>NC_135725.1:54118211-54436336 GCF_964656455.1 Halichoerus grypus
GTCCAATTTGTTGACATATAATTTTTCATAGTATTCTCTTAAAATTGTTTAACAGTTGTTTATATTTCTGTGGTGTTATTTCTCCTCTTTCATTTGTGATTCTGTTTGAGTCCCCCACCTCCCCTCTTTAACGTGTCTGGCTAGAGATTTATCAATTTTGTTGATCTTTTCAAAGTACTAGCTCTTGGTTTCATTGATCTGTTCTATTGTTTTTTTAGTTTCTATAGCATTTATTTCTGCTCCCATCTTTATTATTTCCTTCTTTCTTCCAGTTTGGGGTTCTGTTTGTTCTTTTTCTAGCTCTTTTAGGCATAGGGTTACATTATTTGAGCGTTTTCTCATTTCTTGAGGTAGGCCTGTATTGCTATAAACTTCCCTTCTCAGAACTGCTTTTGGTGCATCCCACAGATTTTGGACCATTGTGTTTTCATTTTCAATTGTTTCCATGTAATTTTTAAAATTTCTTATTGATTTCTTGGTTGACCCACTCATTGTTGAGTAGCATGATATTTAACCTCCATGAATTTGTTCTCTTTCTAGATTTTTTCTTGTGGTTAATTTCTAGTTTCATAGCATTGTGATCAAAAAAAAATACTTGGTAGGACTTCAGTATTTTTGAATTTGTTGGGACTTGTTTCATGGCCTGATGTATGATCTATTCTGGAAATGTCTATGTGCACTTAGAAAAAAATGTGTATTCTGCTCTTTTAGTGTGGAATATTCTGAATACATCTGTTAAATCTATCATGCCCAGTGTGTCATTCAAAATCACTATTTCCTTGTTGATTTTCTGTTTGTACAATCTGTCCATTGATGTAAGTGGGGTGTTAAAGTCCCCTACTATTATTGTATTACCATTGATTAGTTCCTTTATGTTTGTTACTAACTGTTTCATGTATTTGGGTTCTCTCATATTGGGTACATACATTTTTACAATTGTTAGATCTTCTTGTTGGAGTGTCCCATTATTATTATATAGTGCCCTTCTTTGTCTCTTTTTATAGTTTTTAAGACTGTTTAATTTTGTCCAATATAAGTTTTGCTACCCCAGCTTTCTTTTGACCACCATTTGCATGATAAATATTTCTCCAACCCCTCACTTTCAACTGCAGGTGTCTTTAGGTGTGAAATGAGTCTCTTGTAGGGAGCCATATCAATGGGTCTTTTTTAATGTACTTTGTCACTCTTTGTCTTTTGATTGGAGCATTTAGTCCATTTACTGTCAGAGTAATTATTTTTTTTTTTTTAAGATTTTATTTATTTATTTGAGAGAGAGAGAGAGAGAGAGAGAGAGAGGGAACACAAACAGGGGGATTTGGAGAGGGAGAAGCAGGCTTCCCGCAGAGCAGGGAGCCCGATGCGGGGCTCGATCCCAGGACCCTGGGACCATGACCTGAGCTGAAGGCAGATGCTTAACAGCTGAGCCACCCAGGTGCCCTGTCAGAGTAGTTATTGATAGATATGTACTTACTGCCATTTGTTACTTGTTTTGTGGTTGTTGATAGTTCTCCTCTGATCGTTTCTTTTGCTCTCTTTCTTGGTTTGTTGCATTTTTTTTAGTGATGTACTTGAATTCCTTTTTCTCTATTCTTTGTGTATCTGTTACTGGTTTGATTTTTGATTACCATTAGGGTTGTATATAACTTCTTGTGCATATAGCAGTCTATGAGAAGTTGATGGTTACTTAAGTTTAAACCTATTCTTTATTCCTCCCCATGCCCCACACATTTTAATTACATGATGTCATATTTACATCCTTTTATTTTGTGAATCCCTTGACTGATTTTTATAGATATACTGATTTTTACTGCTTCTGTGTTTCCTACTTTTCATATTCTCACTTATGGCCTTTCCTTTCCTCTCAAAGAGTTTCCTTTAAAGTTTCTTGGAGGGCTGGTTTAGTGGTCATGAATTCCTTTAGTTTTTGTTTGCCTGAGAAACTCTTTTTTTTTTTTTTTTTCTTCTGAATAATAGCCTTGCTGGATAGAGTATTCTGGCTGTAGATTTTCCCCCTTCAGCACTTTGCATATATTATACCCCTCCCTTCTGGCCTACAAAGCTTCTGCTGAAAAATCAGCTGATAGCCTCATGGCTTCCCTTGTATATAACGCCTTCTTTACTCTTTCTGCTTTAAAAATTTTTTTTAATCACTACTTGTTGCCATTTTAAGTATTACATATCTGGGTATGGACCTCCTTGGGTTGGTTTTGTTGCGGGATTTCTGTACCTCCTAGATCTGGATAAATGTTTCCTTCCCCAAATTAGGGAAGTTTTCAGCTATTATTTCTTCAAATAAATTTTCTGCCCCTTTTAACTGTCATCTTTTGAGATCCCTATAATGTGAATGTTATTTCTCTTGATGGAGTCATTGAGTTACCTAAGTCTGTTCTCATTTTGCATATTTCTTTTATCATTTGTTCAGCTTGATTACTTTCTATTACTCTATCTTCCAGGTCATTAATTCATTCCATTGCTTCCTCTAACCTGTCTATTCCATCAAGTCTATTTTAAATTTCATTTATTGTGTTCTTCATCTCTTTGGTTCTTTTCTTCTCTCTCTCTTAAGGTTCTCACTGACGTCTTCCACTCTTAGGTTCAGTGAATATCTTTATAATCATTACTTTAACCATTTAGCTTAGATCTCTTGCTGTGATTTTATCCTATTCTTTCACTTGGGACGTATTCCTCTGTCTTCTCCTTTTGTCTACCTCTCTGTATCTGTTTCTCTGTGTTAGGAGAGTTAGCCATATCTCCTGCTCTTGAAGGTAATGGCCTTATGAAGAAGAGGTCCTGGAGTGCCCTGCAGTGCAGCATCTCCTGTTCTCCAGGACCTGGCACCTCAGGGCATGTCTCCTGTGTGTGTTGTGTGTGCCTTCCTGTTGTGTCCTGGCCACTTTTTCCTTCAGTACAGTCATCTGCATAGACTCATTTTACCTTTTGGGGGCAGTGTTTCATCCTCAGCCAGGTCGGGTGTATTTTAACAAGGTATGCACTGGTCTGCATGCAAAATGAAACCTGTTGGCACCACCACTAGAACAGAGGCCCATGGTTGGGAGATGAGGTGTGGCAGGGTTTGGGCTGGTCTTCTGGGTGAGGGAAATCGTAGCCCCAGGACTGAAGCAAACCTGATGAGAAAGGGAGGATCCACTGAAGGGCAGAGGTTGTGGGGCTTGGTGTAAGCAAGTTAGGTAGTGAGTGTTCTCACAGGTGGCTTTGTGTTTATGCTGGGGGGGCAGGGAGGAAGAGGGCACCTATAGCTCTTTTGTTCCTGGAGTCTCTCTGTGATCCCTGCCTCTCTGGGCCACCTCTGGGATGAGTAAATAACTCTCCCTCCTGTGTGCCCTAGGCATTTTTTAAACTACTGCTTCTAAGCTGTATCTCTACTGGCTATTTTTTGTGCTGTTTCTGAATGGGGACTCAGCTTCCTAATATCCTCTGGGCTCTCCCAGAGCCCAGCCCACTGATTTTTAAAATTCTAGGCTTTAAATCTGCATTCCCAGCTCGTTCTCCCTCTTGGATGGCCATGGTCCCCTTCACTCCCAAACCATATCTCTGCCTTCCTACCTTATTCTATGTGACCTCTTCTCTACCTTGAGTTGTGGAGTTTGTTCTGCCAGTCTTCAGGTCATTTTCTGGGTTACTTATGCTGGTGTGTTATTTAGTTGTGTCTGTGGGACTAGGCAGGCTTAGGGTCCTCCTACTCTGCTGTCTTCCCAGCCTCTCCTCTCTGCCCATTTTCTAATTGAGTTGTTTTTGTTTTTCTGCAGTGGAATTTTGAGAGCCTTTTATATATCTAGATACAAAGATGTCTACTATATTTATTCTTTGTTCTTCAACCTTGCTGAAGTGGTGTATTCTAATTTTTGTATGTGTATTCCTCAGCATTTTCTATATGCAAGATCATGTAGTTTACCAATAGAGATAGTTTTACTTCTTTTTTCCCCTAATCTAGATGCTTTTAAGTTTCTTGCCAACTGCTTTGAATGGAACCTCCAGTAAAATGTTGTATAGAGGAAGCAGTAGCAGACATCTCTGTTTTGCTCTTAATTTTAAGGGACAAGTGTTCAGTCTTTTACCACTAAGTATTATGTTAGATGTGGATTTTCATAAATGCCCTTTATAAGGCTGAGGAAGTTCTCTTCTATTGCTACTTTGTTGGCACTTTGTTTTGCTTTTTTGAGTCATAAAGAGGTGTTGAAGTATCCCAAATGCCTTATTTTCATCTATTAAAATAATTATGTATTTTTTCTTTTTTATTCCATTGCTATAGTGTATTACATTTATTGAAATTTGGCTGTTAAACTAACTTTGTATTCTTGAAATAAATCCTGCTTTATCAGGATTTATTTAATTCTTTTTGTATTTTTCTGTGTTTGAGCTGCTATTTGTTACTGGGAACTGTTCTCACCAAAGTATTTAGTGACATTCTAAGGGTCCAGTTGTCAAATCCAATAGCATCTGTTTAATGATATAGCATTTGTTCATTTGTTTTGTTTTTTTTAGATTTATTTATTTTTTTTTTAGGGAGAGAGAGAATGTGTGTAAGTAGACGGAGGGGCAGAGGGAGGGAAAGAGAGAATCCTCAAGCAGGCTTCCTGCTGAGCATGGACCCCAACACAGGGATGTCCCATGACCCCAAGATCCTGACCCCAGCCAAAATCAAGAGTCAGACACTCAACTGACTGAGCCACCCAAGTGCCCCATTTTGACATAGCGTTTGTGATCATTTTATACACTTTTCTAATATTTTTTTTTTCCTTTTTGCCTTTATCATATAAAAAACCATCAATCTGTGAGGTTCTTTGTCTGGCTTTGTCATACCCTGGTGTCTCTCTCTGCATCTAGTATAGACAGCACTTTTCTTTATGTCTCTTCCCTTAGGTTACATTCTTCTTTAAAGTTAGAAATATATTTTTCTTTATTTCTGATAATCCCTGGTATTTAGAGGACCCTCACATTCTTTCTCCTCTTCTTCTACCTCCTTTTCCATACCCCCGCCCCTTCCTTTTCCTCTCACCTCTTCTTTCTTCTTTGTCTTTTCTCCTCCTCCTCCTTTGCCTTTTTTTTTTGACTAGATGAATGTATATAGAAAACTTAGAGCAGATGGAAGTGAAGAAGACAATTGTCTATAGAAACCCTAACTATAAACTATTAAATCAGTGTGTATTGGGGGAGTAATAGAAAAGATGAGAGAAAAGGAGAGAGTCGCAGTAAATTTTTGGAGAAGTTTTCACCCATTATAATGTCAGGCAGTAGAATTAGAGAGGACACAAGAAGAATCAGAACAAGTTTCTTGTAAAGATTAAGCCCTGGTAGCTTATTAGGTTAAAGTTTCCCAGAGTGAGCTTTATGTGTCTTGGATTAATCAAGTGGTATGGTCATTTATGTTTATGAATTTATGGGTAAAACAAAGGTAAATGATTTCCTTAGAGGTTCTTTTTTTTCTTTTTTTTTTTTAGATTTTATTTATTTGACAGAGACACAGCGAGAGAAGGAACACAAGCAGGGGGAGCGGGAGAGGGAGAAGCAGGCTTCCCACGGAGCAGGGAGCCCAATGTGGGGCTCGATCCCAGGACCCTGGGATCATGACCTGAGCCGAAGGCAGACGCTTAACGACTGAGCCACCCAGGCAACCCATTCCTTAGAGGTTCTGATAGGATGAGCTATATTGTCAATATGAAACAGTCTTAAATAGCTAGCATTTCTCAATAATATTTAAAAAGGAGCCATTTGGAAAATGGTGCAGATGCTTTCGATGGTGGAAAACATAGTATTGCCTCTTCATTCAAAGATGACATGGTGTTAGATGAGTATAACTCCGTATTCTGGACTTTTAAGTGTTCTTTATCTTTCAAGCCAATCTGTTCAGTTTTTAACTGTTTTAAAGTTAGGCCATTAGTATTTTTGATACATAAAAAATATGTAATGTTTATCAGTGATCTTTTATCTGAAACTGGTTCTTTAGCATTTAAAATTGTTTCTTAACCTGTAATTTGTTATTGCAAAAAGGAAGAGTATGAAATATTATAAAGCATCAGCATAACAATATAAATTCAAAAAAAGAAAATGTGATATTATACTGAAAGCTTACAAAGAAATTATATATTTTTCCATGTTGTGGTGAGGTAGCAAATTGAGCTGGCTAGTAGGGAAATAGCTAGTGATATAAAACATGTAGATACTTAAAATCCTACAATGAAATCAATACTTCTTAAGAAAATTTTCGTGTTTTTTTAAATTTTATTTTATTATGTTATGTTTGTCACCATACAATACATCATTAGTTTTTTTTTTTTTAATGCTTTTTTTTTTTATTTATTCATGAGAGTCAGAGAGAGAGAGAGAGAGAGAGAGGGAGAGGCAGAGGGAGAAGCAGGCTCCCCGCCTAGCAGGGAGCCCGATGCGGGACTCGATCCCAGGACCCCGGGATCATGACCCGAGCCGAAGGCAGATGCTTAACCATCTGAGCCACCCAGGCGCCCCCATCATTAGTTTTTGATGTAGTGATCCTTGCTTCATGTTTTCGTATAACACCCAGTGCTCCATGCAGTACGTGCCCTCCTTAATACCCATCACCAGGCTAACCCAGCCCCCCACCCCCCTCACCTCTAACACCCTCAGTTTGTTTCTCAGAGTCCATAGTTTCTCATGGTTCATCTCTCCCTCTGATTCCCCCCCTTCATTTTTCCCTTCCTTCTCCTAACGTCCTCCATGCTATTCTTTATGTTCCACAAATAAGTGAAACCATATCATAATTGACTTTCTCTGCTAGACTTATTTCACTTAGCATAATCTCCTCCAGTCCCATCCATGTTGATGTAAAAGTTGGGTATTCATCCTTTCTGATGGCTGAGTAGTATTCCATTGTATATATGCACCACATCTTCTTTACCCATTTGTCCGTTGAGGGGCATCTCGGCTCTTTCCACAGTTTGGCTACTGTGGACATTGCTACTATGAACATTGGGGTGCATAGGGCCCTTCTTTTCACTACATCTGTGTCTTTGGGGTAAATACCCAGGAGTGCAATTGCTGGGTCATAGGGTAGCTCTATTTTTAATTTTTTGAGACCCCTCCACACTGTTTTCCAAAGTGGCTGTACCAACTTGCATTCCCACCAACAGTGTAAGAGGGTTCTCCTTTCTCCACAACTTCTCCAACATTTGTTGTTTCTTGCCTTGTCAATTTTTGCCATTCTAACTGGTGTAAGGTGGTATCTCAATGTAGTTTTGATTTGAATTTCCCTGGTGGCTAATGATGATGAACATATTTTCATGTGTCTGTTAGCCATTTGTATGTCTTCTTTTGAAAAATGTCTGTTCATGTCTTCTGCCCATTTTTTCACTTGAATATTTGTTTTTTGGATGTTGAGTTTGAGAAGTTCTTTATAGATCTTGGATACCAGCCCTTTATCTGTAGTGTCATTTGCAAATATCTTCTCGCATTCTGTGGGTTGCCTCTTTGTTTTGTTGACTGTTTCCTTTGCTGTGCGGAAGCTCTTTGTCTTCATGAAGTCCCAAAAGTTCATTTTTGCTTTTGTTTCACTAGCCTTTGGAGATGAATCTTGAAAGAAGTTGCCGTGGCTGATGTCAAAGAGGTTACTGCCTATGTTCTCCTCTAGGATTTTGATGGATTCCTGTCTCACATTGAGGTCTTTAATCCATTTTGAGTTTATCTTTGTGTATGGTGTTAGAGAGTGGTCGAGTTTCATTCTTCTGTATATAGCTGTCCAATTTTCCCAGCACTATTTATTGAAGAGACTGTCTTTTTTCCATTGCATGTTTTTTCCTGCTTTGTCAAAGATTATTTAGTCATAGAGTTGAGGGTCCATATCTGGGCTCTCTATTGTGTTCCATTGGTCTATATGTCTGTTTTTGTGCCAGTACTATGCTGTCTTGATGATAGCTGCTTTGTAATATAGCTTGAAATCAGGCAACATGATGCCCCCAGCTTTGTTTTTCTTTTTCAACATTTCCTTGGCAATTCGGGGTCTTTTCTGATTCCATACAAATTTTAGAATTGTATGTTCCAGCACTTTGAAAAACATCATTGGAATTTTGATTGGGATGGCGTTGAAGGTATAGATTGCTCTGGGTAGCATAGACATTTTAACAATGTTTATTCTTCCGATCCATGAGCATGGAATGTTTTTCCACCTTTTTTATTCTTCCGATCCGTGAGCATGTAATGTTTTTTCCACCTTCCTCATGACTTGAGCTGAAGATTCAGGTTGTCAGTTTGTCAATTCAGGTTGTCAGTTTCTTCCTGTGAAGGAAGGATGTGTCTTCTTCAATTTCTTTCATGACTGTTCTGTAGTTCCTAGAGTATAGATCCTTTACCTCTTTGGTTAGATTTATTGTGAGGTATCTTATGGTTGTGGTGCTATTGTAAATGGAATTGTTTCTCTAATTTCTCTTTCTGCAGTTGCATTGTTAGTGTATAAGAAAGCAACTGATTTCTGTGCATTGATTTTGTATCCTGCCACAGTACTGAGTTGCTGTATGAGTTCTAGTAATTTGGGGGTGGAGTCTTTTGGGTTTTCCACATAAAGTATCATGTCATCTGCAAAGAGAGAGAGTTTGACTTCTTCTTTGCCAATTTGAATACCTTTTATTTCTTTTTGTTGTCTGATTGCTGTTGCTAGGACTTCTAGTACTATGTTAAACACTAGGGGCCAGAGTGGACATCATTGTTGTGTTCCTGATCTTAAGGGAAAGGCTCTCAGCTTTTCCCCATTGAGGATGATATTCACTGTGGGTTTTTCATAGATGGATTTTATGAACTTGAGGAGTGTTCCCTCTATCCCTATATTCTGAAGAGTTTTAATCAGGAAAGGATGCTGTATTTTGTCAAATGCTTTTCTGCATCAATTGAGAGGGCCATATGGTTCTTTTCTCTCCTCTTATTAATGTGTTCTATCACACTGATTGATTTGCGAATGTTGAACCACCCTTGCATTCGGGGGATAAATCCCACTTGGTCGTGGTGGACGATCCTTTTAATGTATTGTTGGATCCTATTAGCTAGGATCTTTTTGAGGATTTTGGAATCCATATTCATCAGGGATATCGGTCTGAAATTCTCCTTTTTGATGAGGTCTTTGCCTGGTTTGGGGATTAAGGTAATGCTGGCCTAATAGAATGAGTCTGGAAGCTTTCCTTCTGTTTCTATTTTTTGAAACAGCTTCAGGAGAATAGGTATTATTTCTTCTTTGAATGTTTGGTAGAATTCCCCAGGGAATCTATCAGGCCCTGGACTCTTGTTTTTTTTGGGAGGTTTTTGATCACTGCTTCAACTTTGTTACTGGTTATTGGCCTATTCAGGTTGTCAGTTTCTTCCTCTTTCAGTCTTGGCAGTTTATAGGTTTCTAGGAAGGGATCCATTTCATCCAGGTTGCTCAATTTATTGGCATATAGTTGTTGATAATTTATTTTTTTTTAAGATTTATTTATTTGACAGAGACACAGTGAGAGAGGGAACAGAAGTAGGGGAAGAGGGAGAGGGAGAAGCAGGCCTCCCACGGAGCAAGGAGCCTGATGTGGGGCTCGATCCCAGGACCCCAGGATCATGACCTGAGCTGAAGGCAGACTCTTAACGACCGAGCCACCCAGGCACCCAATAATAATTTCTAATAATTGTTTCTATTTCCTTGGTGTTAGTCATGATCTCTCCCCTTTCATTCATAATTTCATTAATTTGTGTCCTTTCTCTTCTCTTTTGGATAAGTACGGCCAGTGGTTTATTGATCTTATTAATTCTTTCAAAGAACCAGCTTCTAGTTTCATTGATCTGATCTACTGTGTTTCTGGTTTCTAATTCACTGATCTCTGCTCTAATCTTAATTATTTCTCTTCTAATGCATGGCTTAGGCATTGTTTGTTGCTTTTTCTCTAGTTCTTTAAGTTGTAAAGTTACTTGTTGCAGTCAAATGCTCTACCACTGAGCTATACCCCCTAAAGTTACTTGTTGAATTCGGGATTTTTCTGGTTTTTTGAGTGAGGCTTGGATGGCTATGTATTTCCCCCGTAGGACCGCCTTTGCAGTATCCCACAGGTTTTGGACTGATATGTTTTCATTCTCATTGGTTTCCATGAATTGTTTAAGTTCTTTGATTTCCTGGTTGACCCAAACATTCTTGAGGAGAGTGGTCTTTAGCTTCCAAGTGTTTGAATTTCTTCCAAATTTTTTCTTGTGATTGAGTTCCAGTTTTAAAGCATTATGGTCTGAGAATATGCAGGGAATAATCTCAGTCTTTTGGTATCAGTTGAGACCTGATTTGTGACCCAGTATGTGGTCTATTCTGGAGAAAGTTCCATGTGCGCTTGAGAAGAATGAGTATTCTGTTGTTTCAGGGTGGAATGTTCTGTATATATCTCTGAGGTTCATCTGGTCCAGTGTGTCATTCAAAGCTTTTGTTTCTTTGTTGATTTTCTGCTTAGATGATCTGTCTATTGCTGAAAGTGGAGTATTGAGGTCTCCTACAACTAACATATTGTTATCAATATGACTCTTTATTTTGGTTAACAGTTGGCTTATGTAGATGGCTGCTCCCATGTTGGGGGCGTAGATATTTACAATTGTTAGATCTTCTTGTTGGATAGACCCTTTAAGAATGATATAGTGTCCTTCTGTGTCTCTAACTACAGTCTTTAGTTTAAAATCTAATTTGTCTGATATAAGAATTGCTACCCAAGCTTTCTTTTGAGGTCTGTTGGCATGGAAGATGGATATCCAGTCCTTCACTTTCAGTCAGGATGTATATTTAGGTTCAAAATGAGTCTCTTGTAGACAGCATATGGATGGGTTCTGTCTTTTTATCCAATCTGCAACCCTGTGCCATTTAATGGGATCATTTAGGCCGTTCACAGTAAGAGTGATTATTGAGAGATATGAACTTATTGTCATCATGTTGCCTGTGAAGACCTTGTTTTTATAGATTGTCCCTGTAAATTTCTGTTCTATATCACTCTTGAGGCCTGTCTCCTTTTATAGAACCCTCCTTAATATTTCTTGCAGGGCCGGCTTGGTGGTCACATATTCTTTCAGTTTCTGCTGGTCTTGGAAGCTCTGCATCTCTCCATCCATTCTAAATGACAGCCTTGCCAGATAAAGTATTCTTGGCTGCATGTTCTTCTTGTTTAGTACCCTGAATATGTCTTGCCAGCCCTTTCTGACTTGCCAGGACTCTGTGGATAAGTCTGACGTTATTCTGATGTTCCTCCCTCTGTATGCAAGGAATCTCTTCCTCTTAATGCCCTTAAGATGGTTTCCTTCGTTCTAAGATTTGCGAGTTTTACTATTACATGCCGGGGTGTTGGCCTGTTATCCTTGATCTTGGGAGGGGTCCTCTCTGCCTCTAGGACACGAATGTTTGTTTCATTCCCCAGATTAGGGGTGTTCTCAGCTATGATTTGCTCAAATATGTCTTCTAGTCCTCTCTCTCTCCACCCCCTCCAGGATCCCAATAATTCTAACATTGGAATGTTTCATGGTGTCACTTATTTCTCAGATTCTATTTTCATGGATTCTGAGTTGTTTATCCCTGGCCTCCTCTTTTCCTTTCTTGTCTATTATTGGTTTTCTAAATCGCTAATTTGTTCTTCTGCCTAGCTGTTAGATTATCTAGATTAGATTGGCTCTCATTGATGTCATTTTTAAGTTCTGCCAATTCAGCTTTCATTTCTGCCCTTAGAGACTCTATGTTGCCATTAATCGATTTCTCCATTCTAGCTATTGTCTTCACAATTGCTACCTGAATTCCATCTCTAACATCTTGGTTATATCTGAATCCATTTGTAAATCTGTGGCATAAGTCATAGTCTCTGAGTCTTTCCTATTTTGGGAGTTCCTCCCCCTAGTCATTTTGTTGAGGGGTGGTTGAGGCAATGTATAGAGTCCAAATTATTGACCACAACCCAAGCAAGATGCACCTGTTTTCTAGGGACCTTAGGGTTGCTGGCCTCTTGTTTTCCCAGCCTGTCTTCCGGGGAAGGGGCTGTCGTGCGTGTTACTCAGTCAACCCTGTTTGGGCAGAGTTGCCCTGCCCCCTGTGGTGGGGAATGGGCTCAGTGGAAACCAGTTTTTTGGGGCTTTTGTTCCCTGGTGGCTTTCCGCATCTCTTCTGAGAGTCAGAGCAGAAGAGATCGTTTCCAACCCTCTGCCTCAGAGCAGAGAGATCGCAGTCTGTTCTTCAGTGAGCTCTCCAGGCCACACTGTCTCCATCTCTGTCTGTGCTGCTGTAAACTGCAGTGTCCTGGGTTGTGCACCCTCAGCAGCGCTCGCAGTCCTAGCCTCCAGGTCGGGGCCCGTCTCTGTCCTTTGTGCTTCTAAAACCACCAGCTGCCCCCTGTTCACACGCATGCAGCCCCGCCAGTCTGGTTTCCATCCGGTGGGCTGCCCTAAAGTCCTTTCCCTGCCGCTACTGGTCTGCGAGTCCATGCCCTGTCCCCAGCATGCGAGGCTGTCGCTCACTGGCAGTGTAGGATCCCCACAGCCAGGCTCCCTCCCTCTGCCATTTATCCTCCAATATCTGCCTTCGGAATCACGGCTCCCCGCTTTGTACCTCGAAACCAACTGCCTGCAATATTCTGTTTGTAGAGATCCAGATCTATCTTCTTACTTATCAGGCTGATTTCGTGGGTGTTCAGAGTGGTCTGGTACATATCCAGCTCAGTTCTGGGGACCAGTTGGAATAGGGTCCCCTACTTCTCTGCCATCTTTTCCCTCCTCTATTTATGTTTTGATACTACAAAAGGCACATTTACTTCAGTGTCAAATATGATTTATCTTAAAAATGAACTTTTGTAGGAAAAATAAGGAATAAAATATTTACTAAAAATTGCCTTTGTATTTTCAGGGAAATAATACATTAACTATAAATCGACGATTTAATACATAGTTTGTAAGAAGCAATATAAATTTGATAATGATTAAAAGCATAAGTTAGTAACATAAAATATGAAATATTTAAATAGAAAGAGTAACCTTTCATTTGTCTACACTAGTTAAGGAAGATGCTTTTTTCATAAATTGATTAGCTTGGTCAACTGAAAGTTATAGCTGAAAAACTTTCCCAATATCTCTTCCTCTAACCAGTCAGTTGAATCTGTTGATTTTACCTCTTTACTATATTTTGAATCCTCCTTTGACTTCACTTCTGCTGATCACTTCATTTAGGCCCTTACTACCTGACAAGTCAACTATTAGGATGACTTCTTAATTTGTCTGCCTTCCTTTCAATTTCCTCTGATGACTACTTTTAATGTTTTTTAAGACTCTTGATCATGTCTCTTTTTAAAATTCATTAATAGATACCTATTATTCACAATATAAAGTACAATCACAGAATTATAGCAAGCATGGACTCTGCTGATCTATCCTTTGTCCTTGATCTCCTTCCAATTTGGAAGTTAGTTTATATCCAAAGCAGTACCCTAAAGAACCTAAAGATTTTGAACCTGATATTTTCTGGAAATATTCTCTACTTTTCCTTATATTTGGCTGCTTGTAAATCTCTCTCTCTCTCTTTTTTAACTTTAAAAGTCAGTTTTAATGATTGCTTCATTCAAAGTGAAACAGTGACTACTTGGACTTAGTGATTATTTCCTGTTTTGTGACAAAATTTACACACCAATGAGTACTGTCATTGCATGAGATTGTCTGTATGTCATTCTCTTCCAACCAACCTTAGCATAGAACAATTTTTATCTATCTTAACGTCTTCTTTGTTAGCAAATGCCTAAAACATATTTATTAGGTATTTAATAATTTATCAGAATCTGCTAGATTTTCCTTAAATCATTTTCTACTTTTTCCTGGGCTAAATTAATTTTCCCAGTTTTTCAGACTTCCTTGCAGTTAGGTAGGGTCACATAGCTTTATTCTACTCAAAGGAAGTTGAACTGAAGTGCTCTGATTCCAGGCATTCTGTGTTTGGTCACCTTGCTCTTTATTCATCCCAACAACCTTAGAGGGTAGCAAAGCCTTCAGATATAGGGATGCTGAATCCATGGCTATTTCCTTAGGAGAAAGTTACCTGCTGATTGTGAACACATAGAATTTATCTGAGCAAGAAATAAACTATTTCATTAAGCCTTGAGATTTGGGGATTTATTTGTTCTATTAGCTACTGTATATTAGGTAATATGTTTTGAATATATCTGGATGTATTTTAGCTTATTTTTGAATAGGTTTTCACTGTATTTGGTTTATCCATTAAAATTAGCATAAAATACAATATAACATCAAAGTATTGTAAATACTTTATTTTTACTTTTATTTAATGTTGTAATATTTAACATTGTAATATTTAACATTAATTGTCTTTAATATGTTAATCTGGTTTCATAAGTGGAAAAGTGAGATTTAGGAGTATAAACAGTTATTCCAGGATATATATACAGTTGTGGAACCTCAACTCAAACACTGAATTAAAGGTTCATATTCATTCTACACCACAGCATCTTAAAATAATTTTAAGTTGCTGTAATGATTCAGAAGGATCTTTGAGATCAAGTTTATTGATGTGAACATGGGTCAACACTTTGGATGTCAGTTAGTGTATGTCTATCTTCAGATTAAGGTGGAAATTTTCCAAGAAATTATCTTTAGTAATATGGCCTTAACATGTCTTATGGATCTACTGTTAGATCCACTGTATATGCCAATATTTTAAATGGTTTGAATTTTCTGACTGCATGGATTTTGAATAATAGGGCCTTCACTCACATTATTATGTGTTACAAATTCACATATGGAAGGAAAGATAATAAATGCTACATCCAATTCAAATTTGTAGCAAATAGAATTTGGCTGGCTTTTGATACAAGACAGAAATCATTTACCCATCACTTAAACATTCAGTTGCTACTTTGTTGATTAGTAAGGTCAACTACTGTTTCATTGTGTCACTCAAAATTTTAATTAGCTAAAAACTTCCACAAACTTTGGTTGTCATAGATAAATAGGGTTTCCATAATGGAATAATCCAGAGCACAAATATAGATGGATAATTTATTTTGTATGGGGTGAAATAATAAATTGTTAAAACTTCATAATTACTAACAATATTATAATATCATAGATATTTTTATAAATTAAATATCTCAATTTATTCAAGGAAATGAGGCATATTTGTGTTTTTTTCATAATTATTTCATTTTTTTGGATCTAGTTCTGAAATTATAGGGTAAATCTGTTATGCTTTAGCATTTGAAATGTCCTCTCCTATGTAATAATTGTTACCAAGTCGTTTTTCACCTCTTATCAGAAGGCAGACCATAGCTTTTACATGATTTTCTTAGCATTCATAACATTCATTCTGAGAACCTTTCCTATTTCTACCCTTCTCAAAACTTTTCTTCAATTACCCACTTACCTAAATACATTATGGCATTCCCAGATATGTTTGATCTGGGAGGGAAAAGGGCATCACTATTTCCCGTAGGCTCTCACAGCACCCCCTTCACATCTCCATTATAGCATTTACATAGTATTTCAGTGATTTACTTACTTTCAAATAATTGCCTATCTTGTGTCACAAAATAATTGAGGTGAATTTTAACAGATTCAAAGAAGAGAAGAAAAATTGAAAATCACTGAAATAGAGGGGGGAAAAAACATTGATAAGGAGAAAAGTCCAGCATAATGGTAATTTTGATGGTTAAGTCTCTGAGCTCAGAGTCTCCTCTTAGATTAAAAAAGAAGAGGAAAAGGAAAAAAAAAAAAAAAAAGAGGGGAACGCAATCATTAAGAAAATGTTTTTTGTAGTACTTGATTATAAAATAAACTTCTGTGGTGTTTTTCACAGACAGTGATAAGAGCATTTCAGTAATAGTCGGGAAGCAAATATTTTGAAAGAAAGTACAATGGTTATTTTACTATGTTTTTCTCATAGATTCTAAATGCAAAACACAACCTCAGTGTATAATTTAACAAAAGAATTACACATCGATAAGCATGTAGATTCAGGATCATTTTGTTTGTTTAAAAATAAAGAATATAATGTACACACAGATTGTTAGAGTTTTCAATTAAAATGTCTTCTTTGTTACTGAAAGACTGTTTTAAACTTCTTTGTATCTAGTTACAGGAACAAGGGTAGTATCAGATCCATAGTAAGTGCTAAACAAATTTTAGCATTTTCTAGTTGAATAAATGGATGAGACATTTTATTCACCATTGCTCAGTACACATAATAATGTTCTTATTTTATACTTTGTGAACATGAAATAAAAATTACAAGCTAGATAGGAAAACAAGTCAATTTTAATTTGCACATACTAGAATATGATTTTATACACATGGTTACACACACACACCCCCCCACACACAGCTTTATTTTTACTCTTTTCAACAATTAGTGCAGTTGATTAAATTTATGATATTTCCCTTTTCTCCACTTGTGAATTCAGTTCTTTTTGAACAGTACTGCCATTTGTATGCATTCAGTTAAGTGTTTCTCAGAGTTGCAATCTGTCCACATAAACTGCTGTTCTTTCATAAGCTATTCATTTCTTGTTATTTTTTGTTCGATCAACTTCACTATGCAGATTTTCTCATTTGGATGATCAGCCTTGGGACCCTGAAATTTTAACATCTCAATATTGAGTGAAGTTTTCCTTTGTTGAATGCCAGTAGAACAGCTTTGGTGAGGTGAGGTTAGATATGGGTTGGCTGTAGCTTTGTCTGCTTTGTACACTTTTCACAGATATATATCTAAAGCACATTAGGTTGTACTTTTATACCACAGAATTAATGACAGAATATGTAGTGTGCAGTACTATAAAGGTTCCATGGCTTAATTGGGATCCTAAACACCACTTCTAGGCAAAAAGTTGGATGGAATTCAAAATTTCACTATACCTATTCAAATTTTAGGAGATGGGAAAGAATAATGGAATAAAATAAAGACTTAAATATTCCTAACGACTTCATTAGGTTAATTATGAAATGAATTATTGAGTTGATGTGCACACTACTTGCATGCAGAGCAGTTTTCATTTAGTATTTCCCAATGATTCAAAAATGTTTGAAAAGGGCAGATTTTAATGTTAGCATTTTTACTAATGTATCCTATTTTTCAAGCATAGACTTTATCTAATTATAGTGAGACTTTTCAATGTAAAATATTTCCTAGATCAAAAACTCAGGTGAGAACTCCTATAATTATGTATTAAGGTTTGATTCCTTTGCTCTATTGGTCCCCACTGCACTCACAAACTTCATCATGGTAATACATTCATTTGTTTTCATTTTCTTTTCTCATTAGGTCTTTGAATTCACTAACAAAATACTGGAGCATTGAGAGCTTATACACATGTTTATGTGCTAAAGCTGTGTGACCTTTTCAGTATTCTCCAGTTCATTTTCTTCTGGCAATTCTTTGTCATACAACTAAAATACAGTGGTTTTGAAAGAATCCAGTAGCTTCAGGGTTTGAGTTATATAATTACAATTTTATTAAGGCAAGAGAGAAACTCAATAAGTCCAGTTGCTAAATGAGAAAGATAATTATTCAAGATAAGAAGGACAGAGGAAGATTAGACTATAAAAATGGGCTAAAACTTGTAAGTAGAATTATTGATCTTCATTTTAGACATTGAATCTTTGTTACTTTATTCATTCACTCAACCATAAAGAGCTTTTTGAGGCAAACTTAAGGATTTCTGGGAATTAACATGAATTCCTCCTACTCCAGACCTTCAGGAAGCTATAATCTAATAGGTGAATAAAATGTACACATAAATGTCTTCAATATTAGATTGAGAGAGGAATTAAGCACTATAGATTTCAGAAAATGAAAGAGTCCTTCCAACTAGGGAAACATAAAAGCCTTCTAGAGAAGATGGCATATAAGGCAAGCCTAAAAGACTAGGAGAATTTAGGTGAGTATGAGTAGAAGGCATTCTAGGCAGAGGGAATAGCTAGAGGTTAAATATAACTGGAGAGTCACAGTTTTGTTTTGCTTTATTTTTTTCCATAAAACATTTTTTAAAACAAGAAACATTATGATTACTTAAATTAAGCTGCTTGACAGAGAACACTGCACCTAATTCTGTGGGTGCATTTTCACACTTTCAAGTGTACCTAGAACTTTTCTAAAAGTGAACTATATGCTGGGACATAAAGCAGGTCTGAAGAAGTTTCAGAAGCTAGAATGATATTAACATGTTCTCTGTCCACAGTACAATAAAGTTGAAAACGAAATTTTAAGTAGGTAAGTCGAAAATCTCTATATGTTTAAAAAGTTAGAAAGCATAATTTTAAATAACTAATAGGTCAATAAGAGATCACACTGTAAAATTTAAAAATATTTTGGACTGAATTTATAACTAAAATGTCACATATCAAAGCTTGTGGAATAAAGCTAAATTTATGCTTGGAGGAAAAGATACATATATATGTGAGTAAAAAGTAACCTGAAAATTACTAATATATATAGCCCAAAAAGTTATTTTAAAAAGGCAACTAATAAGACTCAAAAAAAAAAAAAAATAGAAGAAATGTACTCTTATAAAGACCTACATATAGAAATTCATAAAATAGAGAAAATATACAACATAGAAAGTTGTCGATGCTTTGAAAAGACTAATAAGATATCTCTGTGCAAATTTTTTAAAAAAAATGCTATCACTGCACGACCTGGAGTCACTAAAAATAATAAGTGATATTATAAGAAGTACCAATAAGTTAAGCACTTGGAAGGAATAGACGAAATTGGCCACATTTTTATAGACCAGCAACAAATAGTTACAATCCCTTTTAAAGATATATAATTTAAAATAGCCTCAAAAATGTTTAAAACATGGGAATAAACCTAAAAAAAAATATGCTATATAAATAAAACACCATTGTAGTAAGTTAAAGGTGATTTAAATAAAATGAAAGGATAAACCATGTTCATGGAATAGAAAATGCAATATTGTGATGAAGTCAATTTGCCTCAAATTTATTGAGAGATTTGAAGTAATTTAAATGGAAACACAATTTTGTTTTTGGTGGAATTTGAAAAACTAATCCTTCAGTTTACATGGAAATCTGGAGGTACAGGAGTATCCAAGACAGAATTAAAAAGCAAGATGTAAAGATTTACAATATCAAAATTATTATATCTGAAAATACACAACGATGTAAGAAAATACGGTAATGGTGTAATGATAGACAAAGAGAACAAAGAAAAAGCAGACTGTCCAGAAAATGTGTCACATATATACAGCCACTTATTTTATGACTAAGGTGATACTTCAAAAAAATGGAACAGTATTTTCAATTGGATACTAGCTCTTTTGGCTATCCATATATTAATATTAGAAATTTGACTCCTACATTACACTACACACAAATCTATAAAAATCTGACTCCTATTGTACACAAAACAGAAATGTCTACATGTGCATCAAGAGAAACGAAAGAGAATGCTTAGGACAGCTTGCTTTTTCTTTCTTTCTTCTTTCTTTCTCTCTTTCTTTTTTCTTTTCTTTCTCTCTCTCTCTCTCTTTTCTTTCTTCCTTCCTTCCTTTCTTTCTTTCTTTTCTTTCTTTCTCTTAAGAGAGAGGGAGAGAGAGAATCTTAATCAGGCTCCATGCCCAATGCCAAGCCTGATATGGGGCTTGATCTCACAACCCTGAGATCAAAAACAGTATTAATTTTTAATAGCCCAAACTTGAAACAACAGCAAAGGCCTTCAACTACAGATAAGATAAATTATAAATTTTTATAAAATACAAATTTTGTGGTGTAATCTTATCCATGTTGTGATAATTGTTTTAGTACCATACTTATTTTTTGTACACTTTTCAGTAATGTTTCCCCTCACAACTTAAAAAGTGAAAAAAAAACAAAACTCAGAGTTAATGTTACATGTAAAATACCGGTGTATTTAGAACTTATATTCTATATTGAAAATCTGCAGATAGAAACAAATAGGAATTAGAAATAAATACATAATGTTAAATAGATTGCATTAAAAAATCAAGAAAAAGAGAAGAAATAAATTACTAAACTCAGTAATGAGAGAGGGCCCATCACTACTGGTTCTACGAACATTAAACAATAATGAATATTATTAAAATTCTGTGCCCATAAATTGATAACATATGTAAAACAGGCCAATTCCTTGAAAGTCACAATCTGCCTAATCTCACACATGGAGAAACCACACAAATTGGCCTATATCTCTTACATGAATTTAATCAATAATTAATAACCTGCCAAAGCAAAAAGCAACAGACCAAGACGGTTTCACTAATGAATTCTACCAATCATTTAAGGATGATATACGAATTCTCTATTATCTTTTCCAGAAAATAGAAGCAGAGAGAATACTTTCCAATTCATTCTGTGAGGCCAGCATTCTGCTAAGCCAGAATTACAACCAGACAAAGACATTACAAGAAAGGAGGGGTGCCTGGGTGGCTCAGTTGTTAAGTGTCTGCCTTCGGCTCAGGTCATGATCCCAGGGTCTTGGGATCGAGCCCCACATCGGGCTCCCTGCTCGGCGGGAAGCCTCCTTCTCCCTCTCCCACTCCCCCAGCTTGTGTTCCTGCTGTCGCTGTCTCTCTCTGTCAAATAAATAAATAAAATCTTAAAAAAAAAAAAAAAGACATTACAAGAAAGGAAACTACGGGACAATATTGATCCTAATAGACACAAAAATCCTCAACAAAATATTAAATCTAACAATGTATAAAAGCATTTATACACCACCACCAAGGCTGGTTCAGTGTTAAAAAATCAATTGATGTAATTCATGACATCAGTAGGCTGGAAAAGACAAGTGATACTAATAGATGCATAAAGAGCATTTGACAGAATTCAACACTGATTCATATTAAAAAGTCCTATCAAACTAAGAATAGAGGAAAACTTTCTCAACTTGATACAGCATATCTGTGAAACACCTGCATAAATCACACTTAATAGTAAGAAACTAAATGCTTTCCTCCTAAGATTAGAAACAAGGCAAAGATGTCTCTTCTCATCACTTCTTTTCAACAACATACTAGAAGTCCTGGTTAATATAATAACACAAGAATACTAAGTAGAGATATATATGATGTTTGTTAACAGGCGACATGGTTTTCCATGTAGAAAGTCCCAAAGAATCAACAACAAAAACATTTCTAGAACTAATCAGTGATTATAGTAAGGTTGCAGGATAGAAGATTATTATAAAAAGGCAATGCTTTCTTCTCTAACAGAAAAGAATGATTGAAATTTTAAATTAAAAACATAACACCATTTACATTATCACCCAAGGAAAAAAAAAGAAATAACTTCAGTATAAATCTAACAAAATTGCATAACATCCTATATGAGGAATACTATAAAACTGGGGCGAGGGGGGGATGATCTAGATAAATTGGGGAAATATTCCATGTTCATGGATAGGAAGATTCAATATTGTTAAGATACCAGTTCTTCTCAACTTGATCTGTAGATTCAGTGCAGTCTGATGCAAAATGTTTGTGGATCTCAAAAAACTAATTATAAAATTTATGTAGATAGGCAAAAGAGCTACAATTGCTAACATAGTAATGAAGAAAAAGTTGGAGTACTGAATACTACCTGACTTCAAGACCTACTATGAAACTACACTAATCAAGATAGTGTGGTATTGGCAAAAGAATACACAGATCAATAGAATAAAATAAGCCCAGAAACAGACCAATAAAAATATAGGCAATTGATTCTTGACAAAGGAGAAAGGGATGTTTTTTTCCAAGAAGTGGTGCAGAATGGACTTGCACATGTGCTTAAGTAAATTGAGACACAGAACTTACACCTTTCAAAAAAATTAAAATGGATCGTTGACCTCAGTGTAAAAATGTCAAAAAATTAAATTTCTAGAAAATAGCCTAGGAGAAAATCTCAGTGACCTGGGGTGTGGTAATACCTCTTTAGATATAATGTCAAAAGCACAATCCATTAAAATAATGATAGGCGTAATTTCATTAAAATTAAAAATATCTTCTCTGCAAAAAAAACTGGTGAAAGAATAAAAAGACAAACCATAGACTAGGAGAAAATATTTTTAGAACATATAACTAATATAAGACTTACATCCCAAATACCAATGAATTCTTTTTATTTATAATTTTTTATTGCTATGTTAATCACCATACATTACATCATTAGTTTTTGATGTAGTGTTCCATGATTCATTGTTTGTGTATAACACCCAGTGCTTCATGCAGAACGTTCCCTCTTTAATACCCTTCACCAGGCTAACCAATCTTCCCACCCCCCTGCCTCTAGAACCCTCAGTTTGTTTTTCAGAGTCCATCATCTCTCATGGTTCGTGTCCCCCTCCGATTTCCCCCCCATCATTCTTCCCCTCCTGCTATCTTCTTCTTCTTCTTCTTTTTTTTTTTTTAACATATGTTGTATTATTTGTTTCAGAGGTACAGAAATGTGATTCAACAGTCTTGCACAATTCACAGTGCTCACCATAGCACATACCCTCCCCAAAGTCTATCACCCAGCCACCCCATCCCTCCCACCCCCCACCACTCCAGCAACCCTCAGTTTGTTTCCTGAGATTAAGAATTTCTCATATCAGTGAGGTCATGTGATACATGTCTTTCTCTGATTGACTTATTTCACTCAGCATAACACCCTCCAGTTCCATCCACGTCATTGCAAATGGCAAGATCTCATTCCTTTTGATGGCTGCATAATATTCCATTGCATATATATATATCATCTTCTTTATCCATTCATCTGTCGATGGACGTCTTGGCTCTTTCCACAGTTTGCCTATTGTGGACATTGCTGCTATAAACATCAGGGTGCTCATACCCCTTCGTATCCCTACATTTGTATCTTTGGGATACATACCCAGTAGTGCAATTGCTGGGTCGTAGGGTAGCTCTATTTTCAACTTTTTGAGGAACTTCCATACTGTTTACCACAGTGGTTGCACCAGCTTGCGTTCCCACCAACAGTGTAGGACGGTTCCCCTTTCTCCGCATCCCCGCCACATCTGTCATTCCTGACTTGTTAATTTTAGCCATTCTGACTGGTGTGAGGTGGTATCTCATTGAGGTTTTGATTTGGATTTCCCTGATGATGAGCAATGTTGAGCACTTTTCATGTGTCTGTTGGCCTTTCGGATGTCTTCTTTGGAAATATGTCTGCTTATGATTTCTGCCCATTTCTTGATTGGATTATTTGTTCTTTGGGTGTTGAGTTTGATAAGTTCTTTATAGATTTTGGATACTAGCTCTTTATCTGATATGTCATTTGCAAATATCTTCTCCCATTCTGTCGGTTGTCTTTTGGTTTTGTTGACTGTTTCTTTTGCTGTGCAAAAGCTTTTTATCTTGATGAAGTCCCAATAGTTCATTTTTGCCCTTGCTTCCCTTGCCTTTGGCAGTGTTTCTAGGAAGAAGTTGCTGCGGCTGAGGTCAAAGAGGTTGTTGCCTGTGTTCTCCTTTAGGATGGTGATGGACTCCTGTCTCACATTTAGGTCGTTCAACCCTTTGGAGTCTATTTTTGTGTGTGGTGTAAGGAAATGGTCCAGTTTCATTCTTCTGCATGTGGCTGTCCAATTTTCCCAACACCATTTGTTGAAGAGACTGTCTTGTTTCTATTGGACATTCTTTCCTGCTTTGTCGAAGATGAGTTGACCATAGAGTTGAGGGTCCATTTCTGGGCTCTCTATTCTGTTCCATTGATCTATGTGCCTGTTTTTGTGCCAGTACCACACTGTCTTGATGATGACAGCTTTGTAATAGAGCTGGAAGTCCGGAATTGTGATGCCACCAGCTTTGCTTTTCTTTTTCAACATTCCTCTGGCTATTCGGGGTCTTTTCGGGTTCCATACAAATTGCAGGATTCTTTGTTCCATTTCTTTGAAAAAAGTGGATGGTATTTTGATGGGGTTTGCATTGAATGTGTAGATTGCTCTAGGTAGCATTGACATCTTCACAATATTTGTTCTTCCAATCCATGAGCATGGAACGTTTTTCCATTTCTTTGTGTCTTCCTCAATTTCTTTCATGAGTATTTTATAGTTTTATGAGTACAGATCCTTTGTCTCTTTGGTTAGATTTATTCCTAGGTATCTTATGGTTTTGGGTGCAATTGTAAATGGGATTGACTCCTTAATTTCTCTTTCTTCTGTCTTGTTGTTGGTGTATAGGAATGCCATTGATTTCTGTGCATTCATTTTATATTCTACCACTTTATTGAATTCCTATATGAGTTCTAGCAGTTTTGGGGTGGAGTCTTTTGGGTCTTCCACATAAAGTATCATATCATCTGCAAGGAGTGACAGTTTGACTTCTTGGCCGATTTGGATGCCTTTTATTTCTTTTCGTTGTCTGATTGCTGTGGCTAGGACTTCTAATACTATGTTGAATAGCAGTGGTGATAGTGGACATCCCTGCCACGTTCCTGACCTTAGGGGGAAAGCTCTCAGTTTTTCCCCATTGAGAATGATATTCGCTGTAGGTTTTTCATAGATGGCTTTTATGATATTGAGGTATGTACCCTCTATCCCTATACTCTGAAGAGTTTTGATCAAGAAAGGATGCTGTACTTTGTCAAATGCTTTTTCTGCATCTTTTGAGAGGATCATATGGTTCTTGTTCTTTTATTAATGTATTGTATCACGTTGATTGATTTGTGGATGTTGAACCAACTTTGCAGCCCAGGGATAAATTCCACTTGGTCGTGGTGAATAATCCTTTTAATGTACTGTTGGATCCTATTGGCTAGTATTTTGGTGAGAATTTTTGCATCGATGTTCATCAAGGATATTGGTCTGTAATTCTCCTTTATGATAGGGTCTTTGCCTGGTTTGGGGATCAAGGTAATGGTGGCCTCATAAAACGAGTTTGGAAGTTTTCCTTCCATTTCTATTTTTTGGAACAGTTTCAGAAGAATAGGTATTTTTTTTTTTTTTTTAAGATTTTACTTATTTGACAGAGAGAGACACAGCGAGAGAGGGATCACAAGCAGGGGGAGTGGGAGACGGAGAAGCAGGCTTCCTGTGGAGCAGGGAGCCTGATATGGGGCTTGATCCCAGGATCCTGGGATCATGACCTGAGCTGAAGGCAGACGCTTAATGACTGAGCCACCCAGGCGCCCCAGAAGAATATGTATTAATTCCTCTTTAAATGTTTGGTAGAATTCCCCTGGGAAGCCATCTGGCCCTGGGCTTTTGTTTTTTGGGAGATTTTTGATTATGGCTTCAATTTCCTTACCGGTTATAGGTCTGTTCAGGTTTTCTGTTTCTTCCTGGTTCAGTTTTGGTAGTTTATACATCTCTAGGAATGCATCCATTTCTTCCAGATTATCTAATTTGCTGGCATAGAGTTGCTCATAATATGTTCTTATAATTCTTTGTGTTTCTTTGGTGTTGGTTGTGATCTCTCCTCTTTCATTCATGATTTTGTTGATTTGGGTCATTTCTCTTTTCTTTTTGATAAGTCTGGCCAGGGGTTTATCAATCTTGTTAATTCTTTCAAAGAACCATCTCTTAGTTTCGTTTATCTGTTCTACTGTTCTTTGGGTTTCTATTTCATTGATTTCTGCTCTGATCTTTATGATTTCTCTTCTCCTGCTGGGTTTAGGCTTTATTTGCTGTTCTTTCTCCAGCTCCTTTAGGTGTAGGGTTAGGTTGTGTATTTGAGACCTTTCTTGTTTCTTGAGAAAAGCTTGTATTGCTATATACTTTCCTCTTGTACTGCCTTTGCTGTATCCCAAAGATTTTGAAGAGTTATGTTTTCATTTTCATTTGTTTCCATGAATTTTTAAAATTCTTCTTTAATTTCCTGGTTGACCCATTCATTCTTTAGTAGGATGCTCTTTAGCCTCCATGTATTTGAGTTCTTTCCAACTTTCCTCTTGTGATTGAGCTCTAGTTTCAAAGCATTGTGGTCTGAAAATAGGCAGGGAATGATCCCAATCTTTTGGTACCAGTTGAGACCTGAATTCTGACTTAGGATGTGATCTATTCTGGAGAATGTTCCATGGGCACTAGAGAAGAATGTGTATTCCATTGCTTTGGGGTGGAATGTTCTGAATATATCTGTGAAGTCCATTGGTTCAGTGTGTCATTTAAAGTCTTTATTTCCTTGTTGATCTTTTGCTTAGATGATCTGTGCATTTCAGTGAGGGGGGTGTTAAAGTCCCCCACTACTATTGTATTGTTGTCAATGTGTTTCTTTGCTTTTGTTATTAATTGCCTTATATAATTGGCTGCTCCCATGTTAGGGGCATAGATATGTACAATTGTTAGATCTTCTTGTTGGATAGACCCTTTAAATAGGATATAGTGTCCTTCTTCATCTCTTATTACAGTCTTTGGTTTAAAATCTAATTTGTCTGATATAAGGATTGCCATCCTAGCTTTCTTTTGGTGTCCATTAGCATGGTAAATGGTTTTCCATCCCCTCACTTTCAATCTGGGGGTGTCTTTGTGTCTAAAACGAGTCTCTTGCAGACAGCATATCAATTGGGCTTGTTTTTTTTATCCAATCTGATAGCCTGTGTCTTTTGATTGGGGCATTTAGCCCATTTACATTCAGGGTAACTATTGAAAGATAGGAATTTAGTGCCATTGTATTGCCTGTAAGGTGACTGTTACTGTATATTGTCTGTGTTCCTTTCTGGTCTATATTGCTTTTAGGCTCTCTCTTTGCTTAGAGGACCCCTTTCAAGATTTCTTGTAGGGCTGGTTTCGTGTTTGCAAATTCCTTTAGTTTTTGTTTGTCCTGGAAGCTTTTTATCTCTCCTTCTATTTTCAATGACAGCCTAGCTGGATATAGTATTCTTGGCTGCATATTTTTCTCATTTAGTGCTCTGAATATATCCTGCCAGTCCTTTCTGGCCTGCCAGGTCTCTGTGGATAGGTCTGTTGCCAATCTAATGTTTCTACCGTTGTAGGTTACAGATCTCTTCTCCCGAGCTGCTTTCAGGATTTTCTCTTTGTCTCTGAGACTCGTAAGTTTTACTATTAGATGTTGTGGTGTTGACCTATTTTTATTGATTTTGAGAGGGGTTCTGTGTGCCTCCTGGATTTTGATGCCTGTTTCCTTCCCCAAATTAGGGAAGTTCTCTGCTGTCATTTGCTCCAATATACCTTGTGCCCCTCTCTCTCTTCTTCTTCTGGGATCCCAATTATTCTAATGTTGTTTCTTCATCTTATGGTATCACTTATCTCTTGAATTCTGCCCTCGTGATCCAGTAGTTGTTTATCTCCCTTTTTCTCAGCTTCTTTATTTTCCACCATTTGGTCTTCTGTATCACTAATCTTCTCTTCTGCCTCATTTATCCTAGCAGTTAGAGCCTCCATTTTTGATTGCACCTCAATAATAGCCTTTTTGATTTTGACTTGGTTAGATTTTAGTTCTTTTATTTCTCCAGAAAGGGTTTCTCTAATAAGTTCCATGCTTTTTTCAAGCCAGCTAGTATCTTTAAAATCCTCATTCTGAACTCTAGTTCCGACATCTTCCTAATGTCCATATTGATTAGGTCCCTGGCAGTCAGTACTACCTCTTGTTCTTTTTGTTGAGGTGATTTTTTCCGTCTTGTCATTTTGTCCAGAGGAGAATAGATAAATGAGAGAACAAAGTGCTAACAGGGTAACAACATCCCCAGAAAATATACACTAAACAAATCGGAAAAGACCTGAAACCAGGGGGAAAGAAAGAAAGAAAGAAAGAAAGAGAGAGAGAAAAAGAAAAAGATAAAAACAAAACAAAACAGAATATGATCAAATATGATTGAGCTGGTGCATAGATCAGTGCAACACACTAGATTTTGGGTGTATTTTGGTCTGTTAGAAGAAAGTACCTCCCAAAATTTAAAGAAAGAAAAACTTATATATGTACAAAAATAAGGGTTAATATGATGAAGGGATGGAATATGATTGTAAAGATGAAAATTATAAATGATTTTATAAAAGGAGTTGATAAGATGTTGGTTGAAGAAAGAGTATTTAAAAAAAAAAGAAAAAGATTAAAAAGGGAGAGAATGTGATCAGGCAGGAGACTAGAACAAAGCCATATACTAGAGTTTTAGGATATATTTTGATCTGTTAGAAGAAACTGTATCTCAAAATTTTAAAGAGAGAACAACTTGTATATATATGCCAAAAATAAGGGTAACTACTATGAAGGGATAGAATATGACCCTAAAAATGAAAAATAAAAAATGTTTTTGAAAAAAGGGATTGATAAGATGTTGGTTGAAAAAGGGAAAAATAAAAATAAAAAAAAAAGTTAAAAAAAATTAACTTTGAAAGACTAAAGACTCATGGTAAAAAAGCCATGGATTCTATGTGCAGTATTCCCCTAGCGCTGGAGTTCTGCCGTTCTCATTGATTGGTAAGCTTGGTCTTGGCTGGCTGTTCTCGCTGATCTTCTGGGGGAGGGGCCTGTTGCCGTGGGTCCCAAATATCTTTGCCAGAGGCGGAATTGCCCCGTTCTTGCCGGTCTGGGCTAAGTCAGCTGCTCGGGTTTGCTCTCCGGAACTTTTGTTCCCTGCAAGCTTTCCGTACAGCTTTGGAGGTTGAGAGTGAAAATGGTGGCCTCCCAATCTCTGCCCCAGAGGAGCTGAGAACTCGGGGCCCCACTCCTCAGTGCGCCCCCAGAGAAAAGCAGTCAGTCACTCCCATCTCTCCGGTCTCCAGCAGCACTCGTGCTCACCCGGCCTGTGACCAAGCGTTTCTATCTCTGGCACCCAACTCGGTGTGGAGTCTCCAAACCCAGCAGATCCCTGTGGGGTGCACTCCCACGCCACTCCTCCCGGGGGAGGAAGGGGAGTCTCCCCGGATCTGCCACTTGTTGGGTCCCTGCTGGAGGAGCAGGGGCCCAGCTGTGCCGCAGATCACAGTTTATGGCAACCCCGAGCTGAGAGCCCGCTCCTCTGATCTGTCTCTGCATCTGGCTTCCCTGCTCCGATACCTGGGAGCTCTGCCGCACTCAGGCACCCCCGGTCTTTCTGTGACCCCGAGGGTCCTAAGACCATAATGTCCCAGAGAGGGTTCCACCCCCCGCTTAGCCACTGGAGTGACGTCCCTCAGTGGAGCCGACTTCTAAAAGTTCCGGTTTTTTGCTCCGTGGCTCTATCACTTGCCAGAAGCGGCCGATGGAGGCCCCCTCCCCCGCCGTCTATCCTCCCGAATATCACCTCGGTTTCACTTCTCTGCACGTCCTACCTTCCAGAAAGTGGTCGCTTTTCTGTTCAGAGAGTTGTTGCTATTCTTTTCTTTGATCTCCTGTTGAGTTCGTATGTGTTTAGAATGGTTTGATCCCTATCCAGCTGAATTCCTGGGACCAGACGAAATCCAGGTCTCCTACTCCTCTGCCATCTTGCTCCTTCCCTACCAATGAATTCTTAAAACCCAACAATAAGAAAGCAACCCAATTATTATGGTTTGTTACATAGCAAATGCCAAGTGATGCCTTCTTTGATTTGGCAGTTGCACTTTTATACTCATATAAAAATCAGATGTGCTTAAGGAGAGTGTTATAAAGAAGATCCATAATAGCATTGTTATCTTGGAAAATTGAAATCAACCTAGATACATACCAATAGAAAAACAAATTGTGCCATATCCGTACATCGAAACGTTATCATTAAAATGCAGGAACAAAAACTTCGACCTCAACATGAATAAATTCCAAAGACAAAATAATAACAAAAAACTGTTTCTGAATGAACCTATTGCATGAGAACATGTATATCAAGTATGTAAATAGGAAAAAGTTATATGTATATAGAATAATACATAAATTGTGCATATACATGTATAGATACTTAAATATTATATAATAGAACAAAAGCATGCATTGCCATTTAACACATTTGGAGAATGGGAATATGTGGAGAGAATGCGATCTAGAAGATCTACAAACATGGTCTCAGGGGGTAAATATGTTTTCCTTCTCAAAACAGATGAAGCACAAGTATTAAAAAATATGAGGTTAACAGAGTTAAACAATGCACACAATATTTAAGTTAATCATAGTGTTAAAAAATAAGTTAGCTGAATTCTGTGTATTTAGCTGTGAAAAAAAACAGGGAAGTTCTAAATGTATGAACATGGAAAAATTTTAATGCATACTCTTCAGCCAAAAAAAAAAAAAAAAAAAGCCTGTTGTGGAGTGATAGGTAATTTATATTATCTATACAGAAAAACACTCACACGTAAACTATATATTTCTGTCATACAGGCTTAAAAGCCTACAAACTACATAATAACATTCCAATAGTGTTTATCCCAAGGGAGAGGAATAAGACTATGTCCAGAAATCTTTTGTTTCATCTATAATTTTTTCCCATAGGGTATAAACATATTACTTGTTTAAGTAAAAATAAATTATGTTTTATTTAAAATAGGAAACATAGTTGATTTTGTGAGAAAAAAAATAATTTGAGGCAGACAGAGATCTCAGCCAAGTATCTTCAAAACTACTCTTCTGGGTCCCTGTAAGATCTCCAGACCTCAGATTTCATTTCATTATATAGAGAAAATGCTAGATACACAATAAAGACTTTTCTACATCTCAAAAATTACTTCAAAGCAAACTGCCTCAGAAATGACTACTTTACATATTCCCCTATCCTGAAGATCCTTCTCTAATCTATTACTCAAAATCTCTATGGCATTCAAGGCTGGTGGTTTCCAGACATCACTTTGTTCCTCCCTAGCCATTTCTTTTCAAACAGCTCTGTGGCTGAGGACTCTGTCGTTGTCCTCCAGTTCTCATTCCATTTCTTTTTTCCTGGGTCACCTTAGAGTAACTTAGCTCCCACATAAAAACTGATCGTACCTTAATCTCTGGCTCCCAACTATATGGGGAGCACTAGTCTCATTTATATATCCAACAACCTGATGGAGAACTTTTCCGTCTAGAGGTGGTGCATTTAGTTCCATTTTCTTTAAATATCGCTGTCCAAGTAATAACTCTGTCCTCAATGCTACTTAATTTTATGACCACCCATTTAGTTTCCTAAGCAAATGATAATTTTCCTAGATGATACGCTCCATCCTTCGGTATTGAATTTCTCATCCAGGACTGTTGCTGCTGCTTTCTCATGAAGGTATCTGTGTTTTCCCCTTAATTGTGACTCATCATTTTTAACTTTGATTCTGCAATAATTTTCTCATTGGGTTTCATAGACAAAGCCTTGTCTGTTCTCCATATCACTGAGAGAGCTTTCTACAACACAAACCTGATTGTGTTATTCACTGCCCTATAGTTATTACCTATCTCCTATAGCTTTCAGTATTTTAGAAAGAAAATTACCTTGACATTACAAATCTGTCTCTTGCCTCCTTTTCCAAACTTGTATCCAACCACTTTGGTGCTCATTTCCTCCCAATAATAGTTCCTGGTATGAAATAATACATAACACATTTTTTTTTTTAAAGATTTTATTTATTTATTTGAGAGAGAGTGAGAGAGAGAGCCCAAGAGGGGGTAGGGTCAGAGGGAGAAGCCGACTCCCTGCTGAGCAGGGAGCCCGATGTGGGACTCAATCCCAGGACTCTGGGATCATGACCTGACCCGAAGGCAGTCACTTAACCAACTGAGCCACCCAGGTGCCCCCATAACACATTTTTAAATAAAAGATACTTTTAATGAGGTATAACTTGCATACTATAAAATTCAGCCAATGTAACTGTCCAGTTTGCTAATTTTAGTAAAGTTGGGCTTTCATCACCACAATCCAGTTTTTAAAAATATTTCTACCTGCTCTAAACAATTCTTTAGAACATATTTATAATTATTTCTCAATCCTACCCAAGCCCCAGACAACCCTGAACTGCTTTCCAGTCTTTATAAATAATATAAAGTATCTGCCTTTTTTAGACACTTCATATAATTGGAATCATTTATGTAGTATTTTGCATCTAGCATGTTTGATATTCATTCATATTGTAATGTATAAAAACTAGAAGCACTATGTTAATAACTAGGCAATAACAACACCCTTATGTGAGAGCTATGTGCTACATTTAGCTATAAGATACTTATTTTTAATTTATTTAGATGATTGTAATTTTTCTTTTTTTTTTTTTTTTTGGTTAAGTCTCTCTTTTTTTAAATTTTATTGTTAATTACCATACATTACATTATTAGTTTTTGATGTAGTGTTCATGATTCATTGTTTGCGTATAACACCCAGTGCTCCATTCAGTACGTGCCCTCTTTAATACCCTTCACCAGGCTAATCCATCCACCCACCCTCTCCCCTCTAGAACCTTTAGTTTGTTTCTCAGGGTCCATAGTCTCTCATGGTTCGTCTCCCTCTGATTCCCTCCCCCCTTCGTTTTTTCCCTTCCTACTATCTTCTTTTTTTTTTTTTTTTTTTAACAAATAATGTATTATTTGTTTCAGAGGTACGTGTCTCTGATTCAACAGTCTTACACAATTCACAATGCTCACCATAGCCCATACCCTCCCCAATGTCATAATTCTCTTTCTACTAGAACCAAAAAGTAGATAAATTATTGCCATTTTTCTGTAATATTTTTAGTTGTGTATGAGTAGACACTATTTTAAAAAAATGTTTCCTCTTTTTAGTTTTTAATTCCAGTATGGTTAACATACAGTGTTATATTAGTTTCAGGTGTACAATGTAGTGATTCAACAATCTATACATTACTCAGTGCTCATCATGATAAGTGTACTCTTTAATCCCCATCACCTATTTCACCAACTGAACAGATACTATTTTAATATTTGTAAAGTATTTGTTTTACTGAACGTACTTTATGGTCAGTAGACGTGATACTGAACTTATTCCCCAATTTCTCCACGAGGCATAACAATAAAGATCTTATGTTATTCCATGAAGAAATGGAAGAAAAGCAAATTCTTTTCGACTAATAAGCCATTTTTCAGAGTATGAGATGTCCGGGGGTTAGTACAAGCACACATCAGGACTTTTATATTCAACTTTTTCAATTACAGACTACTTTTGAAAATCACTTAACATCTCAGTAATAAGACTTAACCATCTTTGAAATGTGTAGAGTACAACAACTGGGTGACTTGAAGCTTAATTAATGTATTAAATGTCCCTTGAAAGGTTGGATTAAACAGTTACTATTACTGCAAAATTTGTGAAATTATGATTATTTTTATTTCAAATTTATTGAGCAGTGTTGACACAGTAACCAAAAGTCAGTAGATAGATAGATAGGTATAGATAGGTAGAGACCGAAAACCAATATTTAGAAGCTTGGTCACATTTTCCATCTGCATATAACTGGGTGCAAATCTAACAAGCTTCAAAGAAAGAGACAAAAGGAAAGGATACCTTTTAAAATGTAGCTCATATCTCCAACTAATTTCTAACAAGAAAATGTCATGTTTCATCATCACAGTTTTGGGATTTAGTTATGTACAGCATTTGTTGTAAATCTGTTTCATTGTATCCTGTGAGAATTTTCTTCACAGTCATTGTGCAAGAAATCATTTTAAGATTTTGATGCTTTCAGGCTTTGACTTCAGTTCCTGGGGATAAGTTTACCAAAGCTTTTCTGCTTGTGTTTTTGTGTGTAAGAGAGAGAATGAGAAAGAGAGAGTATAAGGATGCTATGGAGAATAGGCATGGCCTTTTCTTGATGTGTCAGAAAAACTAGAGACTTATATGAGGTATCTCCATCACCATTTTTATTTTTTTTACTATTTCTTCCATCAAAATGGGGCATCCTCTTGACTTCACCCTCTTTTAGCCCCTTTAAATGCTTTGTTTCTTCCTAATTTGTGACACTACTCTTTCAGGTTCCTGTGCTTCTGAGTTAGCATGATAGGATATTTTAATTTTTTTTTTATTATTATGTTATGTTAATCACCATACATTACATCATTACTTTTTGATGTAGTGTTCCATGATTCATTGTTTGCGTATAACACCCAGTGCTCCATGCAGAACGTGCCCTCCTTAATACCCATCACCAGGCTAGGATATTTTAATATTTTATTAGCCAAGAGAATCTAAAGCTAGCATGCATTCTCCGTCAGAAAAACTTGAATCTCTTTGGAAAATTGGTAATGTGGCCTACAATTCTCCATAATCTGATCATACTGCCTGCCTCTTCAGATTAATCTCCTCATCGCTTCTCGGCCTTTTGGGTAAAATCAAGTGCAGATTAATCTCCTCAACCTTTGCCATTCCAGCTTTGCTAGAGAATGCCCTGCTCTCAGTTCTTAGTAACCTATTGTTTCTTTTTACTCTAGAGCTTTCCCTGGGCAGTTTCCAATGCCTAAAGACTGTCTCGAATTCCATATTTCTTTCTCTTCAAAACGCTAATGCTTTCCACTGTATAGACTGCCCTCTCTGAAATGTCATCCTCAAAAGCTGGTTTAGTGTGTTATAATCTTGAAATAATTTAAGAAATTTACAACCATATATGACAGTTATTTATTTATAACGTAATGCAACATGAGACAGAGAACCGATCCATTTGGTTTATGTCTTGCTCGGTGCACCAGGCACATAGGAGCCCCTCAACAAATATGTATTGATGTGATTGATGATGTAATGTATTTTTAGATATAAATACTTTGTTAGAAATCTAGCAGGGAAGAGCTGAAGAGTACTCCAGAGGTCATCTAATGTCAGTTGTTTTTTCTCCATAAAATATCATTTGCAATCTGTTTTCTAGGTTCTGCTTATCTATCATTACAAAGAGCCTCTTGCATCACAAGCAGTGCATTTTACTTTCAGAAAGCACCAATTGTTAAAATGTCAATTCCTTTTTAAATCAAATTTTTTTCTCTTCAGTATTTCTTTCATAAAGAGAGTATACATTAGACTATTAGCACTTGCTCTATTTCATTTCTTATGACCATATATAAATATCTAAGGTGATATGTATGAATGTAATAAAGATCAATAAATGTCATTGAGAGCAATCATCAGTTTGAACTATAACTTAAATTACATTCTAATTAGAGTGAGCTTTTAAACTATAACCTCCATTATTTTATTCCACAGCAACCTATTATATACAGTAATAATAATATCTAGCATGTATTGAGCTTCTGCTCTACATCAGGCATTATTTGAAGTGTTGTAAGTAGAGTTACTCATTTACAACAATAACCCAGGAGATAGTTTAGTATTACATACATTATTATATAAACACAATTATTTACATTTTAGTAAGCTAGTGAAATTGGTAATATGCTATTATTTATTACTAACTTAGTGATAATTAGTTGAACTGAGTATTGAAGAAAAATGAGCATTTTGCCAATTAAGGAATGATTTGGGGATGTGGGTTGTACCCGGCCAACGCAGCACCAGGAGCAGTGCTCCTCTGAATGGGGAATTGAGTTTTATCTCTGATTGAGAAGGGCTTCCAAATAGAGGATAAGGGAAACAGAAATGATGGATGGATAACAGGAGACAACAAATAGCACATGCTTCATGAGTTTAGAACAATTTCACCTGGCCCAACAGTTTAATTTTAATTAGGAATTTAAATTCAAGCCCTAGCGTGCCAAATGTAGACTTCAACCAGTCCACGGTCACCATCCACCTTGATTTCACAGATCATTCTCGCTCTCAGGTGCTATGCAGTTTTTCTCTTAGAGAAAATATTTTGGTTTCTCACTTATCAAAAGAAGATGAAGTTTTCTATTTACTGTGTAAGCTATATAAGGAAGTGTCAAATTAAAAGCTAATTGAAAATTTCACTGTCTTCTCCAGAACTCACACTGTTTTAAAAAACACAGTTCAATTCAAGGTGCAAGTTGTAACATGTGTTTTGAACTATAACCAAATCCTAGTATCTTGAGGTTTTAATAATGGAATAAGAGGCTGTTGCTTGTGCACATCAAAACAATATTAAAAATAAATTTAATTCTTATTTCTCTGGGAAAGGAGATGAAGAATTTGTTCTTAAATATAATAGTGATGTAAAAATTTCACTACCTAAATACTGGGAGACCCAGAGATTTGTACCCCATTACAAATAATTTAATGCTGGCAAAGTCCCAGTATTCATGTTGTTTACTTTGGCAGGTGTTGGATGTTTTGAGGAAGAGAGTTCGTGTATTATTTTTGTCATGCCGAGCCATGCTGTTCTTTTCCTCAGTAAAACTAAGTTCCGAAATTTAGCAACTGAGAACTTTTGAGAGACATTTTTTGTAAATGACATCGACTGCAAACCTTTCCATGTTATCTTAATTTTTGCCCCCAAATAAAGGTCTTAATAGTTTCCACTTCCATAATACATAGTATAAGGAAAACACTTCCCTGTCCTTTTTATTCTTTTATAAAGTAGTTTATACAAAATATTACTCAGACTTGGGGTTCATAACCTGCAATCCACAGATAGGCTTCAAAAGTTCACAAATGCTTAAATTACATGAAAAATTTTGGGTGAATTCAGTTATAATTCTTAAGATTTTTCTTTTTCCTGGGGAAGGGTTCCTAAAATTCATCAAGTTAGGAGACGGCATTCTATAACATACAAAAAAAATACGAATCACTCTTCTGTCTACAATCACCATTACTTCCCTCACAGTATGCTAATAAGAGTTGATGATTATTTGGCAGTTAATTTGTACCAAGCATTGGTTTAAGTGCTTTATATAACTCATATAAATCAATAAATAACTCATTTAATAGACTGAACAGTCTTATGAAGTCAACTCTAATTTTATTTCCACTTTAGAGATGAGAGGACTGAGTTATAGTGGCTTAGTAAGGCACCTGAGATCACCCAGCTAGTTAAGTAACAGAGCAAGGATTTGAACCTAAGCAAGCAGTTTCCAGAATCTGTGCTATAATGTATAATAGTAAATGACCTTTCATTAAAAAGTTCATATAGGTAAATTTATAGAGACCAGACATTGGTTTAATCAGTTTATACCATTATCTCATGATCATCACAATAATGGGAATTAAATATAGTTTATTTTATAGTAGAGAAAACTATGTTTTGAATAGTTTAAATAATAGGTGAAGGAGATGATGTCTACAGCACTTGACAGCTAGACACTGTCCAATGAATGATAATTTCCCATTCTTTTTCTCCCCGAAGATAATAAATGCAAAGGAGATAAACAGATGTGAAAAGAAGAAAATCTGTTCTCTGACTCCGGTATCTATGTACCATAGGAGAAGGTTTAGGAAAGAAATGAAGTCTAAGTAGAGGAGAAACTACAATGTGACCATTTCCATTCCAGAATACTCTTATGAAAAGGAATCAGTATGCATAGTCAGGAAAGAAGTTTTGGATTCATTTGATACCTACTTCCATTTAGGTATCTAGCCAACTATAATTTTTCTCCACTCAAGAAACAATTCAGTTTCCATTTTCATGCTCCTCTACTGGGTACCTATGTTCATGTGTCCAAGATTCTTTAGATGGTCTTTATTCTTAGAGCTTTTTCATCTTGCACAGAAACCATTCAGCTTGGTAGCATCCACTTAAAGCCAGCTTTCTTTTAAAGTGCTTTGGAATTTCTGAGCAGTTTAGATGTTTGCCAAGATAACAAATCTTAAAGAAAATCTGCAGTTGTTAACCTTGTTTGTGCTCATCATTTGGTGTCTTCTGCCTTCTACCTCTTCACTTTAACTAAATTCTGACTTCCCCTAACGGACCACATCTGCTTACTGGGCTGGAGAGCTGCCTGCTCTTGACTTTCAAGTGCTGTTCCTGATGAGAACTCTGCTCCCATAATCCTGTTGTCTCCCACTTATCCATTCTCTGCAATCTTTGTAAAACTCTTTCCAACTCCTACATTCTCCTTCTATGTGTCTTTAGACCCGTCTCTTACTTGTCTTCTTCAAGTTGTTGCCATTTTTCTTTAATGGTTTCATAATTTCTGCTGGCAACCTATGTAAACATTGATGGAAACCTCATTGATCTCAATATTAAATATACCTCAGCCACTACCAGGGATCTCACTGAAACCTGGGAGTGGACTACTGTAATGTAGTGGAAGGAACACAAGCATTAGAAGCAGTCTGGGATATGTTATTTCCTAGTTGGGCAGCTTTACTCAGTTACTTAGTATATTGAAGTCTATTATTATATCTGTTAATACAAATAATACATGTTTCTCAGAGTTATTTTGAAAAGAGCATGTGATTTTGTATACTATAGCTTGCTAGGCAAATTATAAAAGTCACTAGAAGAGGACTATACTTGGATTAATGATGATAGTGTGACATAGGTAAAGATTATGGAAAATCTAGTTCTGTGTAGCCTAAGTCCATTTAAAACATTTTAAAAATTGCCATATTGTGGAAATGTTAATTCTTCATCTTTATTCATTAGAAATTTTTTGTTGAGTACCTTCTACCTTTTGTTGAGTAACGCTGGACTCTACTTAGAATTATGTTAGATTCAGAGTTTCGTAAACACTTACCCCATTAGCATTATACTATTTATAAATACTACATATCCATAAATGACATTTTATGAAGATAAAATTATATTGTTTTAAAAATCATTATTAATGTTATTTTTTAAATAAAAAACATAATTTCAATCTATTTCTTTTCTCCCACCTGAATTCAGCATTAAGACTCATTCATTCATGATACAATATGCTTAAAAAGTCAATGAATATACTAAGGCCAAGAAATTTCTAAACTAGTAGAAGAAAAATATATTCTTTTCCATTACCATATCTAAAGTAGAATATCCTGCCCTACCAGTCTCTATCCTCTAACTTTGATTCAATTAATATACTTATTTATTCCTCATTAAACTTAGATGTTTTTCATCTATCCCATTAAAACGAAAGTCCCATGAGGATAGCAAATTGTCTTGTTCATTACAATACTCCAGAACCTATCCTTAGTAATCACTAAGTAAACACTTAGAAGTTACTAAGTAAACACTTAGAAGTTACTCCATGCTGTTTATTGTATAATAATGAATTTGTGTAATTACTTGGTGTGTGTGTGTGTATACTAGAAACTCCATGAGGATACAGATCGTGTGTATTTTGCTTATCACTGTCCCAGTATGCCCTCAAAAATACTTGGCATATTGGATATGGCCAATACATACTACAAACAATTGTTCAAATAAAGAGGAAATCAGACACTCCCTTTTCATTTCTTTTGAGAAATCCATCATATCATATCAATTTACCTTTCCAGAATAACTTATATTAGCCCATTTATAATCTTATGGCTTTGATCTGGTATTTGGTGACATATTTTAATGTGCACGTGTCTTCTTTCCCCACCTATTTTATACATCTATTATAGTCATTATTAGGACCAAGGGGTTACTACTTGTCAGGTGCTAAATCAGGTAATCTTTAAGAGCAGACACAAATTTTATTTCCTCTATATTTGGCCATGTCCTGTATGGATCATTATTGTTTTATCTTCCTCAAGATTTTGTATAGCTTTCTACATGTTAAACTTTTCCTCGTTTATATTGGAATGTAAGTGGATATGCTAATTTCTTTTTCTTAAAAGACCTTTATCATAGCTTTCAAAAAATAAGATAACATTTTTAAAAGGCAATAAAGAGGAAGCAAAGGGAAAACAAGTGGATAGAAGTGGGACTAATATACAAACACATGTGATGAAATAATAAGTATAACCTGCAAGGATGAGCCATGAATTTGCCATCAATGGAAATCACCACAAAAAGAGTAAAACGGTATTTTTTGTCACTTACTAACTTAAATGATAAGAATTAAAAGTTTATTTCTAAGGAGTGTGACTATTACTCATAATAAGACAGAATTATGACTGTTTCTCATAATAAGACTAGAAAGGTTTTCCAGTTACCTTCAGGAATAAGATCCCTTTTTAATCAAGAAACAACACTCCCCCCACCCCGCCAACATTCCTGATTGACAATTATCCTTATCATCTTCACACACCACAGCTCAATTATATACAGTTCCACCAGGGACCAATGGTTTATGGTTCAGGCCTGTGTGTTTCTACTGCTCTGGCTTAATTAGAGAAATTTAGACTGCATTCCTTTAGGAAACTCTGTGCTTTTGTTGGACAGTTAAGCAATAGTTTCCAGATTTTCTTCCTGGCCTATACTTGGAGTGCTGATCCATTCATATAATTGGATAAACTTTTGTAATTTTCCCAGGAAACCAGTTCCCTGGGGCAGAGGTGTGGTTTCTCCAGACATTCAGTCTGTACTTTGAATGAGAGTACATTTAAATCACTGGAGAGATCTTTGCAGGAAACCATAGGACACAGCTATTGATTTAAAACTAAAAAAAATCAGTAATCAAGGGTTTACAAAAATAGGTTAAACTAGATCAGATATCCTACTGGTGGTCGTGTGGCTGAATCTGGACATAGAGTTGGCCAATTTGGCATGGAGTTCTTACTACTATATAACGAAAAGCATTAATTTCTCCTTGAACACTATGGCTGAGACTAGAGTCTACAGGGTATCTGAGATAGGAGATAACACAGGAATAGGGAATTTGCCCCAGTAAATCAAATTCAGAACACAGTCTTCAGAGAGAGTACAGTTTGTCTCTCTTGCCTTAGACCGTTCTCTTCGTTTCTAAACAGTATTATTCCAATCTGGCGATACTTTTTAAGGAACACAATACAAAGTGTGTATGAAAATAAATATTTTATGAGAATAAGTAAAGCAATTATAATTTTAAAAATGACAAATAACTATAAGCATCAAAAAACCCAGAAACGTGCTAATGAGCCACTGTGAAACTTAAGCATTAGTATCTTCATGAAAAATCCCCCATTTTTCATCATTACAGAGCTGCAGAGGGAATTAAAAGTCCATAACCATGAAAAGAACCCAAATCCTTATGGTGATAGAACACCCTTGACTTTGTTATACTGGGTGGTGTGCTAGTTCTCCCTCAAAGAATCCAGTGTGAACTGGCTTTAGCGATGCGGAAGTTGTCCCTCCAGACTTGGTTTGAAGCAGCTGCCGCATTGGCTCCCTCCAACAGCCACAGCTGTGGCATTTCCCAGGCCCAGATGGCATTCATCTGAGGCCCACTCTCATAAAATTCTGGAATAAGTAGGATTGCTCTTTCCAACCACCCCAATCCCCTTCCCTGTCTTCCTGCCCAGCTGGTGGGTCCACCTCTTCCTCCCCAGTTGCCCCTCCCCCAAGGCACATGCAAAGGCACACACATCTTTGAGACCCTAAGAATCTAAATACAATGGAGCCAGAGTGGACTTTCTGTTAATCTGGAAATGTGGGGGATTGAAGCATGTGCGTTTTACCTATGACCAAGTCCTAAATCTAGACATTGTTGTCAGCGAATTCATATTTTTCAGTGTAACTCTTAAGAACAAATTTGTTGGGGCCATCCTCCATAGAACATCAAAGAGAGATGGACGATAAACCTTTCAATTCCTTCAATTCAATTTTTTTTTTTTCTCTCTGGTTTACCAGATGCAGTGTCATTAGTAAAAAAGTGTCATCAACTTTGAATGTCCCAAGTTTTAAATGTGAGCCTACACAAAGAGTGTTGAGCTAATTGAGACTTGGGAAACCATATTTTCTTTATGTCTTTGATACCCCTTTGTGCAACAATGTCAACTCAATCTAGTGCTTCGTACCTAAGAGTGAAGCAAGGGCTTACGTAGACTAAAAGCAGTTTTCCATTTTTGAAAGGAAATCAGTGTAGAAACTTGCTAAAAAATTATAGAACACATCTGTACAATATAAATCTGAAAGGCATTTATTTTATATGTCATATTAATAAAGATAATAGAAACATACATTTTGCAAAATGCTCTGTAATCGAAAATGTGCTCTCATATTTTGTCAGTTCCCTATTTGTTCATCATAGTCCTTTCATTCATGAGGAGAAAGAAGCATCTATTTTTAATAACACCCTTTGATTAAATAACATACAAACATTTCTACTTTCAGCTACACAAGGATAGTAGGACTCATTTTTGTTTTCATAGGAGTTCCACTGTATATTTGGTTCTTTGCACATCAGGCTAAATGGCAACCGGCCCTTTATTTAGAGAATCTTCATTTTCAGCTGTTGGCACTGCAATCCTTTCAGCTGCTCTTAGCCTCTAGAGCCTGCACATAATAAATAATACAATCTGCTGGAAGCCTCTAACAGCTTTAAATGTTTCTGCTAATGTGCCTGTGGCATTTTAGACCAGACTTTTAAAACTTCCCTAAAATCTAGGAATTACAAAGCATTTATGGGTTTAAAAGGGCATAAATTAATGAACTGCTTGATTTTCTTTTCGATGAGACCTCCATTTTCCATCTCAATCACTGAGCACTATTGCTTCTGATATCCAAATGGCTGGGGCAGCTAATCGCCTATTATAAATGACCACACTCTTTACCATATCTGCATTAAGATTGATCTACTGAATTGCACTATTAGTTTGGGAACCAGCATATTAGAGCTGCAAACCCCAAATGAAAAATCAGCTCTTGTTGAATTCTGTTTAAAAAAAAAAAAAAAAAGAAAGAAAAGCCTTTTGTTGTTGATTCATATCTACTAGGGCTGCCTCCTCACTTTTTCAAATTCTAATCCCTGTGGCAGGTGCCTGATAGGTAGTAGGGAAAAAGTTGAAACTTGCACTGCATTTCAGAAGTGAGGCACAGATAAGAAAGAAAATAAAAAGAAAAATTTCCACTATATTTTCATCTCAAGATTATTCTCTGAGAAAGTCCTAATGGGCAAAGTGGGTTGTATACTATTAGTAGGGTTGAATACTGTTTTAAGAATGTTTTCAAGCCTCCTGAAGTAAAGCTAGTTTTACTCTAAGAGCTAAAGAAAAGCTATTTTGTAGAGGGGATCATTGTTTTTGCTATTTTTGTGCATATAATGCAAACCTTTTCAGTTCTGAGGTTTTTCACATTGGTATATATCAAGAAGCTAGACTTTTGTTGAAAACATTAAAATGTTTTTCCATGTGGAATATAATAAAAAAAAACCTCGGCTCAGCAATTTAAGTATGCCATTCCTGATCAACAGTCTACATTTCCATTCGTTATAATTTAGCTATTCCAAATTGAGGATGAACTTGGTCACGCATAATTTTAAAATTCTATTAATTCTGCATACTTTGCTGTAATTTGAGAAAAAGCTAAAATGGGGCCATTGACATTATTTCATTAAAATACTTTGTTAAAGACAATGAATTCACTCAACAGAAAGGTTGAACTTGTAAGAACAACTCAAGTAAGTGTCAGTGACATTTCAAGACTATAAATATGGCAGCTATAAGTAATTATTTTTGTCTTCTATGATACTATGCTGCCCTGGCATTCCTGGCACTTGTTTTTTCTTTTGGTATTTTGGCCTCAGTATTTGAACACTTATTAAGGACCTAATATTGCTACTCTACCAACTTCCTTGGAAAAAACAACCCCTCGCACATACTTGATTTTGCACTAATTGATCCAGGAATCTTTATTATCAATCATGATTTTTCTACCAACTTACATCCTACTTTTCCAAACTACTTGTTCAGTATTTCATTTTTGCTTCCTTGTTATCTCATCAGTAAAATATACCTAAAAATGAAGCTCTATTAAAATCTAATTTAACGACAGTTATGTAGAAGAGATTATAATAGATCTAATCATTCATAATCTTTTCCCTTGGATTGATATGCTGCTTGACCTAATATTTATGTTAACTCTTGAATTCTATTAATACTTTTTGAATGCATTCTCTATGTCATGAGACTTAGTGATAAATGCTGTAGAGTCAAAGATGAATATAATACTGTCTAGCCTTTTATTATAGGATGCTATAAACACGGTTCTGAGTCAACTGTCATAAAATTTATTGAATTGAATTCATGAATGCTCAAGTGGTTAGGGGACTTTTCTAAGCAACAATAAAGAAAAAGCATAACAAAAGAACAGCTAGCTTAAAATGGACACGTGAGCGGCACGTAGGTGGCTCAGTCAGTTGGGCATCTGACTCTTGGTTTCAGCTCCGGTCATAATCTCAGGGTCATGAGATAGAGCCCTGCATCGGGCTCCATGCTCAGCATGGAGTCTGCTTTGAGATTCTCTCTCTCCCTCTCCCTCTGCTCTTCCCTCTGCCTGCCTCCCCTCTCTCAAATAAAATCTTTAAAATGAACATGTGAGGCATAAACAAAGAGAAAACTTGGGTTGTCACGGGTAGAAATATTAATGTCAAAGGAAGAATTTAAAACCTAAGCTTTGTGCCAGTTGTAACCAAGGAATTTGCAAATCTTGAAATTTAGCCAAAATATTTAAAGGGGTAAATAGTGCCCTCTAGTCCTTCATGGAGAGCAAAACTAAATCATCTCTGTAGGAATAATCCACAATTTATACTCTCAAGATTTCAACCTGTTAGAGTTAACAGAATAACACAATGAACAACAACAACAACAAAAAAGACTAAAGATGAATAGGGATATTTTAAACACAATGAAATAAGACTTTTTAGAAGTAAGAGTTAAACAGAAGTTGAAATTAAAAACTAAATGTGTATGCTTCTAGGTCAGAGTAGAAAGTTGTAAAAGAATATTGCTCTTGTCCTAACAACAAAAACAAGGCAGATCAATGACATACTTATTTTCTACCCATCATGGAGAACATAGAGAAATAAATAGAAGTGAAATAAGTGAACTAAACTCCAGAGAATGAAAACAGAAAGGATCCATGGGTACTGTGATCCATAACTGAAACAGAAGATAAGCTATTTTGTAGTAGCTTAGGATAAGGACAACCAGCCCAATTTTCAAAAAGTTTTTGGGTTTTTTTTTTAAGATTTTATTTATTCATTTGACAGAGAGAGATAGCGAGAGCAGGAACACAAGCGGGGGAGTGGGAGAGAGAGAAGCAGGCCTCCCGCGGAGCAGGGAGCCCAATGCGGGGCTCGATCCCAGGACCCTGGGATCATGACCTGAGTCGAAGGCAGACGCTTAACGACTGAGCCACCCAGGCACCCCGTTTCAAAAAGTTTTTATTTGCTATGTGTTAACTGACATAACAGATTAGGGTCAGAGAATCTCTCCTGTACTATAAATAAATAATAAATAAATAAAACTGTACTACCTTTAAAACATTAGTTCACCAGCGTCTGCAGAATGCTAGGGATTGTACCATAAAACTAGAGGCTGAGAAGAAAAAATAAGAGAAACTCACGAGGAGTCTAGGTTTTCTGATAAGGAAGTGACAAGAACAAGAATATGTCCCTTTCTGGAAATAAATCTAAGTCACTACAGTCTCTGTTGGGCTTTTATAAAAATGTGTGACACAAAATAAAAACCCATGGTAAAGGAAGAGAATGTGAAACATGTTTGGGAAAGTAAATGATCAATAGAAGTAGACACAAAGATATTCCAGGAGTTGAAATGATCAGTTATAGACCTTAAAATTCCTCTGATAAAATGTTAAGGGATCCAGTGGGGTGTATAAGTGATGTGAATAAAAAGAGCAGTCCAGCAAGTATGTAAACTAACAAAAATGTCCTAAAGAGAATTCTTGATATGAGAGATGAATAGAAAACTAAATATAGGCCAATAGCGAATGATCAAATTGAAGCTCTAAGAGAAAAAATTAGTTTAAAAAAGAATAAAGCATCAGTAGTCTTCTGGAGAATATAAAGTGGTTTAAGATGCTCATAATTCAAGTCTCAAGAGAATAGAGAGAGAGAAAGAGAAAATGGAACATATGAAATATGGGAGAAGATGATAGCAGAGAGATTTCCAAAATAGATAAAAGTCAATCAACAGATCAGTTAACACAAGAGAAGTTTCATTAAAAAAAAAAAAAACTATAGGTATATTATAATGAAATAGATAAACATCATAACAAATAGCAGAACTTAAAGGCTTCCAGAGAAAAATAACAGCTTATTCACAGGGGTAAGTTATATGAATGCTAATATTTTATTAGAAACCATAAAAACTGGAAGAAAAAAAAAATCTGAAAGAAAAGCTGGCTGTCCTGGTTCTGTCTTTTGGACTACAGATCTTAGGATTTCTTAGCCTCCATAATCACATGAGCCACTTCCTTATTCTATAGATGGATAGAGAGCTAGATATTTATTTTGACTAATAAGAGATTTTGGTACTGAGAGTGTTTTCTAGAGGAGCAGAATGGTAAAGAATGAGCTTTTTGAATTGGTTCTGGGGTTTCTGGAATCGGATCTCTAATTTCACTAGATTTAAAGACATTAATGACTCTATTTCTAGCAGCAACTAGAGCACTGATCTTCTGTAGTGTAATATGGCAACAAAATACATGAAATATCTGCTTTGGATACTCCTACTCAACCACTTAATAGGAGCTAGGGTAGAAGCTCCTGGCTTCTCTTAAGTGGTTGAATAAGAGTATCTGTGTATATAATACTTTAAAATATTTTTGGAAAACTAAAAAATACAGTGAGGTTGGCTGGTTGCTCCTAACATATACTGGCCAAAGTAATGCAAGGAAAGGATGAGTTCAGGGATTCAAATTGCCAGTTCAAGAATGATATAAATGACCTTAGAGTTTTTGTATATGCCCTGAAGGAGGACCTTATCTTTGGTAGCCCAGGATTGATATGACTAAAAATAAAATACAGAATCTCATTAGGTGAATGGCTGAATTGCAATGTAAGTTGAATTTTCAGTCTTATAGTGTGTCCACTGTTAAAGTGAGGGCATCTTTGGGAAAGAATGAGGCCCTGTAAGTTGGAATGGGAACATGAGGGAAAATCCTGGTGAGGCTAGGGACGTTGAAGCCCCAAATTCTGACGAGTCGTCTTTGCCCATGGAAGATGCTTCTCTTCCCCAAGTACAAGCACACTCCCCATTCTCAGAGGTAGTTGTTTCTCCCCCCTCACTGGTAGCATACCAAACTGAAAGGATTCACTTCATCGCCTCAAACACTGTAATGACTCCCCAGACACAGTTTCCATGGAAGACAATGCTCATTATCTCAAGACCCACCTATTACCTCCCTTTCATGCTTTTAGAACTGTAACTAAGTTCAAGTCATAACAGAATCCTAAAGGTAAGCTATAAAGTGTGACCCATGAGGAGGTGTGTTACAGTCCAAAGGTACTACTACAAGTTTCTAACTTATACAGACAGAAATCCAAGGAAAATAGGGGGAGATAGATACTAAAGGCTTGAGATAATGGTGGAAGGAACATTCAGTTGGGTTAGGTTGAATTAATTGATATGGGCTCAGTTAGAGATTCTGCATTTAATATTGAAGACTGGGAAATTAGAAAGGGCTCAAACAATTTGGTTGGTTGGCTGAAACATGGACTAAAAGGTGGCCCATAGTGAGCTTATTGGAAAGATCAGACCTTCCCTGGTTTAATGCTGACAAAATAATACAAAGTCTTAGGAGATTGAAATAGTAGAGTAAATTAGCCACAAAGAGAATGTCTGGAAGATAAGCTTTTAACCACCACTGTGAGAAATGAGTTTGTGAGTTGAACCCAAGCATCCTTGAAGAACATTGTGATCAATCTTCTCTGTAGGCCACACGTTACAGCGGGAACTGTGATCACTGAATTGGGAAACTCAAATGCAGTGAGAGTAATTGGGTCCCAAGCTGGCAAGGGCCAAGTGGCTGCACTAAACTGCCAAAGGAAAGGTGGGTATAGTTACCATAGTAGATGGGAGAGTCCGAGCCACAATCGGAATAGTCTGATTTGCACAGACCTGAAATGTTGGCTAGTCAGTCATGGTGTTCCTGGAAGTGAAATGAATGGGAAATGTCTTAATACCTGCAGATTTGATTTCTCATAAGAGCCCTCTTTCAGTCAGGTATAAGATGTGTACTATTCTCACAAGAAAAGACCATTTTTAGATAGTAAAATAAGAAATTATATCAGTTATTTAAATTTTGTTAGAAAATTTTGAAGAATACTAAAAAGATAGCATACAAATAAATGTTTAATCTTCAATTTTGTCACCAAACAATTATATGTAAAATACCAGTCCATTGTAAAGAGACCTAAAGGGGCACCTGGGTGGCTCAGTCGGTTAAGTGGCTGACTCTGGATTTCGGCTCAGGTCATGACCTCAGGGTTATGAGATCAAACCCACCTCAGGCTCCCACTCAGTGCAGAGTCTGCTTGAGATTCTTTCCCTCTCATTATGCCCCTCCCCACCATCTGCACGTGTGCTCTCTCTAAAGAATTAAAAATCTTAAGTGATTTAAAAAAAAAAAAGACCCAAAGATGACTGGATTGAAAACTGAAACAGTATAAATAGTCTCTTTAGCTTTAGATGAGCTAGAATAGACACTACGTCTTTAATATCAGTAAATTATGCATCAAAAGACTTCCAGCTCAAAAAGAGTTGTCATTTTTCAGTCTGAAAAAATGAATTTGTAGTGGAGTTATCTTTTAGTATTTTACGTTTGTTAAAGAATTTGAGCTAGATATGAGAGAATTAGTTTTATCTTGACAGATGGTGCTCCAGCTATATTAGGTCACACATGTAAATAATTATTGGAATGTTAAAAGAAGGGACTAATGTTTTCCTTATTGCTCTGTTCCACTGCATTATGCATATTGAAAATATTTGTGCTAGTTTCTGAAGCAGTCTCAAAATTGTCATGGATACAGTTGTGAAAATTGTTCAGTCCATATGACAGATGCTATGAATCATTAACAGTTTATGGAACTTGCAGAAGAAATAGAAGACAATGAATTCAATAATCTTGTATTCTTTGCCAATTGACTCTCGTTCAACAAGGAAGAATTTTTTAAAAAAGATTTACTGTACTGTTAATTCCAATTGCAGATTTTCTTGAAACCAAGGAATGTCTGCCAGATATTTAATAATAAAAGACAAAAAAAATGGCAGTATGTTTTCTTTTCTCTCAGATATCACACTGCATATGAATGAGCTTATTTGAAGTTCAAGGAAAGGAAAACTTATTTGATATCTAAATAGACAGATATGAAATGTATGTTGAAATTGAAACTTTTCAAAATAAGAATGTATTATAATTTTACACATTTTCCAATATGAATAAACATACAGATGATTTTAGTTGAAATTCAGTGTTATAACCCACATGTACATATAGTGCAAAATCTACAAAAGCTGAAAAATGTTGGGTCTTGATAAAATTAGTTTCATAGTTTTTTATTGAGGTGTAACACATATAACATTATATTAGTTTCAGGTTTAAATGTAATGATTAAATATTTGTATATATTGTGAAATGATGTCTAGCTAACATCTGTTACCATGCATATTTAAAATATTTTCCTTGTGATAAGATCTTTTAATATCTACTCTCTTAGCAAGTTGCAGTTATGCAGTACAGTATTAACTATAGTCACCATGCTGTCCTTTAAGTCCCAAGGGCTTATTTATTTTATAACTTTGTACCTTTAGACCCCCTTTATCCATTTCACCTACCCCCCCCCCCACCTCTGGCAACCACCAATCTATTCTCTGTATCTCTGAGCACAATATTTTTGTTTTTTTTGTTTGTTTTAGATTCCACATATAAGTGAGATCACACATAGTTTTATCTTCCCCTGTATAACTTATTTAATTTAATCTAATGCTTTCAGTGTTCATTTATGTTGTTTCAAATGGCAAGATTTCATTTTTTTTAATGTGTAAATAATACCTTATTTTGTATATATATCACATTTTCTTTATCCATTTATCCATCAGTGGACACTTAGGTTGTTTCATATCTTGGCTTTTATAAAAAATGCTGCAGTGAACACAGAGGTTCATATATCTCTTCAAGTTAGTATTTTCATTTTCCTCAAATAAATACCTAGAAGTAGAATTGCTGGATCATATGGTAGTTTTATTTTTTATTTTTTTGAGGATGTTCAATCCTTTTTTCCATAGGGGCTACACCAATTTACATTTCTCCTGACAGTGCATGAGGGTTCTCTTTTCTCCACATCTACACCAACACTTGTTTCTTGTCTTTTTTTGATCATAGCCATTCTAACAGATATGAGTTGTGGTTTTGATTTGCCTTTCCCTGATGATTAATGATCGTTGAGCATCTTTTCTTATACTTCTTGGCCATGTCTTCTTTGGAAAAATGTGTATTTGGATCGTCTGCCCATTTTTTAATCACTTGTTTATTTTCTTGCTATTAAATTTATGAGTGTTTTATATATTTGGATACTAACTCTTTATCATATTATGATTTGGAAATATTTTCTCCTATTCAGTTGCCTTTTTGTTTTGTTGATGGCTTCTCTGCTGTACAGTTTGTCTTATGTAGATAGGCAATATTCCTTGGAATATAATGTTTACGAAGTTGACATAAGCATTAGTAAATGTACTTAACTTGCAAAAATACATTTTCAAACTCTTGTGCTTCTCTTAAAAATTAATTCAATTCTTATAAAATTAGGTAAACTAGTTACATCTGTATGGATGTATTAAAGGAAAATATTTTTTGTATTTAATTTAGTTATTGGAAAATCTTTACATATATTTAGAAAAAAATGGTTCTATTAATCTACATTCTCAAGTGTAAATTTTATGAAATAAAAATACAAACCATATATTTCCAATTATATTTTAGCATTTAAATAGAAATATACTATATGGATAAAATTGACACCTGATTTCAACAACTAAGAATGAAAAATGTGAAAACCTTAATAATTTTATGTGATGAAAATGATCAGAGGGATATTTAAGTGATTTGAAAAGATAGTATCTTGTATAATTGAGTTACATAAAGCATATTAAAATTAAGTTCACCTCTTTCTTACATGGTTTTTAATGTAAATACCAGAAAAATTTAAATTATCTCTCAAGATCACACTGTTTCTATTAGATAGCATTTCATTGGAGCAACTACTAAAAAATAATTCACAGTTTGAGTAAATAAGATAATAGTAGACATAAAATCAAGTCATTAAAATATTTAAAAGAATATAAAGAAGCAAAAGAGATCGGCAGAGACTAATAAACTTTATTAAGTAAAGGTCTTCAAAGAGTAACTTCAAAAGTTTGACATTTGAATGATTTCTGTTTCTGGCACATAGAGAAAAGAGGCTTATTTTATCCTCCCAAGTGGGAAAAAAAGAAATAAAACAAAATATTTAACCAACAGTTCAGAGGACATTGGACATCAGAGAGTGAAGGACAGTGGTCTCTGAGAAATGGGAAACAATTTGAGTTCTACCGTTCTCTCAGCTTACTGCCTACTGATAGTTTCCATGGAATGACACAGGAATGTGGACCACAAGAGATTACATAAGTCGAAGAGATGGATATTAGAGTCCAGAGAAACCACAGCAACAAGAATTTACAGACAAAGTAACGAAGAGCAGAGAACTGTAGAGAGCAAGAATTCCACAGGAATGCGTGACCAATAATATAGAGAATAATGAACAAACTAATCCACAACTAGAGAAGGATTATGAATAGTTGTAACTGCATTTCAGATATTAGAAATGTAGAGACCTAGAGATATTTGAAGAGGGATATTGAAATTCTAGAGGTAAGGACTATAACATCTGAAATTCAAAATAGACTAGATGAGATTATTGGCAGTTTAGATATTGCAGATTAGTTAACTTGAAGGCATAACAATAAAAAACTATTCAGAATGAAACAGAGACAGCACTTAGACACACAAACTTAAAAATGACAACAGATTTTTTTTATCAGAAGCAATGCAAGCAAGAATACAATGGAGCAATCTCTTAAAGTACTTGAATAAAAGGTAATTCTGTACCCAGTGAAAATATTTCAACTCTATTGTAAAATCCAGGTTTTTTCAGACATCCAAAAGCTGATAGCATTTATCGCCAGAAAACCTGCACTACCAAAATGTTAAAGGAAGTCCTTTAGGCAGAAGAAAAATGAAACCAGAAGGAAATATGAATCTGTAAAGATGAAATAAGAGAAGTGCTATTGGCAGTTATATGGATAAGAGTTCTACATATGTAAGTTAATTTTAAAAAGAATTATTTCAACAAAAATGTAGTGTACAATTAATAACATATAAACAAAAAGTTTGACAGCAGAGGACAAAGACCAGGAGGAAAGAAATGGAAGTGTGGTATTTTAAGGTTGTTTTAGTGTATGTGAAGTGGCATAATATCTCTTGAATGCAGACTGTAATAAGCTAAAGTTATATATTATAAACAAAACAAATACTTCAAGTTAATATACCAAGAGAGGAGATAATTACTGGTTGTACTTCTTCAGTAGATATAGGCCTATCCAGATTGTTTATTTATTGTGTGTGTTTTGGCAGCTGTGCTTTCTAAGGAATTGGTCTATTTCTCTAGATTACCAAATTTGGGGGCATAAAGCTCTTGTTAATTATGCTTTATTTTTCTTTTAATGTCATGGTATCTGCAGAGACTTTTCCTCTTTTATTTCTGATAGAGTAATTTGTATATTCTCTTTGTTTCTTATCATGTCTGAAGGCTTATCAATTATTTTTTTTCTCCCAAACACCTTTTGGTTCCATTGATTTTTTTTTCCTGTTGAATTCCTGTTTTCCATTTTATTGAAATCCAAATATATCAATCCAATCCAATCCAGTTCAGTTAAACACCCTCAATTAAAGAAATAGATTGTTAGGCTGAATAAAAACACAAGATAGAACTGTACACTGCCTAAAAGAAACACATCTTAAATATAAAAACACAAATGGGCTAAAATTAAAAAGATGGGAAGGGTATACCATACTTTCACTAATCAATCTGAATCTGGAGTGGCTATACCTATTTTGGACAAGCCAGATTATAGAGCAGAGAATTTCACCAGAAATAAAGAATCATTAAGGATATAGAAAACTTGAAGTATAAGATCAACCAACTTTACCTAATTAACATTTGTAGAATACTCTCCCCTCAAAAATAGAATACACATTCATTTCAAATACACATGGAACACTTATCAAAATAAACCATATTTGGGACCACAAAACACTGCTAAAAAATGGGGATGCTGGAATGCCAAAAGTTAAATACTATCCTAATTAAATCTGAGGTGACTGTGTTTTTTTTTTCAAGCAAATGAAAGTTTAAGACAAAACTCATTATTAGGTTAAATACAAATGAAATGTTTAATTCACAGGAAAATATTTAAGGACTTGAAGTATATCTAATATCCTTAAATATTACAAAATTTGAGAGAATTATAAAGCAAAAGGAAAGATGTATTGCCATGGTATGTGATTGAGCAATGCCATTAACATGGAATCAACAATTGAATAATACACATTCTTCTCAAGCACCTAAGAAAAATTTACAAAAAAATACACCTAATAAGCCATAATAAATGATTTAATTTTAACAGCTGTAGTGAGTTATAATTTCTATACAATAAATTAAGTCGTTTAAGGATACAATTCAACAGGTTTTACAAATTTACTGTTGTGCAACCATTATAACCTGATTTTAGAATATTTCTATCATCTGATAAAGAAACCTGGGGCTCACTTGCCATCACTGCTTCCTACTCTAAACCCCTGGCACATACTAATATATTTTCTGTGTCTATAAATATGTCTTTTCTGGACTACTTAGATATATTAGTCATATAATATGTGGTCTTTTATGTCTGCATTCTTTCACTTAGTGTCATGATTTTGAGGTCCTGTGTGGGGGCATGTATGTGTTTTGTTCCTCTTTAATGCTGAATAGTATTCCATTGCATGAATTTGCCACCTTTTGTTTGGTTATTCATCAACTGATAGACATTTATTTTCTCTCCACTACTCTCTCCCCCACTTTTTGCCTATTATGAAGAATGCTGCTATGAACATCCATGCACAGATATTTGTATGGAAATACATTTCCATTTCTTTTGGGTAGATATCTAGGAGTGGAATACTCGGTCAGATGGTAAATTTGTATTTGACTTTCCAAGAAACTGGCAAACAATTTTTCAAAATGTTTCCACCATTTTACATGTCAAACATCAAGGTTGGAGCGTTCTAGTTTCTCTACATCATTACCAATGCTTTTTACTGTCTTTTGGATTATAGTCCTTCTACTGGAGATAAAGTAGTATCTCTTTGTGGTTTTAATTTTCAATGAGTAATGAAATTGAGCATCTTCTCATGTACCTATTAGTTATTCATATATTTTATTTGGTTAAATGTCCATTTACTGGATGGACTCAAATTTTTTTTATCAGATATATGATTGTAACTATATTCTCCCATTCTATACATACCCATTTGCTTTCTTAATGGTGTTTTTAAATTAAAAAATGATTTTGATACACTTCATAATTTCAACTTTTCTTTATTCCTTATGATTTTGTTAACACATAAAAATCTTTGCCTAACTCAAGATCATGAAGATTTGCTGTTATGTTTTTGTAAGAGTTGTATAGATTTTGTTCTTAAATTTGACTGTGTTGGGATTCCCTGAGACTACAAGTAGGTTGGATGATTTGCTAGGCAGATTTACAGGACTCAGCATAAGGTCCTAGCATAAGGTCAAGATAAAATTTATTACAGTAAAAGGACATGAAGCAAAATGTGTAAAGAGAAAAGGTACATTGGGTGAAGTTCAGAAAAAAAATCATATTTCCAGGGGTACTTTTATTTTTATTTTTTATTTTTATTTTTTTTAAAGGTTTTATTTATTTGACAGAGAGAAAGACAGCCAGAGAGGGAACACAAGCAGGGGGAGTGGGAGAGGGAGAAGCAGGCTTCCCGCCGAGCAGGGAGCCCGATGTGGGGCTCCATCCCAGGACTCTGGGATCATGACCTGAGCCGAAGGCAGACGCTTAACGACTGAGCCACCCAGGCGCCCCTCCAGGGGTACTTTTAAAGCAGACTCACAGGAGGCGCTTAATTCCTCCAGTATCTAATTTTCACAACACGTGTGGGATGTTGCCTATTAGAGAAGCTCATTAGAGACTAATTGACCATGGTTTTTAGTGGGGTTAGTTATATAGGCATCCTTTGCTTAGCATGTACCAAAACGCCAGACTATCAGAAGGAATTCCAGTATTCAGCATAATCCAAATTGTTTACACAAAACAGGCACATAATCCTGTCCTTTAGAGAATGGTGGTAAAACTGCTAGAAGTATTTCCAGACACCAGTTAAGGGTCCATCTTACAGGTATGATCTTACCTTTTCTTTTTTCTTTTCTTCTTTTCTTTCCTCTTTTCTTTTCCTCTTCTCTTCTTTTTTTTTTCTTTTTTCCTGTCCTGTTCTTTCCTTTTTTACTCTTCTCTTTTCTCTTTTCTTTTTCTTCTTTCCAATCTCCCTCACCCATTTTGCTCTTCCCCCTACTACTCTCCCCTCTAGCAACCACCATGTCATTCTCTGTATTTATGCATCTGTTTATGCTTTTTGTTAATTTCTTTTGTTTTTTAGATTCCACATGTGACTGAAATCATATGGTATTTGTCTTTTTCCAACTGAGTTATTTCACTTAGCATAATACCCTCTAGGTCCATCCATGTTGTCATAAATGGCAAGATCTCATTCTTTTCTCTGCCTGAGTAATGTTTCATTATATATATACTGCATCTTCTTCATTTATTGATGGACACTTGGGTTGTAGTACAGTTTGAAATCTCGGATTATAATACCTCCAGCTTTGTTATTTTTTCTCAAGATTGCTTTGGCTATTTGGGTTCTTTTGTGGTTCCATACAAATTTTAGTATTTTTTCTAATTCTGTGAAAAATACTATTAGTTTTTTGGTAGGAATTACATTGAATCTATAGATCACTTTATGTACTACAGACATTTTAACAATATTCTTCCAATCTATGAGCATGCTGTGTCTTTCAAGTTGTGTTGTCTTCAATGTCTTTCATCAGTGTTTTATGGTTTTCAGAGTATATGTCTTTCACCTCCTTGGTTAAGGTTATTCACATGTGTTTTATTATTTTTGGTGGTAGTTGTACATGGGATTGTTTTCTTAATTTCTCTTTTTGCTACTTTGTTATTAGTGCATAGAAATGAAATTTCTGTATATTACTTTTTTATATCCTGCAACTTTACTAAATTCATTTATTCTGATAGTTCTGGTAGTTTTTTTGGGGGTGGAGCCTTTAAGTTTTCTATATATAGCATCATGCCATCTGCAAGTAGTGACAATTTTACTTCTTACTTACCAATTTAGATACTTTTTATTTCTTTTTCTTGTCAGATTGCTATGGCTAGGAATTCCAGTACTCTGTTGAACAAAAGTGGTGAGAGTGGGCATCTTGGTCTTGTTTCTGACCTTAGGGGAAAAGCTTTCAGATTTTTACTATTGAGTATAATGTTAGCTGTGGGTTTGTCATATATAGTCTTTATTAAGTTGAGGTAAATTCCCTGTAAGCCCACAGTGTGAAGAGTTTTTATCATGAACAGATGTTGAATTTTGTCAAAAGCCTTTTCTCCATCTATTGAAATTATCATATGGTTTTTATCCTTTATTTTGTTAATGGGATGTATTACACTGATTGATTTGTGGCTATTAAATCATCCCTGCATCCCTGGAATAAATCTCATTTGATCATGGTGAATGATTCTTCCTATCTACTGTTGAACTAAAATTGCTAGTGTTTTGTTGAGGATTTTTGCATCTGTGTTTATCAGGGATAATGGCTGTCATTTTCTTTTTTTTGTGGTGTCTTTGTCTGGTTTTGGTACCAGAGTAATACTAGCCTTGTGGAATGACTTTGGAAGCTTTGCTTCCTCTTGAAAAAAAAAATTTTTTTTTGGTATAATTTGAGAAGAAGAGGTATTAACTCTTTAAATGTTTACCATAATTCATCTGTGAATCCATCTGGTCTTGGACTTTGTTGGGAGTTTTTTGATTACTGATTCAATGTTGCAAGCATGCCTTTCTAAAGATAGCAGTCTCAGGCCTCTGATGTTAACTCTTTTTTGCACAGTAGTCCAGTTTTAATTAATTTTTTGTGCATGGCATGAGTTCAGATTCTAAATTAATCTTTTTACATATGGATATGCAACTGTTAGAGAATCATTTGTTGAAAAAATTGCCCTTCTTTATTGAATTGCCTTGGCATGTTTGATCAAATAAAGTAACCATTTATTAAGCATTTATTTCTGTATTTCAATTCTGTACCATTGATAAATATGTTTATACTTATGCCAGTGCCACACTTGATTACTACATTGTAGTAAGCTTTGAAATTCAGTAGTGTAATTAACTAATCAAAATTTGAAATTTCATATGATTTTGGATCCGCTTGCTATTTTTTTTGATAGATCATTTGGGATTTTGATAAGGACTATATTAAGTCAACAGGTAAGTTTATAGGGAGTTGATATCTCACCCCAGTTGCATCTTCCTATCCAGGTATATATTTCTCTTTTTATTTCGTATTTGATAATATTTTAGCAATGGTTTGTAGATTTTGATGTTTAACTCTTGCTATTCTTCTGTTAAGTTTATTCTTACATACTTCCTCCTTTAAATGTGGTTGAAATAATTTTAATTGTAATTTGTTCACTGCTACTATATAGAAATGCATTTTTAAAAAGAGTTATTGTGTTCTGAGACATGGGTTGCCTTGTTAATTCTGTAAAATTTTCTATATACAAAATCAAATTGTGAAAAAAGTTTCTTATTTCTCTCTTTACAAACAAAATCTTTTATTTCATTTTCTTGTTTTATGACATTTTTATTTCATTTTTTAAAATTTCATTTTCTTATTTTATGACATTGCTAGAATGTTCAGGATTTGGTTGAAAAGAAGTGGTGCTAGTGGTCATTCTTGCTTTCTTCCTGATCTTATAAGTGATAAGAAACTATTTGGTGTCCACACCACACTGCTGCAATCTCAAACCCAAAGAGTTGTAAAACAAAAAATATATATATTTTTATCATTTGTTTGGTGGTGAAGTTTGACCTAAACTGGATGTGTAGCTATTTCTAGTCTTTCCCACTGAATGTGAAAAATCATATATTTCACTATAGGAATATACATTTTTAAAATGAAAGATATGGGGCCTCTGGGTGGCTCAGTCAGTTAAGCATCTGCCTTCGGTTCAAGTCATAATCCCAGAGTCCTGTTACCGAGCCCCACATCTGGCTCCCTGCTCAGTGGAAAGCCTGCTTCTCCCTCTCCCTCTGCCTGCCACTCCCCCTGCTTGTGCTCTCTCTCTCTGTCAAATAAATAAAATCTTTAAAAAAATAAAATAAAATAAAGCAAAATAAAATAAAATAAAATAATAAAATAAAATAAAAAAATAAAATATACTATACCAGATCCTGCTGCGAATTTTAGGTATTATAGGATATATGCAAATGTACCTAAAATAATCCCAGATTCCAAGATTTATTTAGCTCCAAGGACTTCAGTAGGGGTTGTTACATTACAGTAGGTTCTCAATAAATATTTTTAGATTAAAAAAATGAATCAAGCATAATATCATAGATGAAAACTATGTGATTTACAATGTGATTTTAGTTCTAACTTTGCCTGTGCCACTAATTACTTGTGTGACCTAGAAGTATTCCTTTATAATATTTGGGATTAGTTTTTGTCTCTTAAATAAACAAATTAACCTAAGGTAATTTGAAGATTCCTTCTAGCTCTTAATTTTATTATTCAATATTAAATAATACTTGGGATTAGTTTTTGTCTCTTAAGTAAAGAAATTAACCTAAGGTAGTTTGAAGATTCCTTCTAGCTCTTAATTTTATTACTCAATATTAAGTTTAGCAGACTGTTAGGTTCCATACACACACAAATAAACTTATATGCACACAGAACTTTTTGGTTATGGTTGCAAATAACTTTCTGCTCCTTGACTTTGAGGTAGAGGAGCACGCTAGTTATTATTGGAGAAAATATGGAAGCCCATTAGCACCCAGTTACTCTAATAAAGGGCATGTTATATGGAAACCCCATGTAAGAATTTCTTTCCTCTTAAAATGTTTATGGTTTATCCAATCAGGCTCCATATCTGATTAAATACTATAGCTAGGTTGAGAGTAAACAAAGGTAAAGAGATCTAAAGAAAGCCAATTTAATCATCATCCATACTGTTGGATGAGTCAGAAGGAATAACTGAAGTAAGTTACTTGTACTTTTTCTTTCTGCTTATAAGACTTTTTCTATAGAGACAACCACCGTAATCAATTTTCTTTCTCATTTTTTTCTACAAGTTTACATGTTCTTGTCTTTAGTATAACAAAAGTACCTAATTTTTGGCAAAAGCTGAGTATTCTAATAAAAATAATAAAAAACTACACTTTAAAAAATTTTCTATATACTACACTAAATATTTCACCTATAATTTTCATAAAAGTATAAAATAGTTACTATTATACCCATTTTACAAATGAGGAAAGGGATTTAACGAGATATATTATTTGCCCAGGATCAATCATTTAGTGTATAGAGCCATCATGACTCTATACAGGACTGTCTGAAACTCAGGTCTGTCTGAAATAAAAATCTGTGCTCTTGGCTATTAAATTTTACAGCCTGTGCTCTGTACTAGTATCAAAAGAAGCTACCATAATTGTGGAGAAAACAGTTTATTTCTTTGCTCACAATACTTTATTTTGAAAAATGCATATACTGATTCTCTATCTTTTTGGTAGTTTAAAAACTAGTGACTCTAACTTCATATGGTACTAAAATGACATTATTTAATATAGAATTCTTTAAATTCAGTGGATCTAGTATTTAAATATTTATAAACTGTATTTTAAACATTTTCCTAAGCCAAATAAATCAGATCACACTAGGAAATGCAACCCGCCCAGAAGTAAATAATGTATGCTTATCGTCCTCTTCTGTATTTCTCACAGATGGTGTCACATTATATGTCAGATTAAACTATGATTGTGTTTTTATTTTTAATTATGTACATAAACTGTATCTTAAGAAAAGTAGTTACTTCCTTTTTTTAAGTTTTATTTTTTCTTTCTCATTCATAAACCTGGAATACATAGAAAATCATGTTTAGAATAAAAATTCCAAGTTCATCATAAAAGCGAAAATGTTCATTAAATACATCAGTAATATGCTTTATAAGCATTGCTACATTTTGGGTTTCAATGGAAGTGTTTTGGAAGCTGTCTTTGAGCATTAAGTGATTTGATTAAAATTCTGTTAAACATACTTCCTGAAATCTATAAAGTATATGCAAGTAGATGCTGATATATTTATTAATATCAGTGATTCATTCTAAGGAGAAACAAAAAGTGTGTATTTAACAGATATACAATTTTTCCATTAGTGAAATGAGATTATAGTCTAATATATAATGAAAGCTATGCTTTTATATATTTATTAAATATTACATTTGTATTCCCAGAAGAATAGCTGTGTGTCCCTGTAATAGTAAATTCATGATACTATGTGCTTTTCTTTAGTCCTTTCATTATGTTTCATATAATCGGTCTTCACTTCCAGGCATCGAGGAAGCATTAACTTTATGACAGTTTCCCTCAATGGAAATCTGCTACTTAACTTTTTTTTTCTTTTAAATATATTAGTCTCCATTCCAAACTCCCCAAAAAACAAGAGAATTCTTCCACCAACACTGCATTTACCCCAAGTACAGCTCTAATCTCACCAATCTTTTTTTAAAAATTTTATTATGTTATGTTAATCACCATACATTACATCATTAGTTTTTGATGTAGTGTTCCATGATTCATTGTTTGCGTATAACACCCAGTGCTCCATTCAGTACATGCCCTCTTTAATACCCATTACCAGGCTAACACATCCCCCCCCTCCCTCCCCACTAGAACTCTCTGTTTCTCAGAGTCCATAGTCTCTCATGGTTCGTCTCCCCCTCCGATTCCCCCCCCCTTCATTTTTCCCTTCCTGCTATCTTCTTCTTCTTCTTTTTTTTAATGTATAATGTATTATTTGTTTCAGAGGTACAGTTCTGTGATTCAACTGTCTTACACAATTCAAAGCACTCACCATAGCAGATACCCTACCCAATGTCTATCACCCAGCTACCCCATCCCTCCCACCTCCCACCACTCCAGTAACCCTCAGTTTGTTTCCTGAGATTAAGACTTCCTCATATCAGTGAGGTCATATGATGCATGTCTTTCGCTGATTGACTTATTTCACTCAGCATAATACCCTCCAGTTCCATCCACGTCGTTGCAAATGGTAAGATTTCATTCCCTTTGATGGCTGCATAATATTCCATTGTGTGTGTGTGTATGTATATATATATATACATACACACCACATCTCATTTATCCATTCATCCATGGACATCTTGGCTCTTTCCATAGTTTGGCTATTGTGGACATTGCTGCTATAAACATCGGGGTGCACATACCCCTTTGGATCCCTACATTTGTATCTTTGGGGTAAATACCCAGTAGTGCAATTGCTGGGTCGTAGGGTACCTCTATTTTCAACTTTTTGAGGAACCTCCATCCTGTTTTCCAGAGTGGCTGCACCAGGTTGCATTCCCACCAACAGTGTAGGAGGGCTCCCCTTTCTCCGCATCCCCGCCAACATCTGTCGTTTCCTGACTTGTTAATTTTAGCCATTCTGACTGCTGTGAGGTGGTATCTCCTTGAGGTTTTGATTTGGATTTCCCTGATGCCGAGCCATGTTGAGCACTTTTTCATGTGTCTGTTGGCCATTTGGATGTCTTCTTTGGAAAAATGTCTGTTCATGTCTTCTGCCCATTTCTTGATTGGATCATTTGTTCTTTGGGTTTTGAGTTTGATAAGTTCTTTATAGATTTTGGATACTAGCCCTTTATCTGATATGTCATTTGCAAATATCTTCTCCCATTCTGTCGGTTGTCTTTTGATTTTGTTGACTGTTTCTTTTGCTGTGCAAAAGCCTCTTATCTTGATGAAGTCCCAATAGTTCATTTTTGCCCTTGCTTCCCTTGCCTTTGATGATGTTTCTAGGAAGAAGTTGTTGCAGCTGAGGTCCAAGAGGTTGCTGCCTGTGTTCTCCTTTAGGATTTTGATGGACTCCTGTCTCACATTGAGGTCTTTCAACCATTTTGAGTCTATTTTTGTGTATGGTGTAAGGAAATGGTCCAGTTTCATTCTTCTGCATGTGGCTGTCCAATTTTCCCAACACCATTTGTTGAAGAGACTGTCTTGTTTCTATTGGACATTCTTTCCTGCTTTGTCGAAGATGAGTTGACCATAGAGTTGAGGGTCCATTTCTGGGCTCTCTATTCTGTTCCATTGATCTATGTGTCTGTTTTTGTGCCAGTACCATACTGTCTTGATGATGACAGCTTTGTAATAGAGCTGGAAGTCCGGAATTGTGATGCCACCAGCCTTGCTTTTCTTTTTCAACATTCCTCTGGTTATTTGGGGTCTTTTCTGGTTCCATACAAATTTTAGGATTATTTGTTCCATTTCTTTGAAAAAAGTGGATGGTATTTTGAAAGGGATTGCATTAAATGTGTAGCATTGACATCTTCACAATATTTGTTCTTCCAATCCATGAGTATGGAACGTTTTTCCATTTCTTTGTGTCTTCCTCAATTTCTTTCATGAGTATTTTATAGTTTTCTGAGTACAGATCCTTTGCCTCTTTGGTTAGATTTATTCCTAGGTATCTTATGGTTTTGGGTGCAACTGTAAATGGGATCAACTCCTTAATTTCTCTTTCTTCTGTCTTTTTGTTGGCGTATAGGAATGCCACTGACTTCTGTGCATTGATTTTATATCCTGCCACTTGACTGAATTCCTGTATGGGTTCTAGCAGTTTTGGGGTGGAGTCTTTTGGGTTTTCCACATAAAGTATCAGATCATCTGCAAAGAGTGAGAGTTTGACTTCTTATTTGCTGATTTGGATGCCTTTGATTTCTTTTTGTTGTCTGATAGCTGTGGCTAGGACTTCTAGTACTATGTTGAATAGCAGTGGTGATGGTGGACATCCCTGCCACGTTCCTGAACTTAGGCGGAAAGCTCTCAGTTTTTCCCCATTGAGAATGATATTCGCTGTAGGTTTTTCATAGATGACTTTTATGATATTGAGGTATGTACCCTCTAGGCCTATACTCTGAAGAGTTTTGATCAAGAAAGGGTGCTGTACTTTGTCAAGTGCTTTTTCTGTATCTATTGAGAGGATCATATGGTTCTTGTTCTTTCTTTTATTAATGTATTGTATCACGTTGATTGATTTGCGGATGTTGAACCAACCTTGCACCCCAGGGATAAATTCCACTTGGTCGTGGTGAATAATCCTTTTAATGTACTGTTGGATCCTACTGGCTAGTATTTTGGTGAGATTTTTTGCATCGATGTTCATCAAGGATATTGGTCTGTAATTCTCCTTTTTGATGGGGTCTTTGTCTGGTTTTGGGATCAAGGTAATGGGGACCTCATAAAACGAGTTTGGAAGTTTTCCTCCCATTTCTAGGTTTTGGAACAGTTTCAGAAGAATAGTTCTTAATTCTTCTTTAAATATTTGGTAGAATTCCCCTGGGAAGCCATCTGGCCCCGGGCTCTTGTTTGTTGGGAGATTTTTGATTACCCCTTCGATTTTCTTAGTGGTTATAGGTCTATTCAGGTTTTCTATTTCTTCTTGGTTCAGTTTTGGTAGTTGATACATCTCTAGGAATGCATCCATTTCTTCCAGATTATCTAATTTGCTGCCATATAGTTGCTCATAATATGCTCTTATAATTGTTTGTATTTCTTTGGTGTTGGTTGTGATCTCTCCTCTTCCATTCATGATTTTATTTATTTGGGTCATTTCTCTTTTCTGTTTGATAAGTCTGGCCAGGGGTTTATCAATCTTGTTAATTCTTTCAAAGAACCAGCTCCTAGTTTCGTTGATCTGTTCTACTGTTCCTTTGGCTTCTATTTCATTGGTTTCTGCTCGATCTTTATTATTTCTCTTCTCCTGCTGGATTTAGGCTTTATTTGCTGTTCTTCCTCAGCGCCTTTAGGTGTAGGGTTAGGTTGTGTACTTGAGTCCTTTCTTGTTTCTTGAGAAAGGCTTGTATTGTTATATACTTTTCTCTTAGCACTGCCTTTGCTGCATCCCAAAGATTTTGAACAGTTGTGTTTTCATTTTCATTGGTTTCCATGAATTTTTTTAATTCTTCTTTAATTTCCTGGTTGACCCATTCATTCTTTAGGAGGATGCTCTTTAGCCTCCATGTATTTGAGTTCTTTCTGACTTTTCTCTTGTGATTGAGTTCTAGTTTCAAAGCATTGTGGTCTGAAAATAGGCAGGGAATGATCCCAATCTTTTGGTACCAGTTGAGACCTGATTTGTGACCTAGGATGTGATCTATTCTGGAGAATGTTCCATGGGCACCCGAGAAGAATATGTATTCTGTTGCTTTGGGATGGTATGTTCTGAATATATCTGTGAAGTCCATTTGGTCCAGTGTGTCATTTAAAGTCTTTATTTCCTTGTTGATCTTTTGCTTAGTTGATCTGTCCATTTCAGTGAGGGGGGTGTTAAGTCCCCTACTATTATTGTACTGTTGTTGTTGTGTTTCTTTGCTTTTGTTATTAATTGCCTTATATAATTGGCAGCTCCCATGTTAGGGGCATAGATATTTACAATTGTTAGATCTTCTTGTTGGATAGACCCTTTAAGTAGGATATAATGCCCTTCCTCATCTCTTATTATAGTCTTTGGTTTAAAATCTAATTTGTCTGATAGAAAGATTGCCACCCCAGCTTTCTTTTGGTGTCCGTTAGCATGGTAAATTGTTTTCCACCCCCTCACTTTCAACCTGGGGGTGTCTTTGGGTCTAAAATGAGTCTCTTGCAGGCAGCATATCGATGGGTCTTGTTTTTTTATCCAATCTGATAGCCTGTGTCTTTTGATTGGGGCATTTAGCCCATTTACATTCAGGGTAACTATTGAAAGATATGACTTTAGTGCCATTGTATTGCCTGTTAGGTGACTGTTACTGTATATTGTCTATGTTCCTTTCTGGTCTATGTTATTTTTAGGCTCTCTCTTTGCTTAGAGGACCCCTTTCAATATTTCTTGTAGGGCTGGTTTCGTGTTTGCAAATTCCTTTAGTTTTTGTTTGTCCTGGAAGCTTTTTATCTCTCCTTTTGTTTTCAGTGACAGCCTAGCTGGATATAGTATTCTTGGCTGCATATTTTTCTCATTTAGTGCTCTGAATATATCCTGCCAGTCCTTTCTGGCCTGCCAGGTCTCTGGATAGGTCTAATGTTTCTACCATTGTACATTACAGATTTCTTATCTCGAGCTGCTTTCAGGATTTTCTCTTTGTATCTCTTCTTCTGGGATCCCAATTATGCTAATATTGTTTCGTCTTATGGTATCACTTATCTCTCAAATTCTGCCCTTGTGATCCAGTAGTTATTCATCTCTCTTTTTCTCAGTTCTTTATTTTCCATCATTTGGTCTTCTGTATCACTAATCCTCTCTTCTGCCTCATTTATCCTAGCAGTTAGAGCCTCCATTTTTGATTGCACCTCATTAATAGCCTTTTTGATTTTGACTTGGTTAGATTTTAGTTCCTTTATTTCTCCAGAAAGGGTTCTCTAATATCTTCCATGCTTTTTTGAAGCCCAGCTAGTGTGTTTAAAATCATCATTCTGAACTCTAGTTCCGACATCTTACTAATGTCCATATTGATTAGGTCCCTGGCAGTCGGTACTGCCTCTTGTTCTTTTTCTTTTGAGGTGATTTTTTCTGTCTTGTCATTTTGTCCAGAGGAGAATAGATGAATGGGAGAACAAAATGCTAATGGTAACAGTGACCCCAGAAAAATATACACCAAAGAAATCAGAAGAGACCTGAAACCCAGGGAAAATAAAGGGAAAGAAAGAAAAGGAAAAACAAAAAGATAAAAAAAAAAACTCCCCCCCAAAAAACAGAGTATGTTCATATATGATCAGGCTGGTGCATATAGATCAGTGCCACACACTAGATTTTGGGCGATTTTGGTCTGTTAGAAGAAAGTGCCTCCCAAATATTAAAGAAAGAAAAACATATATGTACAGAATAAGGGTAAATATGATGAATGGATGGAATATGACCATAAAGATGAAAATTATAAAAGATTTTAGAAAAGAAATTGATAAGTTGGTTAAAAAAAAAAAGAGGATTTAAAAAAAAAAAAGGAGAGAATGTGATCAGGCAGGAATCTAGAACAAAACCATACACTAGAGATTTAGGGTATATTTTGGTCTGTTAGAAGAAACTGTATCCCCAAATTTTAAAGACATAACAACTTATATATATATACCAAACATAAGGGTAACTACTATGAAGGGATAGAATATTACTCTAAAAATGAAAAATAAAAAATATTTTAAAAGGGATTGATAAGATGTTGGTTGAAAAAGGGAAAAAGAAAAATTAAAAAAAAATAGAAAATTTAAAAAATTAACTTTGAAAGACTAAAGAATCATGGGAAAAAAGCCATTAATTCTATGTGTAGTATTCCCCTAGTGCTGGAGTTCTGCCATTCTCATTGATCGGTAAACTTGGTCTTTGCTGGCTGTTCTTGCTGATTTTCTGGGAGAGGGGCGTGTTGTTGTGGTTCTAAAATGTCTTTGCCAGAGGCGGAATTGCACCACCCTTGGTGGGGGCCGGGCTAAGTAATCTGCTCGGGTTTGCTCTCGGGAGCTTTCGTTCCCTGGAAGCTTTCCGTACAGCTTTGGAGGACAAGAGTGAAAGTGGCCACCTCCCAGTCTCCGCCCTGGAGGAGCCGAGAACTCTGGGCCCCACTAATCAGTGAGCCCCCAGAGAAAAGCAGTCAATCACTCCCATCTACCCGGTCTCTGTCCGCACTCTGTGCTCACCTGGCCTGTGACCGAGCGTTTCTATCTCTGGTGCATGACCCCATGTGGAGTCTCCAAACCCAGCAGATCCCTGTGGTGCACTCCCACACTGCTCCTCCCTGGGGAGGAAGGGGAGTCTCCCCGGATCTGCCACTTGTTGGGTCCCTGCTGGAAGAGCAGTGGCCCAACTGTGCCGTGGATCACGGTTTATGGCAACCCCGAGCTGAGAGCCCACTCCTCTGCTCAGTCTCTGCATCCAGCTTCCCTGCTCTGATACCTGAGCGCTGCCACACTCAGGCACCCCCAGTCTTCCTATGACCCCGAGGGTCCTGAGACCACACTGTCCCTGCAAGGGTTCCACCCCCCACTTAGCCACTGGAGCGATGTCCCTCAACAGAGCAGACTTCTAGAAGTTCCGATTTTGTGCTCTGGGGCTCTATCACTTGCCAGTAGCAGCTGACAGAGGCCCCCTCCCTGCCATCTATCTTCCCGGATATCACCTTGGATTCACTTCTCTGCACGTCCTACCTTCCAGAAAGTGGTCGCTTTTCTGTTCAGAGAGTTGTTGCTATTCTTTTCTTTGATCTCCTGTTGAGTTCATAGGTGTTCAGAATGGTTTGATCCCTATCTAGCTGAATTCCTGGGACCAGACGAAATTTAGGTCTCCTACCCCTTGCCATCTTGCTCCTCCCTCACTGATCTTTGATAGCCAACTTTCTCAGTTGAGTTGTATATTACCATTACCTCTATTTCTACCCTAAACTCAACACGTTCTTCAAAAACCATTTCAGTCGGATTTCCAATCCTTGCTTTCTTTCAGAAGTAGATCAACAATGATTGCATATTGATTAACCTAAATGGCATGACTCTGTTCTTAGGCCATATTTGAGGCCTAATTAGCAGTCAATACTTTTGGTTACTCTCTCTTTCATTAAATCACTATATCTCCTTGCAATCAATCTTAAGTATTCATTTTCCTATTACTGTGACTCTGTTTGCCAAAAAAAAAATTCTGCATTTATTCTCATCTATCTAACATTTAAATGGTGTTCTTAGGGCTCTATACTCTCTTGATGATTTCATTCACTCTTATGTCTTCGGTTACCATTTTATGATTCCCTAAACCATATCTGTAGTCCAGATCTCCCACCTCAGCTTCAAATCTGTATGTCTCACTGATTTCTTATCACATCTATTTATATATTTTATGACAGTTTCAACCTTAAAATTCCAAACTCAAGCTAATTTTCCCTTTTCCTTGCAAAGATGTTCTTGATCCCTTAATAATGAAAGGTCATTATTCATTTTTTCAAGATGAAATCTGGACATCATTTTCATGTCTCTTTTATTCCCTACAAATCTGTCTTATGAATATAGAGTAACTCTGTCCACTCTTTTATATTGTGGCAAAGGATACATAATATAAAATTTGCCGCTTTAGGGGCATGTGGGTGGCTTGGCTGATTAAGTATCAGACTCTTGCTTTTAGCTCAGGTCATAATATCATGGTCATGACGTTGAGCCCCACATCGGGTTCCATGCTCAGGGTGGAGTCTGCTTGAGAGTCTTTCTCTCCCTTACCTTCTCCCTCTGCCCCTTGCCCCCACTTGTGCACACACACTCTCTCTCTCAAATAAATAAATAAAATTTACCACTTTAACCATTAAATGTATACAATTCAGTGGCATTAAGAGCATATATAATGTTGTGTACCATCACTATCTCTTTCTAGAATTTTTTTTATAACCCCAAAGAGGAAATTGTATCCATTTAACAGAGGAGATACAACACCCCCTCCTCTCAATCCCTGGCCACTTCTAATCTGTTTTCTATCTCTTGGATTTGCCTTTTTCTGGATGTTTCTTATAAATGGAATCATATAATATGTGGCCTTTGTTATCTGTCAGCTTTTACTTAGCATAACATTTTCAAGGTTCACTAATATAATAGCATGCATCCATACTTCATTACTTTTTATGGAAGAATAATCCATTGTATAGATATGCCACATTTGTTTTTCTATTTATCAGCTTGTTTTCTATCAATCAGTTTGTGGTGTTCTCACATTTTAAGTATTGTGAATAGTCCTACAATAATCATTTGTGTACAAGTTTTGAACATCTGTTCTCTCTCCTTTTGGATGTAGTGAAATTGCTGGGTCATATGATAATTCTGTATTTAACTTTTTGAGGAACCACTGAATTATTTTCAATAGCAGCCACTCCATTTTCCATTTATTTATTTTTAAAAGATTTTATTTATTTATTTGACAGAGAAAGAGTACACACAAGCAGGGAAAGCAGCAGGCAGAGGGAGAGGGAGCTCCCTGCTCCCCCCCCAGAGCTGGGAGCCTAATGTGATGTGGGGCTCAATCCCAGGACCCTAGGATCATGACCTGAGCTTAAGGCAGATGCTTATCCAACTGAGCCACCCAGGGCCCCTCCATTTTCCATTTAAACCAGCAAAGTATCAGGGTTCCAATTTCTCCATACCCTCTCCAAAAGTTGCTATTTCCTGGCTTGTGATTATGGCCATCCCAGTGACTGTGAAATGGTATCTCATTGTGGTTTTCATTTGCATTTCCCTAAGGACATTGACTGTCTTTTTATGTGCTTATTGAAATGCATATATCATCTTTGGAGAAATGTCAATTCAGATACTTTGCTCATTTTTAATTAGGTTGTTATCCCTTTTTCAAGTTGTAAGAGTTCTATATATATATATATATATTTGGATATTAGACTTTTTGTGAGATACGTGATGTGAAAATATGTTCTCCTACTCCATGGGTAGTATTTTAACTCTTTTTATGATGTCCTTTCATGTATAAAATTTTAGTTTTGATAAAGTCAAATTTATCTGTTTTTTACTTGGTGGCTTATGGTTTTGGTGTTAGATCTATTAAACCACAGTCAAATACAAGAATGAGAAATGCCCATATGTGTTCTAGGAGTTTTATAGGTTTGGCTCTCATAATTAGATCTTTGATTTATTTTTGAGTTAACTGTAATAATGTGAGGTGAGGGTTCAGATTTATTCTTTTGTATGTGGATATCCATTTGAACATTATTTGTTGAAGATGCTGCTTTTTCTCCACTGAATAACATTGATACCTTTGTCAAAATCAGTAGACCACAGATATATAGCTTATTTCTAGAATCTCAATTCTATTCCCCTAATCTATATGTTCATCCTTATGATGGTGCTGCACAGTTTTGTTCACATTTGTAGTAAGGTTTAAAATAGGTAAATAGTAAAATAAGTCATTGGAGTTTTGATAGGGGTTGCATTGAATCTTTATATCACTTTGGGGGAGCATTGCTATCTTAGGTTTTAAGTCCTACAATTCATGAATACATGATGTCTTACTGTTTACTTAGGGCTTCTTTAATTTCTACCTGCAATGTTTTATAGTTTTCAGTATACAAGTCTTATACTTCCTTAATTAAATTCATCCCTGATTATTTTAATTATTTTCTTAAGATTTTATTTATTTATTTGACAGAGAGAGACTCAGTGAGAGAGGGAACACAAGCAGGGGGAGTAGGAGAGGGAGAAGCAGGCTTCCCACGGAGCAGGGAGCCCAATGCAGGGCTTGATCCCAGGACCCTGGGATCATGACCTGAGCTGAAGGCAGGCGCTTAATGACTGAGCCACCCAGGCACCCCTATTTTAATTTTTGATGCTATTGTAAATAAAATTGTTTCCTGATTTTCTTTTTAAAATTTTATTTTATTAAGACTTTATATTTTTAGAGCAGTTTCAGGTTCATAGCACAATTGAGAAGGTAAAAATATTTCCCATACATCCCCCTCCCACATTACTAACCTCCCCCATTATCGATATTCCCCACCAGAGTGGTACATTTGGTACAACTGATGAACCTACATTGACACATAATGATCACTCAAAGTCCATAATTCACATTATGGTTCACTCTTGGTGTTTTATATTCTGTGGGTTTGGATAAATGTGTTAATGACATGTATCCATTATTATGGCATCACACAAAGTATTTTTGATGCCCTAAAACTTCTCTGTGCCCTGCCTGTTTATCACTTTCCTCCTCCCCAGCCCCTGGTAACCACTGATATTTTTAATGTCTCAATAGTTTTGCTTTTTCCAAAATGTCATATAGTTGGAATCATGCAGTATATATTCTTTTCACATTGGTTTTTTACATGTTATAATAGGCATTTATAATTCCTTCATGTCTTTTCATGGCTTGATAGCTCATTACCTTTTAGTGATGATTAATACTGCATTCTCTGGATGTGCCAGTTTATTTGTCCGTATACCTATTGGAGGACATCCTTGCTATTTCCAAGTTTTGGCAATTGTGAATCAAGCTGTTATAGATAGCTATGTGTAGGTTATGGTATGGACATAAATTTTCAGCTCCTTTGGGTAAATACCAAGGAGAGCAATTGCTAGATAATATGGTAGGAGTATGATTGGTTTTGTAAGAAACTGCCGAAGTTTTGTATTTTTCCTCATATAGAATTTCACATACTTTATTAGATTTCTTTGTATTGTATTTTTAATTTCAAATTCCACTCATTTGTTGCTGGTATATAGAAACGTGATTGGCTTTTGTATGTTAACCTTGTATCTTGCAACCTTGCTATGATCGTTTTATTTTTTGTTGGGACTTTTTTTTTGTTGATACTGTCAGATTTTCTACATAGGTAATCATGTCATCTGAGAACAAGACAGTTTTATTTCTTTCTTCCCAATCCACATACCTTTTATTTTCTTGTCTTACTACATTACCGAGGACTCCCAATATATTGAAAAGCGGTGGTGAGAAGGGATATCCTTGTACCTGAGCTAAGTTGGAAAACTGAGTTTCTCACCAAGTGTGTTAGCTGTAGGGGTTTTTGTGGAGGTTTTTTTGTAGGTTTTTAAAAAATGAAGTTGAGAAATTTTCCCTCTAGTCCTAGATTTCTGAGAGTTTTAACATGAATGGGATATGGATTTTATCCAATGATTTTTGTGCATATATTGATAATCGTGATTTTTTTTTTTTCCTTTTTAGCCTATTGATGTTATGGGTGACATTAATTGATTTTCAGATGTTGGACCAGAATTGCCTACTAGGTCTAACTAGGGTTAGACACCACTTGGTCATAGTGTATAATTGTTTTTACACATTGTTGAATTTGATTTGCTAATATTTTGTGGAAGATTTTTCTATTTATGGGCTGTAGTTTTCTTTTTCTGTAATGTCTTTGCCTGGTTCTGGTATTAGAGTAATGCTGGTTTCACAGAATGAGTTAGGAAGTATTATCTCTGTTTCTATCCTCTGAAAGATACAGAGAATCAGTACAATTTCTTCCTTAAATGTTTGGTAGAATTTGCCATTAAATTCATGTGGTTCTGGTACTTTGTTTTAGAAGGTTATCAATTCTTGATTCATTTTCTTTAATAGATATGATCCTATTCAGATGATTTCTTCTGTGAGTTTTGAAAATTATGTCTTCTAAGGAATTGATCCATTTAATCTAGGTTATCAAATTAGTGGACATAGTGTTTCATAGTATTCCTTTATCATATTTTAAATGTCTGTGGCATCTGTAGTGGTGTCCCTTATTTCATTTGTGATATTAGTAATTCATGTTCTTTTTTTCTTATTTATCCTGACTTGAGTTATATCAATTTTGTTGATCTTTCCAAAGAACCAGTATTTGGTTTCACTGATTTTTCTCTAGTGATCTCCTATTTTCAATTTCATTTATTTTTTGCTCTTATTTTTATTCTTTTCTTCTGCTTACTTTGAGTTTAATTTTCTCTTCTTTTTATAGTTTCTTAAGGTACAAACATATTTTTGATTTAGTCTTCCTTATTTTGGGGTACACGAATTCAGTGCTGTAAATTTAGCCTTTAGGTACTGCTTTCGCTATTGCACAGATTTTTATAAATTGTGTTTTCATTTAACTTCAGTTCCAAATATTTTTTTTACATTTGTCTTGATTTCTTCTTTGACCCAGGTGTTTTCTATGAATATTATTTATACATTTTGGTATTTTCCAGTTATTTTTCTGTTACTGATTTCTAATTTAATTCCAGCATGGTCTGAGAGCATACATTGCATGATTTCTATTTTAAATTTATGAAGGTGCTTATTTTGTGATCTGATGAGATACCTGGTATGATTCTAATGTTGAATTTGTTTAGTCTTACTGTCTATCCTAGAATATCCTAGAAAATGTTCCATATGCATTTAAGAAGAATGTCTATTCTGTTGTTAGATAGAATGTTCTGTATATGTCTAATAGATTTTCTCAAATTTCTACGTCTAAGAACAAAATGAGAAAATGAATTTTTTTTTTCCCAATTGGCTCTGTTTGGAGACGTTCCTTCAAAGATTTAGCCAGGTTATTCACAATTCTGCTTCAGCCATTTCATTTCCTGCTTATGCTGAAACTAAATTTCAGCCAGAGTTGAAAGGTTAATGACTGTTAAGGTCTTTTCTGAGCGTGCATTCTACCCTTTTTATATGTGTTGGTTTTCTAAATGCCTTTATATATCTGGGAGTTTTTCAGAGATCTTAATTCACAAAATACCTTACTCCCAACTTTTTCTCCAAGGCCTTCAGCTTGTCTATTGTTTGTCACAAAGTTTACCCTTTGCCCCAGGTGGCAGAGGCTCAATTCATTTGCTTCAAATGTTTTGAGGAATTTCCTCCCTAAAGTTGCTTCTTTACCAATGAAGTACTCCCAATTGGGCAAAACAAAGGCAAGCTCCTTGTGTCAGTTCTTCAGGGAGCCCCCAGGCAGATCAAAACAGACAAACACAATTTACTTTGGCATAAGGTTTGCTCTACTTTCTTCAGAACCAAGAACCCACACAAGAAATTCAGGCCATTGTCTTTAAGACTGCCACAGCACCACAATCTGTGTATAACAAAGGTGAATTAAAACTCGGTAAAGCTATCCAACTGAGTTTTCAGTGGTTTCTGTCCACTACCACCATCACTTTAAACTAAGCCACCCTTACCTCTTCCCAGAAGACAGCATTTGGCCCCAGCCCCCGCATTTTCTATCAGAAAAATCTAAAAACTATGAATTGATTATATAATTTTTATGCTTAGAACACTTTAGAGTTTTACATAGGTCCTTATGCTAAAAACCAAAAATCAGTCTAATAGATTACAAGACTCTTCATGGTTGAGTTCTTATCTCACTTGTTAAATCTCTTCTTTTAGGTCTCTACATTCCAGGTGCACTGTACTTCTTTTTTTTTTTTTTACTTTCTTGAATCAGTGCTGCTCTTTCCTCTATACTTTCTTCCTCTCTCAGTGCTTTCCTTATTTTCTTGTTTTTTTCCTCTTGCCTCTTTCACCTCACAGTTCTCACACATGTTAAATCTCTCTGCTACTCATTACCTCACTATTGAACTAGTTACTTTCTTAGCTTCGGGTCAACTCAGTGTTTACTTTTGTAGGGATGAATACTGTTACACTCTATATCCTTTATATGCAGAGCATAGTCATTGGATTGGCAGCATCTGCCTTACTGGTAAGCTTGATAGAAATGCAAATTATTGGACAGCAACCTAGAACTGCTGATTCACATGCTCTAGGGGTATGGGGTGTGGGGCTGAGGCCCCAAAATCTGTGTTTTAACAAGCTCTCTAGGTGACTAGTAGATACACTCAAATTTTAGAATCATTGCCCTAGTGTAGTTTTATAACTTTCACAGCCTGTATTTTCTCTTTAGAAACATTTATCACTTTTCTTCTTCAGGTTCTGTCTATTCCTTAATTTGAAAGTACCATAAGAGCAGTTACTATGAGTGTTTTTTTAATCACAACATAAATAAACTAAACATATATTTGTTGAAAGAATAAATTGATTAATTCATTGAATTCTTGATTTTAGAACCCTGTATTGAAAAGAATGGATTACCTGCTGATGATCTGTGAGGTTTCTCTGAGTCTAGATCATTATTTCTCACATTGTTAGTCTGCATAGAAACTGCTTGGAGAATCTTGTTAAAATACAAATTCTAATTGAAGAGTTTTAATTGGGAGACCTGGGAGTCTGCATTTTAACAAGATCCCTGGTGATAACTACTATTATTTTTTTTGAATACAATTTAAATAGTAAGGATAGCATAGCCCTTGAATTTTTTGCTATATCTAGACTTTGTCTTGAAGCAGCAAATAAATTTTCACTTTTGCTGACTCATGTTTTAAGAAAACCACCATGTTTCTTCCTGTGATGTGGGTAAAGATTTTTTTATTAAAAGTATATCTGTCCTAATATATTTGCCAAGTATATTACAAGGGTTAGGGATCTCTCATTTTTTTGTGGGTGAAAAAATCGAAGTCCATTGTGCTACCCATCACAGAGCCACCTATTTATGTGAGTGGAAAAATAGATTTGTCAGCTGTTTCCTAATAGTCTCACATGCATTGAGCTGTCCCCCTTGCCTTTAGCACAATAAAAATTCACCTATTGAAACAACTTGTTGACACTAAATAACAGTTTAAGAATTGGCTTGTCAAGAGTGTATTTGTCAAAGTAGCAGAGTTGATGCTTGTCAATCAAAACACTTAAACCTCATGGTAAAGAAATCCAGATTCACTTTATTTAACTAGTTTCTGAAGGACAAGTATACTTTGAGAAGAATCTGGGTAATCAAATGAGATCTTTAAGTCAGAATTGGCACAGGTGGGTCACCAAAGCCCAATGGTAAAGCCTCCACCAACTTATCTTAAAACATGTATTTCCATAATAAAGAGAAACCACTTTAGGAAAGAATTAAAGAAAAAGCAAAGAGGCTGGGACTGTAGTCCTTTCTTTCAATTATTTTATTAGCTGTGGGGTCATTGGGCAAATCTCTTAATTACTCTAGGCCTCTTCATTGAAGTGAGATTGAGAATTCCTCTTCTAACAAGATCGTTTTATGAATCAGACCAGGTGATATATGATAATATGTTTTTTAGTACTTCATGAAAAAGTGGTTATCATTCATTCACATGCCAATTTCTAAAATATTAAGCCTCTAATATGTACCAGGTGCAGTCCATTATCATCATTACCATCATATGGGATCTTTGCCAATTGACATCCAAAACAGTATCTTTGGGAAATAAGCACTTGATTATTATGATTACTAAACCTGTGCTAACACTGTCATGACTTCAAAGAAGTACTAAAAAAAAGAAAACATTTTAAAAATTTATTGAATTAGGAAATTGGGCCAGAATGCATCTGACTTTTAAATTGCTTTTTTGACCTTGGGTTTGAGGAAAGCTTATGAAGAACCACAGGTTATTTTAGAACTAGACTTACACTGGAGGTAACTTTTATAAATTAATTTACTGATGTTTTAAATTTATAAAAGGAAAGCATCTCTGATCCCTTCCCCTTCCCCTTAAATTACATATTAACTATTCATTTGCATTTTTCTCTCAAGTATAATACAGAATATATAAAAAAACAAGTCTAGTGTTGTCACCAAATGGTTTTGCAAAATGATAACAGGGACCTATTTTGTGCCCATGCTAGAAAAATCCTGATATGAATGGTTTAGTCTGAAGCAGATCATTCATATAATAAGAATCTCTACTACCACCACCACCCACCACGCCATTCCCCCAACCCCCCAAAAGAGAAGGAATGAGTAAAATTAAGCAAGGGAAAGTGAGCATTTGGAAAGGTCAGTAATGGTGAGAGTGGCACATTATCCATAGCTCCAGCCTCACTGAATTCACAACTGATTTCCTAAGGGAGAAGGTGATAATGAAAGGACAAATAAGAGCTAAGTGAATACTACTCTACAACACTCCTGGGACAGAGCAAGGCACATTGGGAATATTACTGAGGTTATTGGAAAAGGCATTGGCAAATATGGTGGCAGGATTAGCAATGACAGATGCAGCAATTACAGTGGTAGTTGGCAACGGTGAGTGTGCCAGCTGTGATGCCCCATTGTCTTCAGTGTTAGGCATTGCAAGCAGAGGTTAACACTGTTGATCACTGCTTCTGAGGAATGAGTGGTGCACTTGGTAGATAGCAGCTTTGGTCACACAGCTCCCCTTTTGGATATAGTGAGGATAGAGGCATCTCTGAAGGAACAGAGAAGAGCAGACACCATCTGGTATCCAAGACAATTAGTTAATCCTTGGATGAATCATCCCTTTGTGATTTCTAGAATAATTTAGGAGAAACAAGTAGCAGACTAGATTTGGCCTAGAAGGGATGGGAGAGTGTCAGTGAACTGCTATTTTATGGCTCTAATCTTATTTTTCAATTGGGATGACCTGAGAATCAATAGTCTATTTTATTAAGATTGAGGTAAGCAAAAACGTAACAAAAGGAGTGTTTCATTTTACCACAAACAATACATATTAAGACTTACTACAATGATATTTACTCTTTCTGATAAAAGATTAGTAGCTACCATTTATTGAGCATCTGGTATATTCTAGCCAATGCATTTATATCTAATCTTCATAACCTAAAGGCATCATTCTTGGATTACTTGATGAACTCCCTGGCATCAATAGTCTTCCTCCTTTGCTCACATCATTCCAAATAGCAAACTGTAATACCTTTCACCTAAGCAAAGATGTTAACAAAACCTCCCCACCACCTCCTCCTTTAATCTGATAAAGCTGTTCATGTCAAAACCATTGATAGCTTCATTCTGTCAGATCCACAAGAGACATTTTTGTTTTACCTGAATGACATTCATCAATATCTGACATAATTGACTGTTCACGTCTCTAAGCGTCCTTCCTATCACTTCATCCTACTAGGTTTTCCTCTCCTTACTTCTCTGAACACTTGTGCTTAATCTTCATCATAACCCTCCATTTCTCTCTGACCTCTGTATGGTGTAGTTATTTCATTTGGAGTCCATTGCAGTTTTTTTCTCTATTATTTTCTTAGGTGTGTTCCCTCCTGTACTTTGATGACATTGAGTACATATATATATATCACATACATCTATTTGATCTCTCTTATCAGCTTCATTTGCATAATCAAGGACCTACTTGACAGCTTCATTTAAGTATCTTATAAATACATAAAACTGAGCTTTTAATTTTGTTTCCACCCACTTTTTTTCTCCTAGACTTCCACACCTCCTGTGAATGGTGCTGCCATCTCATTACACCCTTTATGTCTTCCTTTCTTTCCAATACTGTACTTTTAAATACCATACCCTAAATCCTGGGTTGTCCCTCCTCACTCTGCCACTAACTTTCCATTGGCATATGTTTTTAGTACCTTGAATTGACGATAATAATATTGGTCTTACATATTCCATTCATTCAATTAAAACATAGGGACTAAGTATCTAAAATTTAAGACAATACTTGGTTCTGCTTATGTGAAGATAACTAAGCAGATGAAAGTTGCTAACTTTATAAAGTTTATAACATCTCAGTCATGAGGGTTTAACTCTAGAAGACTGTGTTATGGGCTTTGCAAATGCAAAAAAAATTGTACAATAGGAAGGCAATGAATGGTTATATGTGGAGGAGTGACATGACCAGAATGAAATCTTATGTTTACTACTCTTTGCTGCTTTGCAGTGAATTGGTTAAGAATATAGTGACTGGATGGACATGGAGGGGTAAACCTGAAAAAGATTAGTAGAAAGAAAAATTAGGCTACTATGGAAGAGAACTGTTTGCACTGCTGTCTAGGGTAGTGGTAGTAGAAAACAAAAGAGGTAGATGAATTTGCTATACACTTTGCTGATAAAATATATATCACTAATTGAGGAAAACAGTACATTTCAAGAAGGTGCTGTGTTATATCTACTGGAATAATGTGATCATTTTGGCCTCTGAAATTTAGATATATTCCTGTAGAATCTGAGAAAAATAGGCATTTGGTAAATGTTGAGTGGATGGATGATGAATGGGTATATGGATGAATGAATACATGTATGCATGAATTAGTGAATTAGATTCATTAAACTAATGAGAAACTATAGATTTTATATTAAGTAATCTATTGCTTTTAGCATATTTAGCACTAGATACACATGTACTTTTGTTTGCTATATATTTTGTCAAATACTCCTTTTAAACTTTTTAAGAAGATTTTTAAAAGGGATTTCTGCATTCTCACATAAAAAGACCCTTGGGAAAACTTGTAAATTTAGAAAGAAGCAGTTACTTGTAATAAAAAAAAAAACATTCATGTTTACTCACTAAGCAAATGTGGCTGAATTCTCTTTAGAGAAATAAGCAAGCTATTCAGTTACTTCAAACTGATTTTTACTTTTATATGCACTTTACTTGTGGCCGCCCCTTTTTCAAAAACACGGAATATCAAGAACTCTATAAAGTCATTTGTACCTAAAATAATTGAACTAGGAAGATATTATTAGTATTCCTCCCTCTTTTCCCCCAGAGACAATGTGCTTTCTTCAGTCTGACTTTTGCTTTACTATTTGTGATTAAGATGATAATGCATTTTAAATAGACAGCTTTGATTTGCATAAAACACAAGTTTGCCCAAGCTCTTCAGAGCACTTCAGAGAGTACTTAAAGACTGAGAATATTTTCCTGTTCATTATACATGCAATACTAAACTTCATCTGGTGATATATATTTTATTTCACATTTTCACAGTTTCTCCATCCCCCTATACAAATCTGCTGATTTACTAAAGGCTTCCTTTTACTTCTACTACAACTTCATTGCTTCCACACCTACCTTTCTTCTCACTGTTTGTGTTTGGATGGAGCACCATTGTGTGTGTGGGTGAGAGTGTAGAAAGAGGTGAGAGAGAAGAAGGGAAGGAGTTTTGAGTCCATGATCAGCACCTGCTCCAAGGTGGCTAGGACCGGAGCTGGTGTGCTTTTGGAGAGAGAGAGAGGGAGAGCAAGAGAGAGGTAGACACAAGATAGAGAGCATCTACCACTTGCCCAGTTTGAATTGGCCTGGATATTTAAACAGTGCTTTGATATTCAGGTACCAACACCTGATGTCCTACGTTGTTGGGGAAACACGGTTACTTTGTATGACATTTTCGTCTCTGTCATGTTGCTTTTAATCAGTTTACTGTTTTCCTCTCTATCATGTTTCTTTTAATCAGTTTACTCTCCTTCCATCCATCTTTCTTTCCTCTCTTCTTGCCCCCCTCTCTCCTTCGTTCCATCCCTTCCTTGTTTCTTAACTCACTTTTTTGCTGCCCTTAGTATAAGCAGTGTGTCCTTAGTTTTACATTTGAGAAAATCATGAAAAAATATTGAGATTTTATTAACCACTATGCATTCACTATTTTATTGTACCTAAATGTTATTTCATCAGAACAGAATTCAGCATAATTCTCAGAAACTGTGATGTGGTGAATGTCTCCTAATCCAATATAGGTTCTCAATAATGCTTACCTGTACTATTTTGAAAATACACACTTAACTGGGCTTCCAAACACCAATCTTTCATACACACACACACTCATACACACACACACAGAGTTAAAGGATAAACTGAGGCATATTAACATTTTTTTCAAGAGTTTATTATGTGCACTCCACCAACAGAAGCCAGGGGAGAGGTTTTTATAGAGAAGATGGGGAAGCAAAGAAAGGAAATTATTTGGTTAGGTATAGTTTAAGTAGTTGTCTTATTTGAGAAAACCTAGTTGACTGTGATGGGTAGTTCTTAAGTTCATTTTCTTGGATTCAAATGCATTGGTTCTGGCTTAGGTTTTGGTTTGCTTAGAGGGCTACCAAGGCATTAGAATCACCTCAGTCCGATGACCTCCTTGTTTAATATATATATATCTATCTGGACAGCATTACAGTGCTCTTTGCTTAAAACTTTGATGGTTCCATGTTCCTTGTATACTAAATGAACTCCTGCAAATTTCATCAGAATGAAAATTCCCAAGACCTATCTACAAATATTTGGTTTATTTGTTTTTGGATGGTGCCCATGAATCTGCATTTTTTTTTTAAAAAAGTGATTCTGTTGTTTGACAGACAATCACATTAAATTTCTCACCATTCCTTTAGAGTACCTACTTCTCTTCTCTGTGGACTTTTTAGGTCCTGCATCTACAATATTTTTAATCACTCTCCCACAGAAGCACATGTTAAAAGACTCTTCTCTGTCACTGTCCAGAATAAAATAATTCTATCTCACCAGCCCTTGCCAGCTTTTCACCCATGCCCCCAAGAGTATTCTGTGATAATGTGTTAAAGTGAGTTAATAGGTCTTATTCATTATGCAGACTGTGAGCTTGTTTTTGTGAGCTCTAACTAATGTTTATATTTTTTTCATAGTGTCACAGGGACTGACACATTGTGAAACCAAAATGACTTTTTTTTAGGAATAAGAAAAGAATTCTCTTTTGTCTTAGAATATTTGATATGTAGGTATGCACGAAGACAGTTGAAATTATTTTAGGTATATGTAACTTCCTCATTCTTTAATTTTTAATTATACAATTAATATTTATAGCATGAAATATCAGAAAATAAACTAATATAAAAGCGTACATACTAAAAGCACCCAAAAGCCTAAAACCCAGAGAAAATGTTTGCTGACATTTTTTGTAGATCTTATCTTATATAAAAAAATATACCTTTTTTCTCAGTAAAAAGAAAATGGTTGTGTTTTTTGAAGACTTTATTTCTTAGAGCAGTATTAAGTTTATACCAACTGAGCATAAGGTGCAGAGAAATACCGCCCACCCCCATCTCCTGTCTACCAAGTGTCTCCCTCTTACTGACACCTTTCATTGGCATGGTGCATTTGTTAAAATTGATGAAGCAATATTAATACATTATTATTAACTAAAGTCCACAGTTTCTATTAGCGTTTATTCCTGGCATTTTACATTTCTGTGGATTTGATGAATGTTTAATATCCTGTATCCACAATTACATTATCATATAGAATGGTTTTACCACCCTAAAGTTCTCCAGTGTTCCAACACCTGGATACTACTGATCTTTTTACTGTCTCTACAGGTTTACCTTTTCCTAATGTTATATAGTTGAAATCGTGTGATATGTGTCTTTTCAGACTTGCTTCTTTCATTTATCAATATACATCTAAGTTTTCTCCATATCTTTTATGGCTTGGTAGCTCATTTCTTTTTATTGCTATTACTATATTATCTGGATATGCTAGGTTGTTGATCCATTAACTTATTGAAGGACATCTTGGTTGTTTCCAGGTTTGGGCAATTATGAATAAAACTCCTCTAGACACCCATGTTCAAGATCTTGCGGGGACATAGTTTTCAACTCATTTGGGCAAATGAGTAGAAGCCTGATTGCTGGATTCAACTTTGTAAGAACCTTTATGTTCAACTATGTTCAACTTTGTAAGAAACTTCCATGGTGGTTTCTGAAGTGGCTGTACCATTTTATATTCCCATCAATGTGAGCGAGAGTTACTCTTGCTCAACATCTTGCCTAGATTTGGTGTTGTTAGTAGTTTGAATTTTAGCCATTTTAAAAGATGTGTAGTGCTAACATGTTTTAATTTGCAATTCTTTAATGACCTATGATTTCATGCAACTTTTCATATGCTTATTTGCCATCTGTATATCTTCTTCAGTGAGAAATCTTCACTTCAGATTTTTTACCCTGCTTTTCTTTTCACTTATTTTGAAATTCCAAAATCATAACTTTCTAATTGCTACATATGGATTTTTACACTTATTTTTGATAAAACAGTGTAACCTAGGAAGATATTTTGTTGATATGGTCTAAGTTCCCCAAAAAATTATTGATAAGAGATATTATCTTATCAATATTTTATATTTAAAGTGATCCCATAAGTTAGGCAACTATCACTCTAAATTTAGAATAAATAACAAATTGATAAGTCTCATTTAATAGCAAACAGGCAATTACAGGACATACCTTCTTCTTTTTTTAAAGATTTTATTTACTTATTTTAGAGAGAGAGCATGAGTGGAGGGAGGAGCAGAGGGAGAGGGACAAGCAGACAAGCAGACTCCTAGCTGAGCATGGAGCTTAACACAGGGCTCAATCCCACAACCTAAGCCAAAATCAAGAGTCAGAATCTCAACCACCTGAGCCACCCAGACGCTCCACAGGACTTATCTTCTAATGTACAACCATAGAGGATACCACTCAAGTTGGTTCCTGTGATATAAGATGTATAGAACAGAGCTATTAAATAGAAGGGCTTTAAAGCATGTAACTCCAATAGTCACTTTTTTAAAAGTTTTTAAAGTTACAATTAGTTAACATACAGTGTAACATTAATTTCAGGTATACAATATAGTGATTCAACACTTACATAACAACACCCAGTACTCATCACAAGTATACTCCTTAATCCCCATCACCTATTTAACCCATCCCCCCACCCAACTCCCTTCTGGTAAATATCAGTTTGTTCTCTATAGTTAAGAGTCTGTTTCTTGGTTTGTCTCTCTCACTCTTTTTTCCCCTTTGCTCATTTGTTTTTTTTTTCTCCACATTTTTATTTAACTTCTAGTTAGTTAACATATATTGTAATACCAGGTTCAGGAATAGAATTTAGTGATTCATCACTTACATATAACATCCGGGGCTCACCACAAGTGCCCTCCTTAATACCCATCACCCACTTAGCCCATCCCCCACCCACCTCCTTCCATCAACCCTCAGTTTGTTCTCTATGGTTAAGAATCTTTTATGGTTTGCTCCTCTCTTTTTTTCCCCTTCCTATATGTTCATCTGTTTTGTTTCCTAAGGTCCACATTTGAGTGACATCATATAGTATTTGTCTTTCTCTGACTGACTTGTTTCACTCAGCATAATATACTGTAGCACCATGCTCATTTGTTTCCTAAATTCCATGTATCAGTGAAATATTTGTCTTTCTCTGACTTATTTCACTTAGCATTATATTGTCTACCTCCATCCATGTCATTACAAATGGCAACATTTCATTTTCTATGGCTGAATAATATTTATTTATATATGGGAGATATATCCCACATCAACTTTTATTTCCCTTGCCTCAGAGGACCTATCCAGAAAAAAGTTGCTAAGGCTGATGTTAGAAAAGCTACTGCCTATGCTCTCTTCTAGGATCGTGTGGTTTCAGGTCTCACATTTAGATGTCTAATCCATTTTGAATTTATTTTCATGTATGCTGCAAGTAAGTGGCCCAGTTTCATTTTTTTTGCATGTAGCTGTCCAGTGTTCCCAACACCATGTGTTAAAGAGACTGTCTTTCTCTAATTGGTTATTCTTTCCTGCTTTGTTGAAGATTAATTGACCATGTAATTGTGGATTTATTTCTGGGTTTTCTATTCTGTTCTATTGATCTATGAATCTATTTTTGTGCCAGTACCATACTGTTTTGATTTCTACAGCTTTGTAATATAACTTGAAGTCCAGAACTGTGATGTCTCCAACTTTGTTTCTCTTTCTAGAATGTTTAAGTTACTCAAAGCCTTTTTTGGTTCTGTACAAATTTTAGGTTTGTTTGTTTTAGTTCTGTGAAAACTGCTGCTATTATTTTGTTATGGATTGCATTGAATGTGTAGATTGCTTTGGGAGTATAGGAATTTTAATGATACTTATTCTTCAAATACATGAGCATGGAATGTCTATTCCATTTCTTTATGTTGTCTTCAATTTCTTTCATTAGTGTTTTATAGTTTTCAGAGTACACATCTTCTACCTCTTTGTTTTATTCCTTCATATCTTACTATTTTTGGCGCAATTTTAAGTGGGATTTTCTTAAATTCTCTGTCTGCTGCTTCATTATTGGCATACAAAAATGCAACACATTTTTTGTATGTTGATTTTGTATCCTGACTTTATTGAATCTGTTAATCAGTTCTGGCACTCTTTTGGTGGGGTTTTTTGGATTTTCTGTAGTATCTTGTCATCGGCAAATAGTGAAAGTTTTACTTCTTTACAGATTTGGATGCTTTTATTTTTTTCTGTTGTCTGATTGTGGTAGCTAGGACTTCCAGAACTACATTGAATAAAAGTGGTGAGAGTGGATGGGACGCCTGGTGGCTCAGACCCATGACCCTTCAGCTTGGGTCATGATCCAGGGGTCCTGGGATTGAGTCCCGCATTGGGCTTCCTGCTCAGTCTGCTTCTCCTTCAGCCTACCACTCCCCCTGCTTGTGATCTCTCTTTGATAAATAAATAAATAAATAAAATCTTTAAAAAAAAGTGAAGAGGGTGGACATCCTTGTCTTGTTCCTTATGATTATATAGTGTCCTTCTTTGTCTCTTGTTATAGTCTTTGTTTAAATTCTATTTTGTCTAATATAAGTATTGCTACTCTAACTTTCTTTTGATATCCATTTGCATGATAAATGTTTTTCCATCCCCTCACTTTCAATCAGCAGTTGTCTTTAGGTCTAAAATTAGTCTCTTGTAGGCAGCATATTTTTGCCTCAGGACATTTCAAATGGCCACGAGACAGTATAATTGGGAGAGTATAGTATATTATTATAGTATATTGTGAATGAATTTCTATGTTAGTGAGACAAAAATCCTAGTAAGAAAAGGGAGGATTTTGATACACATGTTAAGACTCATATTTTAAAATGTTAATATTCACCCCACACAACCATCCTAATTCCTTGTTCATAAATGGTATGGATACTCCTTTACCATTCAGGATTGTAATGTCCTTACTATGAGCCATGAAAGGAAATAAAAGCACTAAAGCGATTTACATAGAATTAATGCTTTATCTACTTCCTTAGCCTTCACATGAAATGTGCTTCGGTGTTGTATTTTCTGTAGATTTCTGTGTATTCCAAAAGAAAAACTTCTTGGCATGGTTACAGAGCTATATTTAAAACAACAAAGGATGGACAAGATACTTTACAAAATAGAAACCTCCCAAAGATGTGTGTTGTAGTACTGTTATATAGATTTGTCCTGACTCAGTAAAACAAAGCCCACACAGCTCAGCAGAGCATGTTCACTAATAGAAACCTCTGCTGTATATTTTCTTCTGTATTTTATGCTTTAAGACTGTTTTGTCTTTATTTTTTTTAAAGATTTTTTTAATTTGACAGAGAGCATAAGCAGGGGGAGCGACAGGCAGAGGGAAAGGGAGAAGCAGGCTCCTTGCTGAGCAGAGAGCCCCATTTGGGTCTTGATCCCAGACCCTGGGATCATGACCTGAATCAAAGGCAGACAGATGCTTAACCAACTGAGCCACCCAGGCACCTCTTGTCTTTATTTTTTTCACATTGTATCTTATAGGCACTTTAAAAAAATGATTTTACCTTGTTTAAAACTGAACAGTCATTTGCTAGAATACTCTAGAAATACAGTGAATAATTAGGATGAGAAGCATTGGATATGCTAGTATATTCTACTCTGTGCTAGGTACCATGGAAGATGAAATATAAACATGTCCTGGTCCCTAAACAAAAGCATTGTGTAATCTAGTGGCTAAATGCTCAATAGATAATCAGTATTCTGGATTGTCATATATTGAACACCCACTTGAAATTCTATTAGTCATCTCAAACTTAACATTTCCTAACCTGAGCGCCTATTTCCTTTTCCCTCCCAACCCTAATATGCTCCATACAGTGTTCTCCACCTCAAAGACTATCCTATTCTTCTAGTTGTCAGGTTATAATACCTGCAGTCATTCTTGATTCTTCTCTTCCTCTCATACTCCCCATCCACACCTTTAGTAAATTATGGTTACCTTACTTTTAAAATATATTCATAATCTGAATTTTCACTACCTGCACTCCTACGAGCAGTTTGGATCTACCATCTTGTAAATGTTTGCAATAGCCTTCTACATGGCTCCTTGTTTTTGACCTTGGCCCCCTATTTATTTTGAATTCTGCTGTCTACTATCTATATATGAAGCAATCAGAATGAATACTTTAAAACCTAATTTTGCATATGTCACTCAAATCTGATCAAAACACCACATTGAATGGCTCTTCATTTCATTCACAGTAAAGCCAGAATCTTTTCATAGCCTAGAAGGAACTAGATAGCCTGCCCTCACTATCTATAGACTCCCCTTCTTCTACTTTATGCCTTGTTTACCTACTCTTGATGTTCCTCTAACATTCCAGGCCTATGCTTGCCCTAGTGACATTGGTCCAGTCTTCTGTAGCTACTTTTCCCCACATAGGTGCTTGGTACCCTCTCTAACCATCTTCAAGCTTTTCCTGATTCTCCCCTTCTCAGATAGGTTTTCCTTAACTACTCTAATTAATATTATAACCTGTGCCCTTTACTCCATTTTCACCTCATTATTTATTTCATTTCTAACCCCTTTTACCACATTCTACTCTTATTCCTTATATTTGCTCTAGAGTTTTCTTAAAGATTAATCAATTTCTTTTTTTTCCTTGTCTTTCTTTTTTAAATCAATTTCTTCTTTAATTCATTTATCTTATCTCATAATCTATCCTAGGCAGTTAACAAAAGCTCAAGATCTCTAGCTGGAATCTCATTGGCCAAAGCAACAAGCTTCATTAAATTACCCATTTTATCTCCTAAACAACTATAGGTTACAATTGGAGTGAGACCTATGATAACCCACCTTTCAGTCTGGTTAAGGGAAGAGTAAATCAAGCAAACATGGTGGTCTTACTGAAAAGACAGAGAATGGGTAAGGTGACTGGAATTTGTGGAGAAGAGAACTAGAAAGTAGGGAGCTACATAGGATAAGAGTTTCCAAAACCACTTAAAGTAATTACAAAGGAGATACAGCCAACAGTTCTATAAACCTTTGCTCTTCCCCAACCAACAAAATTCTTAGTTCCTCTAACTCTTACAGAATTGTCTCCCTTCTAAGTCAACACTATTACTTTGTATTGTAGCTACTTATCTATGTTTTGCTTTCACCTTCTTTGTATTCTATAAACTTTTTGAAGGCAAGCGGTGATGTACAGCTTTATACCCCCCACAGCAATCAATAAATATTTGTTGAATAAAAAAAAAGATAAAATGTCTAGCTTTTGGATATAGAAGCTGTTCATCTTCTGTTTTATTTTTAAAATAAATAGGATCACTTAAACTTTGATATTATGAATACATATTAAGTTAACTGTATTCTAACATGTAATAACAGTTAATTGACGTTTTTATCTTTAAAAATTCTTTAACCTATATTTAAAATAATTTAATTGCCATTAGGTGCACCTTTAACAGTGAAAAGCTGCTACTAGACAGAGTCTTTATACCTAATTTGAAAATAAAACTGCTTAATATATGGTTTTTAAAGGTACAAAAAGAAAAACTAGTTCTGGATCTCAACCTCATAAGGGTCTAAGCTTATGAATTTTTTTTAAAGATTTATTTATTTGAGAGAGAGCACATATGAGCAGGGGGAGGGGCAGAGGGAGAGAATCTCAAGCAGACTCCCTGCTGAGCAGGCTGGTGGCAGGGGACAGGAGTGGGGGGCAGACAAAGGCTCTCAATCTCACAACTCATGAGATCATGACCTGAGCTGAAACCAAGAGTTGACGCTTAAACGACTGAGCCACCCAGGTGCCCCTAAACTTAGGAATTTTATCCAATTCTCAATACATGATAAGAAAAATTTTACTGACAAGTTTTTAGTTTTGAACAAGAACTATCCAAATTAGTTTATTTGTTGCAGGATTTCCTTTGTCATTTAATTATAAAATATGGTGATTACATAGGCAGGCTATAACTCTCATCTATTACCTTCCCTTAGCACTCACTAGAAATGGAAAATGATGATTGTGACAAGCATATAAAATGTGATGTATCTTAAAACTCACTCAGGTTTCTTTATAAAAACCCACATTATATTCTAAAACTCTGTAACATTTCTGACTAGTGTACTTAAAGAAATCTAAGATTAAGAAATAAGAACAAAGCATTTCCTGAGGTGTAAATTATAGCCTACTGGCTACTTAAAAATCTTTTTCATATGGATTCATTCTGATGCCAATATTTAGATATGATGGTGCAAATCAGATTTGAGGTTTCATTATCTTTTCAGTCTAATCCACACTATTTTTTATCTTATGGTCCTCAATTAAGAAATGTGTTGCTATATCTTTAGCTAATGACTGAATTGATCAAATTTTATAAATAGGTAGAATCATTAAAACAAAATTATATTTAATATATTTTCCGTAATGTACTTCTAATTCTCAATTTGAAATTAATGACACTTGTTTTCAGATTTAAGATTATATATGTGATGCTATTAATTAACCAAAAATCCTACATTTATCATTGAACAAAGGAGGGGAAGCTTTTAATCACTTTTATCCCTTATAGTAATTCATTAAAGTATAGACAAGACATACTATTTTTTAAGTATTTGAGTAGTTCAATATTGTTGGCTAAAATATTATGCATTGTACTTGAATATATTTGTCTCTATTAATACTATTTGTTTTTTTAAATCACTGTTAACTTTCTAAAATATGGTTGTGGGTATGCTGAATAATGTCCTCCCCAAAAGATATTCATGTCCTAATCCCTGGAATTTGTGAATATTACTTTATATGGTAAAAGATGGGATTAAGTTAAGGATCTTGAGATAGGGAGACTATCTCGGTTTTTTTCAAGGAGACCTTAATTGCAATCATAAGTGTCTCTATAAGAAGGAGGCCAAGGGAGATTTGACAAAGACAGGAGAAGTCAATGTAACCGCGGAAGCTGAGATTGTCGTTATATGGCCATAAGCCAAGGAGTGCTGGAAGAGGCAAGGAACAGATTCATCCCTAGAGCTTCCAGATGAAGTATGACTTGGTCAATATCTTAACTTTGGCCCACGGAAACTGATTTTAGACTTCTGGCTTCTATAACCATGGGAGAATAAATTTAAGTTTGTGATAATTTACTACAACAGCTGCAGGAAACTAATACAATATTATTCAGTATTTAACGGCAGGAGAAAATGAGATCTGTTAGAATCAGGTTGTGGAGCTATTGTGTAATTTTTTTTTTTTTTAATTTAGGAAAATCAAAAACACATAAACATTTGGAGTAAGACTTTATATTTTTTTTCCTGTTCTAGGACCACCTTTGTATTCTACTGTTCTTAGAAAAAGGAGAGTGATAGACACTGAGGTTCAGAATTCCTAGGGCCTTTTATTTCCCCTTTTGAAAACTCAATTGCTTTATTTCTCTTGAGGAGAACAGTGAATCTGGGCTGGTAGCCTCTGTTCCCCATCTCTGTTTTCCACAATCTTTTATGTTTTTTTGTTTTTTTCCTTTGGGGTATAAAGCTTGAGGTAAGGATAAGCAAAAGAGCACTAAAAGAGATCCCATCTCAAGAAATCACTTATATTCTGGTTAAAAATACATAAGAGGGCATGGGTAGATGCTAGGAAAAGAAGGTCCCCCAAAGAGAAGAGATTTGTAGAAAAGATCTCTGGACTGGTCTGCATTTTCTTTGATTTAGGGAAATGGATATAAACCTGGGACAGAAGGAAAGGATATTCCTGAACTTTCTGCAGCTGTGTTTCACTGCTATGTCAGTTCCTTACCATCTGAAATCTAGCAATTAGATTTGTCTTAGGTCTTTTCAAGTTGCAAAGAAAGAAGAACACAGTTAGGAAACCACAGATGGAAGGGACTTGTTAAGTACACATGAGAAGAAAGGAATTCCAGACAGTTCTCTAAGTAGCTGGACCAGCTCTGTACTTCAATAAATGCTATTTGCATCTTTACTTAAAGCAGCCAGAAATTAAGACCAATATTGAGAGCTATAATGTTGATACATTTTGATAAGGAGGAGAAAATTTTACCTAATTCTATTGCTTTGAAATAGGTTTTGATATGAAAGAAACTTTGTAGAAATGTTTGATAAATGCATCTTCCTGGAGTATAGCTGGTATTTGTGGTAGTTGGTGTTCCAAGCATTTCTATCTCCTTGTTTTCTTGATTTAATTACTTCTTCAGATTGGCAGTGGTTCTGTCTGTTAATCAATAGTAGAACTTCATTACTTTCCTTATAAACATCAGTTGGGTTTTATAGAATGTTAGTTTTTTTTTTTAATTTCTCTTGTGATTTTTGTACTTTTTGACTTATTCAGCTCCTGCTCTTTCTCCTATCATTATTTTTCTGTTTTTCTCATGTAGCATTTCTTCAAACTCTCTAATTTTTTTCTAAAATGTTTTCTAATCATTTTACTCAAGCTTGGGCCTTATGCATAAAAAAGTTGGCAAGTGCCAATCTATTATGCTTTAACCCGGGTAGAAGTAATAGGAGGATGCACTATATGGATAAAACAATAGAATTAACTTGTAATCAGTTTGTCTTTTTTTTTAATTACCATACAACAATCATTCTAAACAGTATCAGTGATAAAATATTCATCCTTAGTAGGGCACATGGCTTCCACTGCTCCCCCTCAGTTGATATGCCAAACAGATAGTGTTTATCTATTCCAAATGTTGTCATGAATGACCTCTTTGGAGAACTTTTTACTTATTAACCTTATTTTTTGAGAAATAATTTATATATGATAAAATACACAACACTTCAGTATTCAGCTTGATGTGTTCTGACAGTTGAATCCCTGCAACCACCATTCATCAAAATATAGAATGTACCCATTACCCAGAAATATTCCTCTAGTTTAATTCCAATCAATTTGAAGTGACCCCCCCCCAACCCCACGAAGAAGCAACTCCTTTCTGGTTTTATCACTATCAGTTACCTTTGCCTATTTTTGGACATCATTTAAATGGAATGGCCTGGCAAAATTTGCTCATGGTAACATTTTTAAGACTGAGTTTGTTGTTTTCTTATTTTTTAGTGATTTTATACTTTCCTTCATGTAGTTCCAATACATTCATTGATACTTATTTCTAGTTAACATTTGGATTTTGGAGAATGTAATTTTTAAGGTTTTACTTTGCATATTGCATTTTTTCAGATAACTTAGTTCACTATTTTATTCATTATAATTTTTAATTAGTTCTTTTAGAATTTTTAAATTGATAATTACATATCTTTTAGGTAATGCTATTTCTTTCCATATGTTTTACATTTTGTAGTTTCTTTCTACATGAGTCAGAATTTTTTAATAAAAATGTTGAAGTCCAAAGTCTTTATAAACAAATGAACTTTCACATAAAAAACATTAATAGTATCAGAGTCAATTATGACTGTAATCTATATCTGTTATAGTAGAACATCAGTTTTTTTTTTCCCATAGCACTTGTACAAAATGTATAAATCAAATTAATAATGTAAACAACTCACACAAATCTAAGATATATTTTTGCTGCAGTCCATTCCCACTCTTAGAAGATAAAAAGATTACATTCGGAGTCATCAAAGCCTAATCTACTTTTGTTAGTTAGTTCATTTATATTTAGATTAGTGTTGTAATGTTTGCTTTTGTTTTAATTGTGCCCCTTAACCTGTCCCTACATGGATAAAGAATGTCATATTAAAATCATTTATAATATATTGCTATTTTAAGCCCAGTATCAAAATTTTTAAAAGACATTTCCAGGATATTTATTAAATTATACTTTGATCTCTTTTCTATACATTTGGACATGTAAATATATCACAGAAGGCTGATATTAGTTATCACACTCCTTAGAAAATTAGTTATCAAACCCCTTAGAAATCTTTGAGGGTTTTTGCATCTGGGTTTATCAGATTGGCCTATATTTTTCTCTCTCTCTCTCTCTTCTTTTTTTTTTTGTAGGGTCTTTGTGGAGATTTTGCTGCCAGGGTAATGCTGGCCTCATCGAAGGTATTTGGAAGCTTTCTTTCCCCTTCTTTTTTTTGGAATAGTTTGCAGAGAATAAATGTTAACTCTTGTTTAACTGTTTGGTAGAATTCATCTGTGAATCCAACTGGTCCTGGACTTTATTTTTTGGTAGTTTTCTGATTACCAGTTCAATTTCATTACTAATAATTAGACTGTTCAGATTTTCTATTTCTTCCTGATTCAGTTTTGAAAGAATGTATATTTCTAGGAATTTATCCACTCAATACTGTCCCAATATGGGATACCATTAGTGTTCTCCCAAAAGAAAAAGAAAAATATGCTTCAAATTTTCTTAGTAATATTAGGATTATTATCAGGATTTAAAGATTTCCATAAAAATGGAACAATGGGATGTCTGTAGGTATGTGTCTCTAGTTGTATATGTATGTCTTTATACTTTATTTTTCTAATTTTATGTTGTATACAAAACAATGAAATTTAAGATGCTGTTTATTTCTTGCCTCCAATATTGTTAGTGGGTTATTCTGTATAAGGTAGTAGATGCGATAAAGCCTCACGGAAAGTATATTGACATTACACTCAGGTGACATATTGCCTGATTTCTAGCCCCCATCTAAAAATTGAAGTTCTTTAGAAAATAATATTTAGGACTAACTCCAGATCTAATATTTAACTAAAATTGACCAGCAAAAAAGATTTTGACCAAAGAAATTATGGAAAGCTTATGAACATGTTATAAGGTTTTCTTTAATATAGAATAATTAAAATATAGAAATATATAGAAATTGTATGAAATTTGATTGACTATAACATTTATTTATATTAAAAATATTCCTTCCTTTTAGGAGAAAAAGACAATCATGCAGAAATCAAAGAACTAGATGCAATATAAGGTACATTAGTCATTCTGTAGAGAGTAATCTGAAGGTGCTGCTCATTCACTCCTATTAAACTGAAGCTGTCTTTTTTTTATTATTATTATGTTATGTTAATCACCATACAACACATCATTAGTTTTTGATGTAGTGTTCCATGATTCATTGTTTGTGTATAACACCCAGTGCTCCATGCAGAACGTGCCCTCTTTAATACCCATCACCAGGCTAACCCATCCTCCCACCCCCCTCCCTTCTAGAACCCTCAGTTTGTTTTTCAGAGTCCGTCGTCTCTCATGGTTCATCTCCCCCTCCAATTTACCCCCCTTCACTGATATGAGAAATTCTTAATCTCAGGAAACAAACTGATGGTTGCTGGAGTGGTGGGGGGTGGGAGGGATGGGGTGGCTGGGTGATAGACATTGGGGAGGGTATGTGCTATGGTGAGTACTGTGAATTGTGCAAGACTGTTGAATCACAGACCTGTACCTCTGAAACAAATAATACATTATATGTTAAAAAAAAAAGAAGGGATGAAGCTGTCTTTCTTTACAATGGACTTAATAGTGTAAATGATGCCTCTGAAGAAAGTCAACATACAGAATTATTCAGAGAATATGAAAATACATTTCAAATGCTGGTGACTATTTTATTTTAGAAAGATTTTCTGCAGCTATTTTTAAAGATTTTTTTAAATAACTTAGCTAACTAATGTATGTTATTTTCAAGATAATCATATTAAACTGAATATTTATTTCCTGGAACATTCAAGCTAGATGAGATTTTCCCAAAGTTGCATAAGGCACATGAGTTTCAAATGTAAGCTAACCTAGAAAATCTTTCCAAACCTCTTTCTCCTTTGTTCCTAGCCTGTCTGATAAAATGGGTCAGATGTGCAGAATTTAAAGATTTCAATAGGTTGTTGTCTATACACAGGTACCATAGCAAAAGGACCCACAATCTATTTTAAGTTAACTTTAAATATGGATAAAATATACCTTGTGTGGTAAAGATTTCTAAACTATCTTGCTCTATTCACCCCCTGTGACTTGTTCATTTCACAGCAATGACCACCCACTAACTAAATCCATAATTATCATTGCTGCATTAATGTAGACATTGGAGAAAATTATAACATTAAGCTGTCTTTGCAAAAGGAGAAAAATTGTTTCCATTCTTCTGCATTAGCTATTTGGAGCAAAAACGGGAAATTTACTGGTAGTTTGATGATTTAACTTTAAGTCCATTTAAGAAAGTTACAAAGGTAATAGCAGTGAAATCATCTATTAGTTTGTGCCCAAATCACATGCAAGTAATGTGCAAACTAACAGTGAGGTCCAAGATCCCTATATATATTTTGAAATGCTGCCCACACCTCAATTAGTTATTAAAAAGTTCTATTTAGTAAAATAATAATAATAATAATAAAAGTTCTATTTACTACTCTGTTGGCCCAAGTATATATGGGATTCTCAAAGGAAGTAAGTAAGTCTTCCATCTTTAGAAACTCAAGGGCATATTACAGAGGGCATGCTATGTGTATTTATTTTTTTTTAAAAAAAGATTTATTTATTTGTCAGGGAGAGAGAGCAGGAGCAGGGGGAGCTGCAGGCAGAGGGAGAAGCAGGCTCCCCATTGAGCAGGGAGCCTGATTGGGACTGGATCCCAGAACTCTGGAATCATGACCTGAGCTGAAGGCAGATGCTTAACCAACTGAGCCACCCAGGCATCCCATGTATTTATTTTATTGTTCAAGGTTTTCTCTTTTATAAAAAAAAATGTAATTGAGATATAATTGGCATACAATATAGTGTAAGTTTAAGGTGTATGTTTTGATTTGATACACATATATTGCAAAATGATTACTATCAGAGTATTAACTAACATGTTCATCATGTTACATAATTCCTGTGTGTGTGTGTGCGTGCTGACATTTAAGATCTCTCAGCAATTTTCAAGCATTATGAACTATTGTCATGATGCTTTACATTAAATCCTAGAATTTATTCATTTTATAACTAGAAGTTTGTACCCTCTGACCAACATCTCCCTTGTGCTCCCCCCCACCCCACCCCCCATTAATCCAGCCTCTGGTAACCACCACTCTCAGTTTCTGTGAGTTAGGCTTCTTTAGATTTTACATATAAGTGATACTGCACAGTATATCTTTCTCTGGATTACTTCCCTTAGCATAATTCTCTCCAGATTAACCCATGTTGTTGCAAATGACAGGATTTCCTTCTTTTATAAGGCTGAATAATAATCCATTCTGTGTGTGTGTGTGTGTGTGTGTGTGTGTATGGATGGATGCCAGGTATGGAAGGTGTGGTTATAACCTAAGGAATGGATAAATTCCATTCATCCATCAGGGGACACTTATGCTGTCTTCATACCTTCCCTATTGAATAATATTACTGCAGTGAACATAGAAGTATAGTTACCTCTTTGAGACAATGATTCCATTAACTTTTGATATATAGACAAAGGTAGGGTTGCTAAATCATATGTATGGTAGTTCTATTTTTAATTCAAGGAACCTCAGTACTGTTTTCCATAATGGCTAAGCTGATTTACTTTCCCACCAACAGGGCACAAGGGTTCTGTTTTCTTCACATTCTCATCAACAGGTACCTTTTCTCTTTTCCATGATAGTCATTCCAACAGGTGTGAGGTGATATCTCATCGTGGTTTTGATTTTCTTTTCCCTGATGATTATTTATATTGAACACATTTTCATATATTTGTTGCCATTTGTATGTCTTTGGAAAAAATGTCTATTTAGCATCTTTGCCTATTTTTAATTGGATCATTTGTTTCATTTTGTTTTTTTTTGCTATTGAGTTACATGAGTTGTTTATATATTTTGGATATTAACTCCTTAGTAGGTATGATTTGCAAATATTTTCTCCCATTAAATAGGTTGCCTTTTCATTTTGCTGGTGTTTTTTTTTTGCTGTGTAGAACCCTTTCATTGTGATGTAGCCCTAATTGTTTATTTTTTGCTTTTGTTGTTTGTGCTTTAGATATTATATCGAAAAAATTATGGTCAAGACCAATGTCAAGGTTATTTTCTCCTATATTTTCTTCTAGGAGTTTTAGGTTTTCAGTTTCTATTTAAAGCCTTTAATCCATTTTGAATTTATTTTTCTGTATAAGGGTCCAATTTCATTCTTCTGCATGTGGCTATCCACTTTTCCCAACCATTACTGAGCAGACTGTCCTTTCCCCATTGAGAATTCTTGGCTCCCTTGTCAGTATTAATTGACCATATACATTGAGTTTATTTTCGGGCTCTCAATTCTGTTCCATTGGTCTGTGTGTATATTTTTATGCCAGAACCATACTGTGTTGGTTACTGTAGATTTGTAGTATAGCTTGAAAATAATAAATGTGATGCCTCTAACTCTATTCTTTCTTAGGAATGCTTTGGGTTTGGGATATTTTGTTTTTCCACACAAATTTTAGTGGTTTTTTTTTTTTTCGTATTTCTGTGAAAAATGCCATTGGAATTTTTAACAGGATTGCACTGAATCTATAGATATTTGGGTAGTATGGACATTTTAACAATAGTCCTTTCATCCATGAACACAGGATATCTTTCCATACAGTGTCTTCTTCGATTTGTTTCATGAGTCTTGTAGTCTTCATTGTAGAGACCTTTCATCTCCTTGGTTACATTTATTTCTAAGTACTTTATTGTTTTTGATGCTGTTGTAAATGATAGTTTTATTTCTTTTTCAGATGTTTTGTTGTTAGTGTACAAGAATGCAACTAAATTCTGTTGATTTTTATATCCTGTAACTTTACTGAATTTAGCTTATTTTGGCATTTTTTGTGGAGTCTTGAGGGTATTCTATATATAAGATCATCTTATCTGCAAATGAAGACAATTTTACTCTTCCCTTTCTATTTGTATTCTTTTTATTTCTTTTTCTTGCCTGATTGAGCTTAGACTTCTAGTACTGTGTTAAATAGGTTGATAGTGGGTACCCTTGTCTTTTTCCAGATCTTTAAGGAAAAGCTTTTAACCTTTCACTGTTGAATGTAATATTGGCTGTGGGTTTGTCCTGTATGGCCTTTATTGTGTTGGAGTATGTTCCCCCTATACCCAATGTGTTGAGTGGTTTTTTTTTTTTCATAAAAGGATGTTGTATTTTGTCAAATGCCTTTTTGTGGTCATCTTTTGATGAAATCATATAACTTTTACATTCTATCAATGTGGTGCATTAATTGACTTGCATATGTTGAAACATCCTTGCATCTCAGGCATATATCCCACTTGATCACGGTGCATTATTTTTTTAATGTGCTGTTGAATTTGGTACCATTTTTTTTTTTTTTTTTGAATCTATATTCATTAGGGATATTGGTTTGTAGTTTTCTTGTAGTGTCCTTATTTGGCTTTGATGTCAATGTAATTTTGGCCTTGTATAAATGAGTTTGGAGGTGTTCTGTCATCTCCAGTTTTTTGGAAGAGTTTGAGAAGGGTGGATATTAATTGTTCTTTAAAGGTTTGGCAGAAGTCACCAGTGAAAAACCCATCTGGTCCTGGGTTTTTATGTATTGGGAGGTTTGTGATAATTGATTCATTCTCTTTATTCCTTATTGGTGTGTTAAGATTCTTTATTTCTTCATGGTTCAGTCTTAGGTTGTATGCTTCTAGAAATTTAATTTTTTCAAAATTACTCAATTTGTTGGGATTGTTATTGTTTAATTGTAGTAGTCTGTTATGGTCTTTTGTATTTCTGTGGTAACAATTGTAATATCTCCTTTTATTTCTGATTTTAATACCTTTTTTTTTTTTTAAGTTCAGCTAAAGGTTTGCCAATTCTGTTTATCTTTTTAAAACACCAGCTCGTTCTTTCTTGATCTTTTCTATTGTTTTTCTGGTCTCTATTTCATTTATTTCTGTTCTGATGTTTGTTATTTTCTTCCTTATACCAACTATAGGTTTAACTTTTCTTTTTCTAGTTCCTTGAGGTTTAAAGTTAGGCTGTTCATTTATGATCTTCCTTTTTTCTTCATGTAAGCATTTATTGCTGTGAGGTCCCTCTTAGAACTGCTTTTGCTTCATCTCATAGGTTTTGATATGTTGTATCCCCATTTTTGTTTCAAGGTATTTTTAAAATTTCCTTTTGATTCCTTGTCTGAATCACTGGTTGTCAGGAGTATGTTAATTTCCACATCTTTGTGAATTTTCCAGGTTCCCTCCTGTTATTGATTTCTAGCTTAATGCCACTGTGGTTGGAAAAGATAAGTGGTATGATTTAAGTATATTTGTGAAGACCTGTTTTATGACCTTGTCATATGACCTATCCAGCAGATTGTCCTGTGTATATGTTAAAGAATGTGTATTATGCTGATGTTGGATGTAATGTTCTGTACTTACTAAGTCTATTTGATCTTGAGTATGGTTCAAGTCCAAAATTATGGTGTTGATTTTCTCTCTGGGTGCTATATTCATTGACAAAAGTAGGGTATTAAAGTCCTTTAGTATTATTGTATAGTTGTCTGTTTCTCCCTTCAGGTCTGTTAGTATTTGCTTAATATACGTATGTGCTCCTATGTTGGGTGCATATACACTTATAATTCAGTATTTTCCTAATAAACTGACCTGCTTATCACTATATGACATTGCTTGTCTCCTGTTAATCTTGGCTTAAAGTCTATTTTTATGATACAAGTATAGCTACCTCTGCTTTCTTTTGGTTTCCACTTTCATGGTGTATCTTTTTTCCATTTCTTTTTGAGCTAATGTGTCTTTAAAAGCTAAAGTGAGTCTGTTACAGGCAGCATATAGTTGTTGTTGTTGTTGTTTTTAATCTACCTAGCCACTGTGTCTTTCAGTGGGGGAATTCAATCCATTTACATTTAAAGTAATTATTGATTGGTAAGACTTACTGTTGCCATCATACTAATTGTTTTCTGGCTGTTTTGCAGTTCCCTTGTTACTTTCTTTCCTTCTTGATGGCTGCCTTTGTGAATGGATACTTTTCTGTAGTGGTATGTTTTGATTCCCTTCTCTTTATCTTTTGTGAATCTACTGTGAATTTTTGCTTTGTGATTACTATGACACATATAAAACATCAATATAATAGTATATTTTACATTGATGACAAATTAACTTTGTATATAAAAATTCTACCCTTTTATGTTTTTGATGTCATAATTCATCTTTTTATATTATGTATCCCTTAACAAATTATCATAGCGGTAGCTATATTTAGTACTTTTGTCCTTTAAAATTTATACTAAAAAAGCTAACACACCACTATATTACAATATTAGAGTATTTTCCATCTGACTTATGCTTACCTCTACTAGTGTGTAGTATATTTTCATATTACTAACTAGCATCCATTTATTTTGGCTTGAAGAATTCCTTCCAGCATTTCTCATAAGGCAGGTTTACTGCTGATACCTTCCTAGCAAACAAAAGCTGAGGAAGTTTATTATCTTGCCTTCATTAATGAAGGACAACTTTGCTGGGTAAAATATTATGCTTTGTTGGGGGGAGGACAGAGTCTGGGTTCTTCCTTCTCACCATTTTGATGGAGATGGTATGCTACTGATCATCAAAAAATAATTTTTGAGTAAACAAATATTTAAACATTTTAATTTGCAGAGGAATTTCCTTTTAGTATAGACTCAAATTGTAATTCTACAAAATTTGAATATGAATACATTATTTGAATTAATATGAATAAATTAACACTTAAATCTGCAATATCATAAAATACACTTTGGGTAGCTCAGCCTTTACCCAAATCAAATATTAACAGAGCCTTTTTGTGATAATCTTTTATTTATAATCTAATATTTGGTCTCTGAGGTCAGAATTTAGTAAAAAAAAAAAAAAACTACTGAAAACCTTAGACAATAACAAAAAACTGTAAAAACAAATGAAAAATTGTAATATTTTATTTCACTATAAAAATATGTGAACTCAGGTCAATTTTCTCTCTGATGCAATGCTATAATTACACAACAGAGTTTCTTAAGTAATAGTAACTAATAGGGAGTCTTTGGAGGTAAAAATTACTTAGGAAGAATAATGTCTAGAAATATCATGCCTGATAAGCCAAAATAGGAGTAGTGAGTCAGGCCTACATTTAGTCTGCAGTTTTACAAAGAAAGAATAATTTTAAGACAATTATCTGGATAGTTTATTATTTTTTTAATCTTCCTTTCATAGAAATGTGGGTTTGCTGCTTTATTTTCACTTGATAACCTGTGTAACCTATATGAACTACAGAATTGTTCTGTCTTCTAGAGTTTTTTTATTATTATAGACAGACTTAAATGATCAATTCTAGGGTTGGATTCTGGTTTCACTATAGGCAAAGAATAATGAAGTGTACTGATGAGGTTTGTAATAACATCCTAATGTATTTATTCCTCCAATTATGCAATAAATATATATTAAATGCCCATCATATGCAAGAGGCTGAGCAACATAATTTAATCTGCTAAAATAAATTAAACGCTTCATCCTAAACTTGGTTATAGTTATCTTGATGGGAATAGCTTTAATACCTTTGTTCTTCACAAGGAAAATTCAAGTCAAACAATATACAAAAGTATGGTAAGAAAAAATGAGAGACTGTAGAAATATAGAGATGTAAAACTTAAAATGTGGAGGTAGAATTCACCAAGGCTAGGCCTGTGCCTTCTAGTAGATCATGGAAACTCAATAGTTGTTCCTACTATTACAATATCCATAGGAGACTAAATTGTATTGCTCCCATACTCTTCTTAAATGCTTACAGGACTCTGAGAATTTCTAAATGCTCTGTTCCTCAGTCTCCTTCTACTTGGTAAGTGGATATTGATAATGCCCTCATTTGAAGGTTATATAAAGTTAACAAAAAATAAAAGTTCTCACCAACCAAGTTCTTGGTCCAGATTAGGCATTTATTAGGTGTTTATTCCCTTTTGCTCTTGTAAGAGTTGTGTGATGAAAAAAATCTGTGACATGTTTGAGCTCAAGCTGATAGTACCTTTTGATTTGCCTCATTTGAATGTTCAAATCCATCATCACCCTCTCTAGGAGTAGTTCTGGATTTTAAGGTCTAATTTTAGTAAAAGCCTTATGAAGTTAAGAGCTTGGCGGGGGGGGAAAAAAAAAAACAAAAACTAGTTGTGTTTACATTATCCTTACCATTTTACCAGGTGAGGAAAAGGGTTTAAGCAATTTGACTAACATCACTAGTTAGAAACAGAATTTAAACCTAGCCCTTCTGATTGTAAACTCCTGTCTTTCACACTAAAAAATGTCATCATTTTCATTAGTGTAACCACTGTCTAAAGTAGGACATTTGGGTGGTTCTATTCTAACTCTTTCATGTGTTAATAACACTTACTGCACTGTGTCAGAACAAGCACAATCAAGGTACTAGACATGCTGACCATTTTGTTGACTACACTTCACCAAAGAGAAATGACTTGCACAGCAAGAGAGACTTATCTGAGAGAGAAAATTTTACTTCTGTAGCACTTTAGATCACATTTGAGTGTCATTAATGACCTCATCTTTTTTTGACCTCATCTTTCAAGATAGGGAAAAGAAGCAATAGATACAAAGGTGTTTTTGTGACTACATATCACTGACAGCATTAATTGATTTTATCTGTTTATAGGGCAGACATCTTCTAATAGAACAGAATGGTCCTTCAGACTTTATGAAAAAGTTGCCCAGAGATAAAGGACCGAGATTATCACCAGTAAAGCAGTTCTATTTTTTTTCTGAATAGCTCTGTTTAACATTGAAAAAATTAACTGTCTTAATGGGATTGATTGCAGTTAAACTCCCAGATTAAGTGGGACATATTTTTAAACATCTTTATTGTACTTAAAATGCACACACAGTTCTCTTTGTCCACTCCCTTACATCTTTCCTCCCAGTGTCCAGACATCATTGTTAACTCTGCTCTTCAGCCAACTGATCCAAGTTCTGTAATATTCTCCAAACTCACATGACAGTAAGGCTAGTAAAAATACTTGAATTCTTCTTCAGAGCTTTATATCTCTTTGCCTTTTAGAGTGTTAGAGAGAGAGAGATTATTGAGTTTTTTCTTCCAAAGAAAGTATGTAGCTTTTAGAGAAACACAAATACCTACCAAAGAACAAAACCAACAACAAAAAAAATTATTGAATAGTAATATGAATATGTACATCAAAGAAAACAGTGTTGATTATTTAGTTGTATTACAAGGCTTATAAATACTGAGAGTCAAAAGTTATTCACCTCATTGGCTATGTGTAGCTATGTGATCTATGCACCTTATCCCCTAAAAATTCTTGTGTAGCTTGCTCGTAGGAAGATTTCCTTTTTCTGATAGATTTAGAGTGCAGCGTCTTCATTAATATGTATGATGTGTTCACCACTCTTCTCTTATTTAATGTCAAGAGCCAAGGAAAAGAATTCCTCCCTGTATTCTCAGTAAAATGCCTCAGGCATGTTTACCATTTGGTTCTTTTCTATTACCAATTCCCATAAGTTCAGATTTTAGCTTTGCAATCATACATCATGTTCTGATACCTCTTCATAAGACCAGATGGATGATTGCCATTTCTATCTCTTGTGCTCTATTCTTTCAGTGCTGAGATTCTGCCTTGTGCCTTTGTTTTATGCTTTTAGATTCAGAAATTTATGCCTGGATCTCAACTAAGCCCTTGTTTACAACTGATTTTGGACTGTTGTCCTTTCCCTGGCCTGAAATTTGGTTGGTCTTTGTTTATTTTCACAGTATGTATGCATAAGCATGGGTTATAGAATGAATACCAGACTGAAACAAATGCATAGATTGAGATTGGATATTGACTCTTGTAGAAACAAAAACTTAGTTCCCTTATTTTGGTTGAGAATCTAGAGCTGTTCACACTTTAATAGTTCAGAGAAATAAGGACAAATACACAAAATGGACACAGGAGGCAGCTCTTGTTCAATCTCTTGAAAGTGTGGTAACAGTAGACGTTCCATTATTCTAAAAGCACAATAGCTAGAGTAGAGTGGCTAGAGGGATACCTTCCTTGACCTATTTTTAAGACTCCTGGCCAACTATAACTGCCACCATTGTAATCCATCATGTCACTGAAAGTAGACTCCATAACGGCTATAACTTAATTTGTACAAAAGTCTAAGCACTCTGGGTCTTGTAATAGAATGCACCTCTCTGCTCTTACCATACATTTAGTTTAGATACAGTCTATTTATAGGAAATGTTGAAATATATGGTTCATTTTGGATTAGCTACTCATGTGATCTATACTTTTTCAAGTTAGTCTCTAGAATAACATATACTTGGCCTGCTGAAAGGCCATGTTTCCTAAATTGCAGTTTAATATTTAAAATGTGGTCTTTATCCAGAAGCACTTTAAGGTGCATTCACACAAAGCTCATTAGTGTATTAGCCGTAACATGTTATTCAGGAAGCTGTTGGTGATATTCCTCAGTTTCATCTTCATGAGGTTCCACAAAAGAAAATTATTTTGGAGACTAATGTCACAGTTATCTTGGTTTTTCACTTAAAATCATGAGTTATGTTCTTTCTCTCTCTCTCTCTTTTTTTTTTTTTTTTTTTTACAAATCTACACCTTTATTTACTTTTCATTAAATTTAAATCCTTGAGGGGTACAGCATCACACAGATTCTGTGGCCATTGGCTTTAGCAGGAAGGTTGCTTCAGAATTTGGCACAAACCATGCCACTGTTTCCATGAGCATGAGTTACTTTTCCCCAGATTACTCTGGTTTTGTTTGGTTTGCCACCAGGAGTCACTGTGTCGTTCTTTGCTTTGTACACATAAGCACATCGCTTGCCTACATAGAATTCCATTTCATCTCGAGCATAAACACCTTCGATTTTAAGAAGAGCTGTGTGCTCCCTCTGGTTCTGAAGACCCCGCTTATAGCCAGCAAAAATGGCCTTGGACCAGAGCCTTCCAGACATTATTTGGCGTTATAGGGGTCCTGTTCCCTGCAGGCCTCCACAGACTCCAAGATGGCGGAAAAAGAAAGGCCAGTTATGTTCTTTCTAATATTAACATGAATGACCCCATCTTCCTGTGTTTGTTGCTGAAAGGAAGTTAAGCACAAAATTTGAAACCTGAATCAGTAAGCATGATACTTCAAATGTTATTTAAAATGGAGTATGGTAAAAAGATGAGGAAAGATAAACAAAAAGAAGGAGGGCAAGAAGGAAGAAAAGAAAGGGTATCAATTTGGCTTTACCTTTTGACTACTAATAGTTCTGATGTTAATTCCTCAAAATCAATTCTGGAAATACTTCTAGTCCAGTGTATTGTACTTCTGAATGGAAGTTATTAACTTGCCTTCTTGTATTTAATTTACACACAAAATATTTATAAACACCAGCTAGAAATAAGTATTCAAAATTCAAAGCAATTTTTACATTAAAATTGGTGAATAATGATTGGGTTGGAAGAATACAAGATAGTCACCAATTAGATTTCTCTCTTTCACAACTACAAAGTGATTTATGTAGCATTTCCATTTACTAGCAATGGATTATCTGATAAAGAAATAAAACAATCGCAGGTGCCTGGGTGGCGCAGTCCATTAAGCGTCTACCTTCAGCTCAGGTCATGATCCCAAGGTCCAGGGATAGAGCCCTGCATTGGGCTCCCCACTCAGTGGGGAGTCTGATACTCTCTCTCCCTCTGCCCCTCTCCCCAACTCGTGCTCTCTCAAATAAATAAATCAATATCTTTTAAAAAAAGAAATAAAACAATCCATTTATACCATCAAAAATAAAACACTTAGGTAAATTTAACCAATGAGTTTAAGAAAATTTAATCTCTATGATGAAAACAAGATACTGATGAAAGAAACTGAAGAACAAATAAATGTAAAAATACCCTGTATTCATTGATCAGAAAAATTAATATTAAAATGTCCATGCAACACCAAGCCACTTACAGATTCAGTGCAATCCCTATTGAGATTCCAATGACATTTTTTAAAAGAAATAGAAAAAACAATTCTAAAATGTGTCTGAAGCCATGAAGGACCTGAAATAGTAAACACAATCCTGAGAAAGAACAAAACTGGCAGCATTACACTTCCTAATATTTAACTATATTATAAAGCTAGAGTAATCAAAACAGGATGGTCCTGGCCTGAAAACAGACACATAGACCAATGAAAGAAAATTAAAAGCCCATAAATAAACTCATGTATATACATCAACTAATATTTGACAATGGAGCCAAGAATACTCAACAGGAAAAGATGGTCTCTTCAATAAATGATGCTAGGAAAATTAGGTATTCATATGCAAAAGAATGAAACTAGACCCCTATCTTAAACCATTCATAAAAGATTAATTCCAAATGGATTAAAGATTTAATGTAAGACTTGAAATCACAAAACTCCTATAAGTAAACATAAGGAAAAAGCTGTTTTCCAGCTTTATTGAGATATAATTGACACATAAATGTCAATTATAAATTTACATAAATTGTGTAAGTTTAAGGTGTACATCATGTTGAGTTCATATGTTTATAAATTGCAAAATGATTACAACAGTTGTATTAGCCACCACCTGCATCCTGACACCTAGGTATCATTTCTTCGTTGTGTTGAGAATATTTAAAATCTAACCCTTTAGCAAATTTTAAGAATATGAAACAGTATTATTAGCTATAATCACTATATTCGACATCAGATCCCTAATCTTAAAACTTGAAATTTGTTCACTTTGACCAACATTTACCTATTTCCCATATCAACCAACTTCTGGTAACCACCACTCAACTCTCTTTGACCCCTGAGTTTTTCTTTAGATTCCACATGTGAGTGTTATCATACAATACTGGTTTTCCTCTGTCTGGCTTATTTCACTTAGCATAATGCCCTCAAGGTGCATCCAAGTTGCAGATAAAAGGATTTCCTTTTTTATAATAGATATATAATAATCCATTGTTTGTGTGTATCTGTGTATCTCACATAGTCTTTATCCATTTATCTGTTAATGGACACTTATGTTGTTTTTGTATCTCGGGTATTGTGAGTCATGCAATGAACATACAAGAGCAGTTGCCTCTATGAGATCTTGATTTTAATTTATTTACATATATAACCCAGAAATGGGATTGTTGTATCATAGGGTAGTATAATTTCCTGAAGAACCATGATATTGTTTTCCATAATGGCTTTCCACTTTGAAATTTACATCCCTATCACCAGTGCTATTCCCTACCACCCGTTGTTATCACTTGCCTTTTTGATGATAGCCATTCTACCAGGCATGAGGGGATAGCTCAATGTGACTTTGATTTGCAATTTTCTAATGATTTGTAATGTTGAGCACCTTTTCATATACCTGTTGGCCATTTGTATATCTTCCTGAAAAATTTCTGTTCAGATTTTCTGTTTGCCTTTTAAATTGAGTTGTTCTTTTGCCATTGAGTCGTATGTGTTCCTGATATATTTTGGATATTAACTCCTTATCACATATATGCTTTGCAAATATTTTCTCCTATTCTGTATTTTCACTTTCTTGTTCTGTTGTGTGGAACCAATCTATTTGATTTAATCCCACTACTATAGTGTTGCTTTTGTTGTTTGTGCTTTTGCTGTTATGTCAAGGAAATCACTGCTGAAACCAAGGTCAAGGAGATTTTTTCTGATATATTGTCCTGGAATTTTACAATGACAGGTTTTAAATATAACTCTTTAATTCATTTGAAGTTCATTTTTGTGAGTAGTGTAAGATAGGGTTCTAGTTTAATTTTTTTGCATGAGGTTATCCAGTTTTCCCAACCCCAGTATTGAATAGACTATTCTTTACCCACTGAGTAATCTTAGATAATATTAGTTGACAATATATGCATGGGTTTTTTTCTGAGTTGATTCTCTTCTATTGGTATATGTACCTGATTTTATGTCAGTACCATACTGTTTTGATTACTATAACTTTGTACTCTATTTTGAAATTAGGAACTATAATGTCTCCAGGTTTGTTGTTTTTTTCTCATGATAACTTTAAGTATTCTGAGACATATTGCCTTGTTGAATTTTAGGATTATTTTTTCTATTTCTGTAAAAAAATGCCATTGAAATTTTGATAGGGATTGCACTGAGTCTGTAGATGCATTCAGGTAGTATGGAGATTTTAAAAATATTTTGATTCATGAACATGGGATATCTTTCCATTTGAGTTTTCAGTGTAGAGGTCTTTTTCTTCCTTGGTTAGATTTTTTTCATAAGTATTTTATTGTTTAAATGCTATTGTGAATGGGATAATTTTCTGTATTTCTTTTTTAGGTATTTTGTTATTGCATAGAAGCACAACTGTTTTCTGGTACTGATTTTATATCCTGTAACTTCATTGAATTTGTTGATTATTCCAAGCAGTTTTTTGGTACAGTCTTTAGAATTTTTATATATAAGATCATATCATCTTTAAACATTTTACATCTTTTTCCTGCTGATTGCTCTGACGAGGATTTGCAGTACAATATTGAGTAGGAATGGTGTGAGTGGGCACCTTTGTCTTGTCCTAATTGTAGAGGAAAAGCTTTCAACTTTTCAGAATTGTGTATGTGAGTGTGGGTTTGTCATATATGGCCTTTATGTTGTTGAAATATGTTCCTTTTATACCCAATGTGTTGAGCATTTTTAACATGAAATGATGTAGTTTGTCACATGCTTTTTTGTATCTCCTGAGATAATTATTTTTCATTTTATTAATGTATATCACATTTATTAATTTGCTTATGTTTAACCAACCTTGCATCCCAGCGATAAACCCCACTTGATTGTGATGAATGATTCTTCTAACGCTGTTGAATTCAGTTTGCTATTTTGTTGAGAATGTTTGCATCCATATTCATGAGGGATATTGGTCTGTAATTATCTTTTTTTATAGTATCCGTAACCATCTTTGATATCAGGATAATGCCTGCCTTGTAAAAAGAGTCTGGGAGTGTCCCCTCCTGTTCAGTTTTTTGGATGAGTTTGAGAACAACTGGCATTAATTAATTTTGGCAATTTTTAATTTTGGCAGAATTTAGCAGTGAAACCATCTGGTCCTGCCTTTTCTGTTTTGGGAGGTTTTTGATTACTAATTCAGTATCATTACTTAATATTGTTCTTTTCAAGTTCTTTACTTCATTTTTCAGTCTTGATAGGTTTTATCTTTCTAGGAATTTATCCATTTTTCCTAAGTTATCTAGTTGGCATATAATTGTTCACAGTGGTCTCATGATCCTTTGTATTTCTGTGGTATCAATTACAATGTCTCCTCTTATTTCTTATTTTGAGTCTCTTAGTCTAGCTAAATGTCTGTTTTATCTTGCCAGGAAAAAAACAAATAGCTCTTAATTTCATTAATCTTTATTATTTTTTCTGGTCTCCATTGCTGCTCTAATCTTTGTTACTACCTTTCTTCTGCTAACTTTGGGCTTAGTTTTTCTTCTATTTTGAGTTCCTTAAGGTGTAGAGTTAGATTTTTAAGAAATTTCTTGTTTCTTAATGTAGGCATTTATCACTATAAAGTTCTCTCTTAGAATGGCTTTTTCAGCATCTTATAAGTTTTGATATATTGTGCTTCTTTCTTAATTTGTTTCATAATGCTTCTTGATTTCCCTTTTGATTTCTTCTTTGACCCATTGGTTATTTGATGGTGTTGTTTATACTCCACATATTTGTGAATATTCCCACTTTACTTCTGTTATTTTCTAGGTTTATACTATTGTCATTGGAAAAGATGTTTGGCATGATTTCAATCTTCTTAAATTAGTGAAGACTTGTTCTGTGACCTGTCAGTGACTGATCCTGGAGAGTATTTCATGTGCATTTGAGAAGAATGTGTATTCTGCTGCTGTTAAGTGGAATGTCTATATATGTCTGTTAAGTCCATCAGGTCTAATGCATAGTATAAGTCCAACATTTACTTATTGATTTTCTGTTTGGATGATCTATCCATTTTTGAAAGTGTGCTTTTAAAGTCTCCTACTAATACTGTACTGTAACCTCTTTCTCCCTTCTGATTTGTTAATATTTGCTTAATACATTTAGGGGATCTCATCATGAGTGCATATGTATTTATGACTGTGATATCTCCCTGATGGATTGAAATTTTTATCATATAATGACCATATTTGTCTTTTGTTATAATTGGACTTAAAGTCCATTTCCTTTGATACAAATATAGTTACCTCTGCTCTTTTTGGTCTCCACTTGGATGGAACATCTTTTGCCATTCCTTCACTTTGAATTATGTGTGTCCTTAAAGTAAAGATGAGTCTTGTTTTATCCATTCAGTCAGTCTTTGCTTTTTGATTGGGAGATTCAATCCATTAATGTTGAGACTAATTACTGATAGGTGTGATAATTCATTCTCTATGTATTATATATAGAACAACTTAATCAAACCTAAGGATGGGATTTTTAGACCCTACAATCCATAGCCAGTGAGTCAGAAGCACAAATGATAACCTGGGCTTGCAATTAGCATCTTCAGTGTGCATGTGTGGGAGGCAGTCTTGTGGCACTTAACCTGGGGAACATCTCTGGGTAGGTAGTGTCAGAATTGAGTTAAATTGTAGGACACCCAGCTGATGTCCCAACTGTTGTTTGGTGGTATGAGGAGAAAACCCTCACACCCACATCAGAATTGGGTTCAAAATCTTATTTAATAGGTAAGGACTTACTAATTCCAACTTGCTGTTTTCTGGTTGATTTGTAGTTCCTTTTTAAAATTCCATTCTTTCAGGCTTTTTATGTAAATAGATGATTTTACATAGTGGTATGCTTTGTTGGTATTGCTTTAGCTTTTGTGTATCTATTAGAGATATTTGCTTTGTGGTTCCCAAGGGGCTTACATAAAACATCTCATCAATATTTTAATTGTATATCCATTATCTAATACTGATTCTGTAGCTATTTTTAATACTTTTTGTCCTTCAACCTTTACTTAGCACATTAACATATTATAGTATGAGTATATTCTGAATCTGGTAATATGCTTGCCTGTACCACTGTGTTGTATATTTTCATGTTTACTCATTGCTAATCAATGTCCTTTTTCAGTATGAAGAACTTTAAGCATTTCTTGTAATCAGGATTAGTGGTGATGAATTCCTTCAGCTTTAGTTTATTAGGGAAGGGTTATTTATTGTTACATGTCTTGGGGAAGAACTTTGGAATGAAATTCTGAGCTGACTTATGAGATTCTTTCTCTGGGAAGTTCTCAGCCATTATTTCTTTAGATAAGCTTTCTACTCCTTTCTTCCTCTGAGACTCCCAAAATACATACAATATTTCTTTTAATGGTCTCCCATAACCCCTGTAGGATTTCTTCATTCTTTTTCATTCAATTGACCTATTTTCTAGATCACGGATTCTCTTTTCTGCTTGTTCAAGTCTGTTGTTTAAGCTCACTCTTAAATTCTTCAGCTCCAAAATCTGTTTGGTTCTTTTAAATTATGTCCCTTTATTGAGCTTCTCATTTTGTTCTTATAATGTTTATCTCTGTTCTCTTGTAGCTCTCCAAGCATTGCTGTAGAACAAATATTTTGAATTCTTTGTCAGGCAATCCTGGATCTCCATTTCTTTGGAGACAGTTATCAGAGATTTACTTTATTCTTTTGGTGGAGATGCTTTTCTGGCTCTTCATGACCTATCTGTGCATTTGAAGAAGCAGTCCCCTTTTCCAGATTTTATGGATGAGTTTTGGTAAGGGAAGGCTTTCACTGGTAGAAGCTAGCACATTGTATTGTGCTAGGACTCTAGGTTTAGCAATGCAGGGTGCCAAATCTAGGGGGATATTGCAGGACCAGGTCTGAGGTGGGGGTGATGTTTTTTCATCCCATGCACTGTGGCCAGAGCATCAACAACCGTGCTTTTTGGCAAGCACTACTGAGGGACCACAGTTCTTGCAAAGGCTGTTGGTGTACTAAGCAGCACCCTCAGGACCCGTAGGTAGGGACCAGGGCAGGCTGTGGTGGTATCCAGAGCTAGTGGTGTATGAGCTGCAGCTGCCTGTCTAGTGGCAGACACATTTGCCAACACACTCATATGTGCACAAGGGGCAGGATCAAGTACGGGCTCCCTTGTATCAGGGTATCATTATGCTCTCCTATGTGCTACATTGGAGGTCCGTGCAGGTCCTCAGCCGGAAGGACTAGCTATAAGTGGACACAGTGGTCCAGGCTAGTGACAGACAGCAGGGTCTGTTCCACACCTGCAAGCAGCTATGGGGGCCGTGGATGGTGGTGTGCTCTTCTGTGGCCACACACTCTTCTTCTGGGCATACTGAGGGAGAACCAGTAATGATTGGGCTGGCTATATGCCTGAACCAAGCTGGAGGGGCGAGCAGTGTGTTCACCTGTAACGACACATTCTCTTCCATGCATAACTCCAGTATGTTGCTAACCTACGTATCACAGGTTTTTTTTTTTTTTCCTCCAGAATCTGGAAAAAGCCTCTTGACATGAATCTTGGCAATGACTTTTTGATAGAACATTTAAAGTACAAGCAACAAGATTAAAAATAGAATTACAGCAAACTAAAAAGCTCTACACAACAAAGAACCAAAAAGAAAACCTATAGAATGAGAGAAAATATTTAAGGAACTCCTCTAACCCAATAGTATAAACAAATAATCCAATTTAGAAATGTCATTTTCCCAAGAAGATAGATATTCAAAAGGTGCTAAGAAAAAACGGTGTTAAACATCACTAATTATTAGGGCAAGGGAAACCAAAACCACAATGAGATATAAACGCATGACTGTTAAAAGGGCTATCATTCCGAAACACAACAGTATTGATGGGGACATGAAGAAAAGGGAACCCTTGTGCACTGTTAGTGGGAATGAAAAAGTGTAGTGCTTGCTCAAAAAATAAAACTACCATTTGATCCAGCAATCCCACTTCTGGGTATGTATCTAAATAAATTTTTACATACACATGTACATATATATACACACACATTGAAATACGATGTAGCTGTAAAAAAAAATCCCTGCCATTTGTGACAACATGGATGGACTTTGGGGACATTAGACTAAGTGAATGAAATAAGTTCTAGAGATTTAAAATATAGCACAATTACTATAGTTAACAATACTGTATTGTGAATATGAAAATTGCTAAGAGGAAATCTTAAGTTCTCATAACATGGAAGGAAAAAAATTGGCACTATGTGAAATGCTGAATTTTAACCAATTGTCATCTTGGGGTAAACATTTTGCCAAATATACATGTATCAAATCATATTGTATACCTCAAACTTATAAAATATGTCTGTTACATCTCATTAAAATTGGGGAAAAGTATCAAAAAACGAACAATTAAATGATTTTCTTGAGTTTAGCTCTAAGGAAAGGAAAGGGAATAAATTCTTATTTAATACCCAACAGTAGTTACATATATTTTTGGTTACTATTTAGCAAGGTAGGTAAATTAATTAAGATGGTATCAAGTTCACACAACAAATTAATAAAAAAATGATTCAAACACAAGTTTATCTGATTGATGATTACAAATTTACACACTTTACAGCCTTATGTCTGCCGCCCTGCTATTGAACATATTTATGGTGTTCTACCTCTTAGTGAAAATACCAGAATGTGTCTTCACTCATCGACCCAGTATTAAAAAGAAATTCTTTAAATCATTGTTTCATTCATTCTTTCAAGAGAGAACTTTTGGGTGTCTTATAAGCAGCAAAGTATGTAAAACATAACTAGTTGCTTAGAATACAAAATGAACAAGCTTGTTTCATCATGGAGATATTAGTCACAGCAGTTGGCCTAATTCTGACTTGAGTGATTCCATTTTCACATGCTTAAATCTTTCTTCTCAGGAAGATAAGTGATTAAACATGACAATTTCATTTTCACTTTTTGCAGCTAAGCTGCTGTTGTGCACCCTCTTAGAAATAAATCTACTTCAGAGAAGATGAACTGATATAAGCACTTTGTAGGTGTTCAAATATGAAACAACAATTCATAAGCTACTTTAGGATTTAATATGGGTACTTGGAGCTCCCTTTGGTTCTCAGGAGTTGGTTGGTTAGAAAAAAAAATTCCATATTAAAGATAAACTGAAATTCTAAATGTGACTAAGGTATTCAGGGAAGTTCACCATCTTGTTACATTTAACATTTAGCTCACTAAGTGGTGTGATAAGAATAGTATTATCAAAATATATAGAATAAAAGGCAGCATCAGTCATCTAATGAATTCTTGGGTTATCTTCTGTTTTTCTGAAAAAAGGAAATTAGACCTCTAGATGCATATGCAGAAAATGCTGGATTCTGAGAGCCACAGCCCCAGGAAATGGATACCATGGAGCAGCATTATTGAATTGAGCTGGAAAAGCCACGTCCCTACAAAATCTCAAAACTGACTCACAATAATGTGTCTCCAGAGAAGGGCTCCCCACTGAGGAGAAACTTCTGGAAATGTAATCAAGAGTAGGACAGGGACAAAAAAAAAAAAAAGGTAAATTCTAGATAAAGCACAAAAATAATAGTAAGGGGAAGTTTCTAAAAGCTACCTTACCATATATACCTCCTTGTGGAAGTTCAGAAAGCTCAATGCATGTAAAATGAGCAACACAAAAGTATTAAGGCCTTTATTAGTAGTTTTAGGTATTTTTTCTCCTTTAAAAAAAGGACATTTGAGGGGCACCTGGGTGGCTCAGTCGTTAAGCGTCTGCCTTCGGCTCAGGTCATGATCCCAGGGTCCTGGGATCGAGCCCCGCATTGGGCTCCCTGCTCGGCGGGAAGCCTGCTTCTCCCTCTCCCACTCCCCCTGCTTGTGTTCCCTCTCTCGCTGTATCTCTCACTGTCAAATAAATAAAATCTTTAAAAAAAAAAAAGGACATTTGAAACCCTTTTAAAGTTCAAGTTTTTTTTTAATTATAGTTTTAATATATCCTCTATGTATTCTACTTTCTTGGTTAGATATTTTTGTTCAGGTACTGGAATTTATTTGCTTGCCTTCAATAACAATTGCCTTCAAATTCTTTTATATAAAATTTCCTCACGGTTTGTGGTCAGTTGCTATTAAGGTATTATGTTGTATTTATTTGCTCCTGTACTCCTATAATATTCTTAGGATTGTTTTTATTCCTCAGTTCTATGGGATCACTTCTGGCTTGCACACTTTTTTCAGAAGTGTATTATTCTTAGTCTATTTTTCATTTTCTTATATTAATAAGATATCTGGCCTTAATACTCCTAAGGGAAAGAGGTTAGACAATATTATAAGAAGTGATAATAATTATACACTTACTTGGGGAACAAAGATGAAGTCTTGAAGAATGTATAGTATGTAATGGCTGTATGAACTGCTAGTCTGGACACAGAATAAATTTGTCAAAAAATTTTGCCAAAATTGTAAAAACTGTTTTCAGTAATCCTAGTGGTATTGATAGTATTCCTATTGCTATTCTGAACCCATTCACGTGTAATATGCTATAAAGCAAAATGAGTCAACAAAATATTTTCAACTAACTCTGCCACATCCTCTATTTTTTAGAACCAGATACCTATGTGGAAGAAATTGGATAAATATGAATGTGATATAGAAAAAAGTGAAAACTTTACAGTCAGCTATATATGGGAATATAAACTCATAATGTTTTGTTCCTTTTACCTAAAATAGCTTTTTATATTTTGCTTATCTCTGTATTTCTCTCCTCTAAGATTCATATTTTCTGATATTACATACATACATATATATATGTATTTTTCTTCAAATTACCTCTAACTTAGTAACAGTGAACATCCATTTTCTTTTCCTTTTAGAAGAATGCAAGGCTAATACAGAATTGGCTGATTCCATGTGTAGGATGAGCCCAGATGAAGCAAAGTAGCTATCAGTGATCATTAAAACCAGCTCTGAAAGAAACTCGAAAAGGAATCAATGAAATAAAGAACTGGTTCTTTGATAAACACTTAACCAGATTCCTCACACACACACACAAAGTGCATAAATAAATAAATCAAATGAAAGAATAACAGACACCACAGAAATATAAGTGACAGGACACCCTAGAAGAAGTGGATAAATTCCTAGAAACATATTTCATTACTAATATCTGGTCTGTTCAGGATCTTTCTTCCTGATTCAGTTTGGGATAATTGTATGTTCTCTTCAAGAAGTGCTAAAGGGAGTTCTTCAAGCAGAAATAAAAAGACAAGGGTAAGCAAAATAAGTCAGAGAAAGAAATATCATATGAATTCCTCATATGTGGAATTTAAGGAACAAAACTAATGAGGGGGGAAAAGAGAGACAAACCAAGGAACAGACTCTTAACTCTAGAAAGTAAACTGATGGTTACTGGAGGGGAGGGGTGCTGGGTATTAAGAAGAGCACTTGTGATGAGCACTGGGTGTTGTAAGTGATGAAACACTAAATTCTACACCAGAAACCAACATTACACTGCATGTTAACTAGAATTTAAAAAATTTGGAGGAAGAAAAACACATCATAAAACGTAAAGTTAGAGTAAAACTCACAATGGTAAATATATAGTCTAAATCAAATTCTCTAATATGACAATGTTGGTGATTAGTTCACTTACAACTCTAACATTAATAACCTAAAATAGGGAGAGGGAAACAAACTGAGAGTTGCAGAAGGGAGGTGGGGGGATGGGGTAACTGGGTGATGGGTATTAAGGTGGGCATATGATCTGATGAGCACTGGGTGTTATATGCAACTAATGAATCATTGAACACTACATCAGAAACTAATGATGTACTGTATGTTGGCTAATTGAATAAAATAAAGGATACATATTTGACATACAAAAAAATTGTAAAGTTTAGGAATGCTGTAAAAGTTATTAGTTTAAAATAAGGTGTTAAAATTTTAAGATTCTATATAAACCTCAAGGTAATTACAAAGGAAAAAGTGTGTAAGAGTTATACAAGGAACATGATAAAGAAGCCAAACCATACTGATACCAACAATCATCAAATTACAAAAGAAGACAGGATGAGAAGCAACAATGGACTTACAAAAAGATCAGAAAAACAGTAAAATGTCAATAGTACATTATTTGTTATCAACAATTAAGTTAGAAGTTCATGGATTAAATTTTCCAATCAAAAGTCAAAGTGGCTGATTGGATTAAAAAAGCAAGATCCAACAACATTCTACCTATACACAACTCACTTTAGCTTTAAAGACACAAACTGAAAGTGAAGGGATGGAGGAAGATATTTCAAGCAAATGATAACTGAAAAGAGCAGGGGTAGCTATACTTGTATCAAACAAAATAGATTTGAAACTAAAAGGAGAGAGAAGGTCACTGTATAATGATAAAAGGTTCAACCCGTCACAAAAATATAGGAGTTGTAAATATTCATGCACTCAACATTGGAACTAAATATATAAAGCAACAGGAAGCAATAAACAGCAATACGCTAACAGTCGGGGAATTTAATACCCCACTCTCAACAATGGACAGATCATCCACACAGAATGAATAAAAAGCAATAGATTTAAACGGACCTAACAGACATATACAGAGCATTCTATCCCAAAATTGCAGAATACATATTCTTTAAGCACACATAGAACACTTTCTAGGATAGATCATAGGTTAGGCTACAAAACAGGTCTTCACAAATGTATAAAGACTAAATCCCAAATATGATTTCTGACCACAATGGTTTGAAACTAGAAATCAATAACAGAAGGAAAACTAGGAAACATTCTTCTGATGAACGAACAGATCATGAAAGAAATTAACGGGAATTAGGAAAGTATCTTGACACAAAAATGAAAACACAATACACCAAAATGTATGGGATGCAGCAAAAGCAGTTACAAGAAAGATGTTTATAGCTATAAATGAATACATCAAGATAAGAGATCTCAAACAACCCAACTTTCTGCCTCATGGAAGTAGAGAAGAACTAATTAAGCGCAAAGTTAGGAGATGGAAGGAAATAATAAAGGTTAGAGCAGAAAAAGAGGAAATAGAGAACAGGAAAATAGCAAATATTACCAAAACCAAGAGTTGGTCCTGTAAAAAGATAAACCACATGGACAAACTTCTAGCTATTCTAACCAAAAAGAGAAAGGCAAATCAACAAAATTATAGATAAAAAAATGACATTATGACTGATGCCACAGAAAATACAAATGCTCCTAAGAGGCTACTATGAACAACTATCTGGTAACAAACTACACAACCTGAGCAAAACGAATAAATTCTCAGAAATATACAACCTACTAAGACTGAATCAGGAAGAAACTGAAAATCTGAATAGGACAGTTACTAATAAGATTGAATCAGTTATCACAAACCTCCCAACACAGGAAAGCCAAGGAACAGATGGTTTTACTGGTTAACTCTATGAAAAATTTAAAAAAGTGTTAGTGCCAATCTTTCTCAGACTCTTTCAGAAAATTCAAGAAAAAGTAATATTCTTAACTCCTTTTACACAACCAAAATTATCCAAAGACCAAAGGTAGAAAAGGACACTACAAAAAAAGAGGGAAAAGGAGAAGAAAACCTCCTGAATACAGCTGCAAAAATTCTCCATAAAATACTACTGAGTTGATTTTAGCAGCACACTAATAGGACCGTCTATCATGTTGAAGTGGGATTCATCCTCAGGATGCAAGAATTGTTTAACATAACCAAATGAAGAACTATGACACACCACACTGATGGAATGAAAGATAAAAGTCTTTTTTTTTTTTAAGATTTTATTTATTTATTTGAGAGAGAGAAAGAGAGAGCACAAGGGGGGGACGAGCAGGAGAGGGAGAAGCAGACTCCCCACTGAGCAGGGAGCCCGACACGGGACTCAATCCCAGGACTTCAGGATCATGACCTGAGCCGAAGGCAGTTGCTTAACCAACTGAGCCACCCAGGCACCCGAAAGATAAAAGTCTTATAATCATTTCACTAGATGTAGAAAAAGCATTTCACAAAATTCAACATCCATTCATGATAGAAACTCTCAACCCTTTAGCTATAGAAGGAATGCAGCTCAGAATAAAGGCCATATGTGACAAACTCATAGCTAACATACTCAATGGTGAAAGGTTGCAAGCCTTTTCACTAAGATCAAGAAGACAAGAGTGCCTACTCTTACCACTCCTAGTCTATATACCAGAAATTGTAGCCAAAGAGATCAGGAAAGAAAAAAAAATAAGTTTTCAGAATTGCAAAGGAAGAAAAAATAGTCTCCATTTGCAGATAACATGATTTTGCATATAGAAAATTCTAAAGGCCATCAGGATACAAAATCAATGCACAGAAATCAGTTGCATTTCTATACACTAACGATGTGACTGAAGAAAGAGAAATTAAGGAGTCGATCCCATTTACAATTGCACCCAAAACCATAAGATACCTAGGAATAAATCTAAGCAAAGAGGCAAAGGATCTGTACTCAGAAAACTATAAAATACTCATGAAAGAAACTGAGGAAGACACAGATGGAAAAACATTCCATACTCATGGATTGGAACATTAAACATTGTGAAAATGTCTGTGCTGCCCAGAGTAATCTACATATTCAGTGCAATCCCTATCAAAATACCATCAACACTTTTCACAGAGCTGGAACAAACAATCCTAAAATTTGTATGGAACCAGAAAAAAACCCGAATTGCCAGGGGAATGTTGAAAAAGAAAACCAAAACTGGGGGCATCATGATGACTGACTTCAAGATCATTACAAAGCTGTGATCAAGACAGCATGGTACTGGCACAAAAACAGACACATAGATCAGTGGAACAGAACAGAGTCCAGAAATGGACCCGCCACTCTATGGTCAACTAAACTTTGACAAATCAGGAAAGAATATCCAATGGAAAAAAGAGAGCCTCTTCAATAAATGGTGCTGGGAAAACTGGACAGCGCATGCAGAAGAATGAAACTGGACCATTCACTTACACCATACACAATGATAAACTCAAAATGGATGAAAGACCTCAATCTGAGACAGGAATCCATCAAAATCCTAGAGGAGAACATAGGCAGTAACTTCTTCGACATCAGCCACAGAGACCTCTTTCAAGACCTGTCTCTATAGGCAAGGGAAACAAAAGCAAAAATGAATTTGTGGGACCTCATCAAGATAAAAAGCTTCTGCACAGCAAAAGGAACAGGCAACAAAACCAAAAGACAACCGACAGAATGGGAGAAGATATTTGCAAATGACATTACAGATAAAGGGCTGGTATCAAAAATCTATAAAGAACTTCTCAAACTCAACACCCAAAAAACAAATAATCCAGTCAAGAAACGAGCAGAAGACATGAACAGACACTTCTCCAAAGAAGACCTACAAATGGCTAACAGACACATGAAAAAATGTTCAATATCACTAACCATCAGGGAAATACAAATCAAAATCACAATGAGCTACCACCTTACACCAGTTAGAATGGCAAAAATTAACAAGACAGGAAACCGCAAGTGTTGTTGAGGATGTGGAGAAAGGAGAACCCTCTTACACTGTTGGTGGGAATACAAGCTGATACAGCCACTCTGGAAAACAGTATGGATGTTCCTCAAGACATTAAAAATAGAGCTACCCTATTACCTGGCAATTGCACTACTAGGTATTTACCTCAAAGATACAGATGTAGTGAAAAGAAGGGGCACATGCACCCCAATTTTTATAGCAACAATGTCCACAATAGCCAAACTGTGGAAGGAGCAAAGATGCCCTTCAACAGATGAATGCATAAAGACGATGTGGTTCATATATACAATGGAATATTATTCAGCCATCAGAAAGGATGAATACCCCCCATTTGCATCAACATGGATGGAACTATAGGGGATTATGCTAAGTGAAATAAGTCAAGCAGAGAAAGACAATTATCATATGGTTTCACTCCTATGTGGAACATAAGGAATAGCATGGAGGACCACAGGGGGAGGGAGGGAAAACTGAATGGGAAGAAATCAGAGAGGGAGACAAACCATGAGAGGCTCTGGACTCCAGGAACCAAACTGAGTGCTACAGAAGGGAAGGGGTGGGGGGATGGGGTAGCCGGGTTATGGGTATTAAGGAGGGCATGTGTTATGATGACCACTGGGTATTATATACAACTAATGAATTGCTGAACACTACATCAAAAACTAATGATGTACTATATGTTGGCTACCTGAACATAATTAAAAAAATGATACTGTATTACATATCTCAAAGTTGCTAAGAGAATAAATCTTAAATCCTCATCACAAGAAAGAAGAATGTTAACTAGTCTTGTGATAATTTTTCAATACATCCAATTATCAAGTCATATACATCTGAAACTAATAGGTCAATTTTACCTCCATAAAAACATAAATGACACAAATGAAAATGTAAATAAAATATTTGCTAACAATGAAATGTTCATAATGTCTACACATTAACAGTATTTTATTATGAATATTTGATAAACAGTAAGCATTAAAGTTCAGCCCATATCTCAATCCACAGAGTATTTATACAAGAACTAGAGAAAACAATGGAGCACATCCTCTATATACCTATACTATGATCTATTCCTAAGGCTCAACCCAATGGTAAATGACTTACATTCTGCAGAAAGTAACCATCCCCCAATTCCCTAACTCTCTGAAAGTTTGGTAAGATACTTCTGTTATATGTCTGAAATGTTTTATGAACATATGGATTGATAGCCCTCAGTTAACTGTGGGGAAATTAATAAATTAGATTATAGAGACTTTCTCTCTGAAAAAAGAGAGGAAATAAGTGAGAAAATTGCAGCAGGATGTAATTATCCAATAAGCTATTGTTATCTGGATTAGAAGATGATCTTTCTCCTACTTCTTCAGTTTTGTCACTAGGAAAACAGTGACATGCTACAGATACTTAAATATGTTTCCAAATAGGTGTTTTCCTTAAAATCTGAGCAATTGCTTGCTTGAATAATTTCATTGTATACACTTAGTGTACTGAGAATTTACATTCTGTGCAATATTCTTGAGCATTCTAAGTGGTTCTATCATCACTTGTAGGCTGTTAAATTACTATGTGTGATTTTGAAACAAAAGACATTTTCTTCTTCGGGTACACACATACACAGCACAATTAGATTCAGTAAAATGATTAAGGTTTACAGTTTCATACCAAAAATAACTTTTTTGTTGTTCTCAGAGAGCTCCTTTCTAACCAATGATGTGCAATCAATACTACACTTCAACTCAAATAATCTTTCACACCCTTCCCTAAAGTTTTTGAAAACTTATTGGAATTTAAAATCAATTGGAAGAAACCTAGCAAAGTACCCTGTAAACCAAAGTAACCCATCCAATTCTTCCCTCAGTTACCATAACACAGTGTACCAATACATCTGATAAATCCTTACAATTATTGTCTGTCCATCCAAAGCATTAAAACCCACTGATATATAATCAGAGTGAAGAAGGGTGTTTGGTGAAAACCAATTGGAAAGAGAGAATTTTAAGATGGCTATTTGTCTCCATTTATGGTTAACTATTCCATTCATTTTATTGTTATATTTAAACAACAGAAAAGGAGCCAAGAAAAAAGCAAAAAAATCACCTTCTAACACCACTGAGAAAAAATTACTACTAAAGTAATAGTCTCTACCCTTACAGAAATCATAATTCCTGCGATTTACATATACATGTTTTTTACCTACAGATACTTATTCACAGATGTCTTTCACTTTTATAAGATCTTTGCCTCCAGCATCATTGCTGGTTACTGTCTCCTTGTTTGATCTTGACAATTTGTACAAGAAATAAGTAAAGGCTAAGGCAGAGTTATAAGTTGCCTCACCATACATTGAAAGTGTGCCCAAATACACACAGGATCCTTATTAAAAGACAGGATCATATTTTGTTCCTTCCAAATTTAAATACATCTTTGTTCATTACCTGATTACTAAGATAATGAAATAGAGACTTCAAGGGTCACAAATGACAAAAATATAGTCTGCAAAATTTGCTCAGGAAAGTCACTGAACAAATAGTTATGCAACAAACAGTAACAACAAATCCTGAAGAGGGGAAGCATAGGATTACCAGAGTTTCCATATTAATATATTCAAATAGTCCAGTTTTCAGCATCAACCAACACTGCTCTATACACAGGAAATAAAGCAATCAATTGAAATCACTCCTAAGGAAGCAGAAACATTAGGATTAGTAGAAAATACTTTTCAACACTTATTGTAAATATCTTCAAAAAACTAATAGAAACTGTGTAAGGAACTAAAACCAAGAGAATGAGGTCTCATCAAATAGAAATTATGAAAAAGATATATATCAAGTATAGAGTTGAGAACCAGAATAACTGAAATGGAAAATTCGCTAGAGGAGTTCAACAGCAGATAGGAGCAGGCAGAAAGAAATTTAGTGTCTTTCAAAATGGATTAGTTCAGACTATCTGATCTGAGAAACAGAAAAAAATATCAAGAGAAGGGAACACATCCAAAGAGAGCTGTTGGGCACTACCAAGCACATGAGCACTATCATAATGAAAGTCCCATCAGGAGAGGGAAAAAAAAAAGAAGAAAGACTATTAAAAAAAAATAAGGCTAACAAATCCCCAAACTTGATGGAAAACTATACATTAAAGAAGTTCAGTGACCTTCAAGTAAAGATACACTTCAAGATCCACACTAAGACACATAATCAAACTGTCAAAAGCCAAAGTCAAAGAGACTATCATAAAATCTGCATGAGAAAAGCAACTCATCAAATAACAAAGGATGCTCCAAAATATTAACAGCTGGTTTTCAAAACCATAGAGTCTACAGGAAGAGGATACCTTCAGTTTTAACAAAAAAAACTATCATCCTACAATTTTATATCTTATTATCCTTCAAAATGAAGGAGAAATGAAGACATCTCAAACAACTGAGACAGTTGCTTACTAACAAATCTGCTAAATGCTAAAAGTAGTCCTTCAGGTTGAAATAAAGATACTACATGGCAACCTGAAGAAGGAAGGAACAACAGTAAAGATATAGGTAAATATGAAATACAGTCAGTGTAATTTTGTTTGTAACTACATTTTTTTATTTAAAAGAAAACTGCATAAATCGATAATTGTAATTATGTGTTATTGGGCAAACGATGTACAAAGATGTAGTTTAAAAGTGACATCATAAGGGGAAAATGAAAATATATAGACACAAGTGTTTGCATATTAACTGAAATTAAGTTGGTAATAATCTGATCTATAAAGATGTTAATTGTAATTTTCAGAGTAACTACTAAGAAAATAACTAGAAAATACATAATATAAATTATGACAAGGGAATTAAAATGGTATAATGTAAAATATATGTTTAATATGAAAAAGATAAAAAACAAATTTAAAAAAATCAGACTGGTAGAAGTCCTTCTTTCAAGTAATTACATTAAATGTAAATGGGCCAACCTCTTCAGTTGAAAAGGCAGAGATTGACAGAATGGATTAAAAAAAATGATCCAACTATGGGCTGCCTACAAGAGACTTGAAATCCAAAGATACAAATAGATTGAAAGTAGAAGGATGGTAAAATATTTTCCAGGCAAACAGTAACCACAAGAGAGTTGGAGTGGCTGTACAAATACCAGACACAGTAAACATTAAGAACATTCATTAATAGAAAGACTTTATAAATTGTAAAAGGGTCAATCCATTAAGAAAATATAACATTTATCAACACATATGCAGTTAAAAAGCAACATTTCAAAACATAAGAAGCTAAAGCTGACATAATTTAAGGTAGAAATAGTTCACCATGAATGAACAGAACTTTCAGTACCCCACTTTAAATAATGAATACAAGTAGAGAAAGGATCAACAAGAAAATAAAGAATTTGACAACAGTACAAACCAAATAGAATTGAGAGCGATCTACAGAAACCTCCATCTATCAACATTAGAATACACATTCTTCTCAACTGTACATGGAACATTCTATAAGACAAAGCATATATTGGTTCATAAAATAAGAATCAATGGATTTTATAACAGTGAAATAATGCAAAATATATTCTCTGACTACAATAGGATGAATTTGGAATCATATACAGAAGGAAATTTAGAAGCTAACAAGTGGAAATTAAACAACATACTCCTAAATAACTAATGGATCAAATAATTATATAATAGTTTGAAATTAAAAACAGTAGAAAAATTTGTGGAATGCACAGAAAATAGTGCTCAGAGGGAAATTTATAGCTCTAAATACCTACATCAAAAAAGATGGAAAAGAACCTATAACCTAACTTTCTACTTTAAGAAACTAGAGAAAGAAAAATTAAACACAAGAAAAAGAAAATATGAAATAGAACAGCAAAAACAATGAAGAAAAAGAACTAAAATGTTTTTTTTTTTTTTAAAAGATCAAGAACATGAACAAACTAAACTTAAGTTAAAAAAAATCAAATTACCACATTTAGGAGTAGACGTGTGGACATTAGCCCTGATCTTACAGAAATTGATAAGAGAATAGTATGAACACTTCTAAGCTACACATTACTAGACCAGCCAGATGGAATAGATGCATAGTGAAATGTATGGGGAAGGGCATGGAGCTTCCATGCCCCCTCTGAGCATGCTACTCCCCCCAAATCTGTATGTGTTCAACCTGGAAACTCTTTGAATTCCATCCTTTCTGGTTTTAATGGAAGCTTCATTACATATGCATGGTTGATTAAATCACTCGCTATTGGAAGTTGATTCAACCACCAACCACTCTCCCTTTCCCTGCCATAGGGAAGGGTGGTAGGACCCCAATTTTCTAATCACATGGTTTGCTCCATGGGCAATGAGTCCCAATTCTTAGGTGTTTTCCAAAAGTTGTTTCATTAACTTAATACAGATACTGTTATTGCTCTAATCACTTTGCAAATTCCAAGTCTTTGGGGAGCTCTGTGCCAGAAACAGATAAAAACCAAGTATCTATTTCTAATTATAAATTGCAATATTACAGGTATCATGAAAATGTTCAGGAATTAGTGGTGATTGTGCAACATTGTGAACATACTAAAAACCAATGAATCACACAAATTAATGTGGATAAAATAGTGAGTTTCATGTTACATATAAATTTAACTCAATAAAAAACACTTTAAGAGAATCAAATGGGTTTTAGTACTAAAAGATAGAGTAACAAATACAGCTAAATGAATAAGCTCAACAGTAGAATGGAAAGCTCAAAGGGGTCTATAAACATGCAGTTAGAACAACAGAATTACATAATCTGAACAAAAAGAAAGAAAAAAGAACAACTGATTGGAGCTTCAGGCAATTACAGGACTACAAGAAAAAAAAAAAAATCTATCAATCATACCATCTGAGTCCCAGAAGATTAGGCTGAAAGAATAAAAAAATAATTTGGCCCTAATTTGGCCAAAGACATAAACCTAAAATTCAAAAAACTGAACAAACCTCAAACAGGATAAACCTAAATAAATCAATGTCAAGAGACATCATAGTTAATAATCTTGTAAAAACTGAAGACAAAGAAATTCTCTTGAAAGCAGCCAGAGGGAAACAACTCTTTATCAACTGAGGTAAAACAATTAAGATCTGGCCAGATTTCGCAACAGAATTTATGGAAATTATGGATGTAGAAGGAAATAAAATGGCATTTTTATTAGGCTAAAAAGAAGAACTGTCAACACAGAATCCTTTATTTTAGCAAAAATATCTTTTGAGAATGAGTGAAAAATCAAGATACTCTCTCAGATGAAGGAAAACAGATTTTTTTTTTTTTTGTAGGCCAGCATACCTACCCTAAGGAATGTCTAACAGAAGTTCTCTAAACACAATGGAAACAATAAAAAGAAATTTTGTAATATTAGGTAGGAAGAAGTGGCAATAGAAACAGAAAAAAATAGATATATGGAAATTCAAAAGATTTTCCTTCTCTTGAGATTTCAAAATCATGTTTCAAGCAAAAATTATAATATTAATATGGTCTTTTTGCACAGTAAATATTTACACCATTTTGATTATAAATGGGAGAAGGCAAAAGGATATAGAGACTTCAGTCAAATTGGTAAAATGTTAACAGCATGGATTTTTCTGTTATTTTTATGTAACAATCTTAGAGCAAGCACAAAAGAGCCATATAAAGAAATACACAGGGGCGCCTGGGTGGCTGTCATTAAGTGTCTGCCTTCGGCTCAGGTCATGATCCCAGGGGCTCAGGTCATGACTCCAGGGTCCTGGGATCGAGCCCCACATCAGGCTCCCTGCTCAGTGGGAAGCCTGCTTCTCCCACTCCCACTCCCCCTGCTGTGTTCCCTCTCTCGCTGTGTCTCTCTCTGTCAAATAAATAAATAAAATCTTAAAAAAAAATACACTAAAAAATACTAGAGATAAACATTTTTTAGAATTCCATTTTTAAGTGACCTTCAGAAAAGCAGAAAAAAGAAAACAAAAATACAGAAATATTAAACAGAAAAAAGAAAACAGACAAATATTATTATAGAATAATAGTAAATGTAAATTGTTTAAATATTGAAAAGAGATCAAGTGGAAAAAAGCACATCACCTAATAATGTGTAGACAGTCATTTCAAGTATAATGGTATAAATAGGGTGAAAATAAATGATAGAAAAATATACACTATAAATCATTAATCAAAGGTAAATAGGAGTGGCTATGTTAATATTAGATAAAATTTACTTCATAACAAAGAAAATTACCAAGCACAGAGAGGGTAACTTTTATAATGATGAAAGCCCATCAAGTAGATAGAGCAATCTTAAAGCAATGAGCAACAGACCTATAAAAAAGAAAAGGAAAAAAGAGATGAATCCAGAATTCTACTTGGAGACATCAACATCTCTCTCACAATACTTTATAAAGAGGAAATTAGCAAGGATTATATGAAAGAAGTACAACCAACCAACAGGATCTACTCAACCTTTAAAGAATAGTCCCCCAAACAACAGTAGAATGCACATAATATTTATCTGTCCATAGAATATATCCAAGATAGAACATATCTTAATCATAAAACAAACCTTAACTAATTTTTATTTTTTTAAGATTTATTTCAGAGAGAGAGCACAAGTGAGCGAGAGCAGATGGGGATGAGGGGCAAAGGAAAAGAGGATCCTAAGCAGAATCTCCACTGAGCACAGAGTCCTACAGAGGGCTCAATCTCACAACCCTGAGATCATGACCTGAGCCAAAATCAGGAGTTGGGACGCTCAACCAATTGAGCCACTCAGGCCCCCAACCTTAACTAATTTTTAAAGAATTGCAATCAGACAAATGATGTTTCCTAACTGCATTGAATGCAAAATAGAAAATAACATAAAGACAACAAGAAAATCTTCAAATACATGGAAAACTAATGATACACTTTAAAATAATACATAGGTCAGAGAGGAATTTACAGAGAAAGTAATAAATCATGCATAGAACTAAATGAAAAATAGAGAATATCAAAATATGAAGGACACAGCTATCTCATATCTGAGAGGGAAATTTATATAACTAAAGATTTACATTAGAAAAACAGGAAAGACCTTAAAACAATAACCTAATTACCTTCCTCAAGAGACTAGAATACAGAAAAGCAAAGTAAATCTAATGCAGGCATAAGGAAGGACATAAAGAAAAGCAGAAATCAATAAAATGAAGCCAGCAAAACAAAGAATCAATGAATCAAAAGGTTATTTCTTCAATAAATATCAGTGAAATTGATAAACCTCTAGAAAGACTGACAAATGTAAGAAGAGTGAAGATATAAATCTCAGATCTAGAAAAAGAATAGGAGATATCATAACAGATCCTATAGCCATTTCAATTCCTTGGAAATGACAAATTTCCAAAAATTAATCAAAATGAAATAGACAATCTGAATAGACTTGTTACCTCTAAAGAAATTGAATTTGTAGTAAGAAATCTTCCAAGTAGAAATATCTAAGTCCAAATGATTTTGCTGGAGAATTCACACAAGCATTCAAAAAATAAACATCGCTAACTTTGCAGGACAATATATCAAAATACAAATGTCAGTTGCATTTCTACAGTCTTAACAGATACATGGAAACAAAATTATTATACAGAATCTGTCATGAAAATTCTATAATATTGTCTAAAGAAATCAAAGAAGCTCTTTATCAATGGCTAGATGCACTCCATCATGGACTGAAAAATTCAAGACTAGTGATCTCAATTATCCCCAAGTTTACCTATAAGTTTAATGTAATTTTTATCATATCTCAGAAATAGTTTTTTAGATATAGACAAACTTATTTCCTTTTTTCTTCCATTTTTTATTTAAATTCTACTCAGTTAACATACAGTGTTCTATTAGTTTAGGTGTAGAATATAGTGATTCCACACTTCCGTACAACAACCAGTGCTCATCACAAGTGCCCTCCTTAATGTCCATCACCCAGTTACCTCACCTCCCCAAGCCTCCCCTCCAGCAACCCTCAGTTTGTTCTCTGTAGTTAAGAGTCTCTTTTATGGTCTGCTTCCCTCTTTTTTTTTTTTTTTCTTTCCCCTATGTTCATCTGTTTTGTGTCTTAAATTCCACATATGAGTGAAATCCTATGGTATTTGTCTTTCTCTGACTGACTTATTTCACTTAGCATAATACCCTCTAGTTCCATCCACATCATTGCAAATGGCAAGATTTCATTCTTTTTTTATGGCTAATATTCCATTATATATACCTACACACACACACACACACACACACACACACACATCACATCTTATTTATCCATTCATCAGTAGATAGACATTTGGGCTCTTACCATAATTTGGCTAGTGTTGCTGCTTTAAACATTGGGGAGCATGTGCCCCTTCAAATCAGTATTTTTGTATCCTTTGGGTAATTACCTAGTAGTTCAGTTACAGAGTGGTAGGGTAGTTCTGTTTTTAACTTTTTGAGGGACCTCCATACTGTTTTCCAGAGTGGCTGCACCAGTTTGCATTCTCACCAACAATGTGAGAGGTTCTCTTCTGCATCCTTGCCAACATCTGTTGTTTCCTGAGTTGTTCATTTTAGCCATTCTGACTGGTGTGAGGTGGTATCTAATTGTGGTTTTGATTTCTATTTTCTCTATTGATCAATGATGTTGAGCACCTTTTCCTGTGTTTGTTAGCCATCTGTATGTCTTTGGAAAAATGCCTCTTCGTGTCTCACAAACTTATTTTAAAATTTATGTGCAAAGTACAGATGATAGAATTTTTCAAAAAAAATTTTAGAAAAGAATATAATGGGAGAAATTTCTCTATCCAGCATTAAGGCTTATCATATAACTATAGTAATCAAGACAATGTGGTATTTCTGGAGAAATAGACAAAAAGACTAAAGGAAAAAAATTAGAGAACCCCAAAATTTACCAACATAAATATGTCCAACTGATTTTTTTTTTACAAGGATTAAAAAGCAGTTCAGTTAAGAAAAGATCACCTTTTCAAAAAACAATCCTGAAACAATCGGATATCCAAATGAATCTCAACCTTAACTTCATACTTTGTACACAATTTAAATAATATTTAGGGGTACATGGGTGGCTCTGTCAGTTAATCATCTGACTCTTGATTTCAGCTCAGGTCATGATCTCAGAGTTGTGAGATCAAGTCCTGTGTCAGGCTCCACAATGGCATGGAGCCTGCTTAAGATTATCACCCTCTCTCTGTGCCCCTCACATGCTGTAAATAAATAATTACAATATAATATAATATTTTTAAAGGGTAAAACGTTTAGATAAAAACTCTAGAAAAATCTTTGTGACCTAGGGCTAGGTAAAGAGTTCTTAGAATTCAAACAAGAAGCACAATCCCTGAAAGAAAAAGTTGATGGACCACATCAAAATTTAAAACTTTGGGGGTGGCTAAGTGGCTCAGTCAGTTAAGCACCCAACTCAGGTCAGATCTTGATCTCAGGGTTGTGAGTTCAAGCCCCAAGTTTAAGTAGGCTCCAAGTATGGAGCCTTAAAAAATAATAATAATAAATTTAAAACTTTGCCTTGGTAAAGGCCCTGTAAGGAGGATTTAAAAAAAAAAGAAAGAAAGAAAGAAAGAAAAAAGCCAGAATACTGAGAAAGTTAAATTTCCAAATTTGACAAATGACTTCTACCTAGAATAAATTAATAGACTTAGTTGGTGGGGGAGGGAAAAAATGGACAAAATACATGTACAGACATTTCACTGAAGTGGATATATTTATCCACACACACACATACACTAATATATATATATAAATTAGTGCCCTATATGGGTGCCCTATATTATACACATACACACACATGCACACATATAAATCACCCATAAAATATGTTTTATTAGCCAGTAAGGAAAGTTTAGTTAAGACCAAAATGAAATATCAATAGCTCCTATCAAAACCCCTCAAGTAAAAATAAATTGTACCAATACCAAATACCAAATGCTGGTAAAAATGTGGGGAAAATGCATCATTCACGCCCTGCTTCAAGAAATGTTAAGTGATCCAGCCATTCTAAAATTCACTTGGCAATTTCTTAAAAAATCTAAATATGCACTTCCCATATAATCCAGCAATTGTAATGTTTGGCATTAATTTCTATTAAATGAGATCTTATGTTCATACAAAATCTGAATACAAATGTTTATAGCAGCTTTGGTCATTTGCAGTAGTCACAAACTGGTACCTTTAATATGTGAATTGTTAAACAAACGGTGGTACATCCATTTCGTGGAATATGACTTATCATTAAAGACACTATTGATACACATAACATCTTAGATCCAGTCCAACAATTATCTTGAGCATAAAAAGTCAATCTTAAATGGTTACAAGCTATATGATTCTACTTATCAGCATTCTTGAAATGACAAAATTAGAATGATGAAAACAGATTCGTTGTTGCCAGGGGTTGAGGTAGTAATAGGCACAGGTGGCTGTGACTCTAAGAGAGCAACATGTGAGATCCTTGTGATGAAACTGTTCTGCATCTTGACTCACATAGTGGTGACATGAATGTAAACACTCGATAAAATAGCAAATAACTAAACACACATACATGCACAAAGTTAGTGCATGTAAAACTGGTGGACCTGAATAAGGTAAAAATATTTTTTAATGCTAATATCCTTGTTATGATTTATAGTTTAATTAAGAAAGATGTTTCCATCTTGGGAAAATTGGATAAAGAATATAGGGACCTCTCTGTTACAACTATGTGTGAATCTATAATATCCCAAAATAAAAAGCTAGAGAAAGAGAAATAAAAGTTATAGCAACAAAATAGTTTATTTAGGGATCATAAGAAAATGTAAAGAGGAAATAGATTTTATAATAAGAAAAAAAGAATACTATTTCTAAAAAGTTATATACTTCTTTAAAGTACATGGACACACATCTCAATTTTTTTTTAAATTTATACCACTGTAGACTAGATTGTTGAAAGCATTGTTCCGTGAAGTTATTTTATCTGAAAAAAAAAAGCATATTCCTTTTATAATCTGATCCTATTTGCAGGAAATGTTAAGGTGTTATATTTGAATCATACTATTTCAAACTAAAAAAAATATCTCTATTAGTACCTAACATCCTGATTCCTTAGTGCTTAAATTGGAAGGCTTGAAAATGTTTTAATTGAATTCTTAAAATGTACCAGTTTCCACCAGCATGAAATAACTTTCTAAGATATTCTATTCAAGCCATCAGTACATTTAATGCAATCTCTATCAGGATTCCAATGGAATTTTTTACAGAAGTAGAAAAATATTTCTAAAATTCATATGGAACCATTAAAGACCCCAAATAGCCAAAGCAATCCTGGGAAGAAAGAACTAGAGACATCAAAGGTCCTGATTTTAAACTATATTAAAAATCTCTTGTAATCAAAACATTATCATACTGGCACAAAAACAGACACATAGACCAATGGAACACAATTAAGAACTCGGAAATAAACCCATACAAAAATGATCAACTAGTATTTGGCAAGGGAGCCAAAAATATTCAATGGAAAAAAGATGGTCTCTACAACAAATGGTGCTGGGAAAATTAGACATTTACATGTTAAAAGAAAATGAAATTAGACCCCTATCTTTCACCATCATGAACATTAACTCAAGAAGGATTAAAGACTTAGAAGAGAACCTAGAAATAAAGCTCCTTGACATGGTTCTTGGCACCAATTTTTTGGATATGACATCTAAAGCACAAGCAATAACATAAAAAAGAAAAAAACTAAAATAACAAGTGGGACTACATCAAACTAGAAGGCTCTGCACAGCAAAGGAAGTCATCAAGAAAATGAAAAGACAACCTATGGACTGGGGAAAATATTTACAAACCGTGTATGTGATAAGGGGTTAATATGCAAAATATGTAAAGAACTCCTACAACTCAATAGCAAATATATATATATATATATATATATATAATTTAAAATGGGCAAAGGCCTTGAATAGACATTTTTTCCAAAGAAGATATTCAAATGGTAAACAAGTATGTGAAAAGATGTTCAACATCTTTTCTTATAATAAGAAAAATGTAAATCAAAACCATAATGGTAGAAGATATCACCTCATAACTGTTAGAATGGCTAGTATCAAAAAGACAAAGAAAACAAATATTGGCAAGAATATGGAGAAAGGGAATCTTATGTACTTTTGGTGGGAACCTCAGTTGGTTATAGCCACTATGGCAAACAGTATGGTAATTTCTCAATAAATCAGAAAAAGAACTGCTCTATGATTCTGCAATTCTACTTCTGGGTATTTATCTGAAGAAAATGCAATTACTACGTTGAAGAGGTATCTGCCTGCTCCTTGTTAATGGCAACATTATTTACAATAGCCGAGATATGGAAACAACATAAGTGTTCATTGATGGATGAATGGATAATGCAATTATGATGCAATCGTAGGGTGTGTATTTACACACACATACACACACACACAGGCATACACACACACAATGGAATACTATTCAGCCGTAAAAAACGGTAATCCTGCCATTTGTGATAATATGGATTGATCTTGAGGGCATTATGCTAAGTGAAGTAAGACCAAAAAGGACAAATACATAATGTCCACTTAGATATGGAAGCTAGCAAAACCAAACTTATGGAAAAAGGGACCAGAGTTGTGGTTGAACACATGATAAGCACTCCATATTCTACAACCATAAGTCAAATAGATCTGAATTCAACTACTTTTGTGTGAGAGAGGAACTCATCCTCTTCTATATCCTCTTAGGGTCATTTTTAATCTTTCAACTCAATGTATATTTCTTATGTACTTTCTACATGCCAGACATTGTGTTAGGCACATAAACAAATATTATAAATAGAAAAGTATGGTTCCAATCTCAAGATATTTAGAAATTACAAAGGAAGAAAAACGCTGCACAAGTATTTACAGTAAAGTATGGTAAATGTTCTAAGATAAGGAGCCCTCTTGCTCTTATGTTGATTTACTCTTCAGTCTGATGCCAATCCTTGATCTTAAATCCATTATTTGTAAATAAATACCATATTGAATCAGCATGGTAGTTAAAGACAACCTGGTGATAATCCACCTGATCTCTTTTGAAAATTCTGTCCCAGAAAAAAATATAAAGAAAAACCACAACAACACTCAATTTTAGCTTAATTATTTCTTTTGATGGTTCCTTTTCTGATCTTTGTTGAAAATCAAATTTAAGGCCACAGAGACATATATAGTCCATTTATTCTAAAAGGCTAATCAATAATCTGTCGATCTTCAAAAGAAATGTAGAACCTACACTCTCTTTTCCTCATTGTGTTTCCTTAGATTGTTTTTCTGAATAAACTGTTTGGTGGGGTAAACTTCAGGCTCCTTTTTTTTTTTTTTTTAATTGCATATTCACATATCAATTTCTAGGAATACATGTTTTTGGATTCTTGTTATTAGTAAGGCAGGCACTAGTGACAGAAAGATATAAATGAGATGGATATTATGGAGATATTATGTATTTATTACTTAATCCTTCTCTATTTTTTTATTGTTTAATCTTTATAACGTCCCCAAGTTTTTATATTTTTCCTGTTCCTTATGACAAAACTAAGGCTATATTACTTAGCTTAAAGTACAATAATACATTAACAAAATATCAGAGTAAGAAAATTTCTAACATAAAAAGTACTCTATTAACAAATGATTAAAAAACAGTTCTGTTTGATGTAAAAATCTTGGTATACTAAATGACCCTGACAGCTTTCTAGTCTGAAATAAAGATGTATGCTTTGAAATTTGAAAATTCTCAAATACAGCCAATCAAATCTTTTCTGGTGAAGTTTTATAGTAATTTCAACTATATGTTCGGTTTGAGACTTGAATTCAAATACTAGTTATAATTTTATATCAGCTACTTCACGTTCCTCCTTAACACAAAGGTAAGTGAAGAATTGCCACTTGGGGCAGAGTGACTTGTACAAGGATAGAATTCATTTGATGTATTTGGAACTAACATAAAAACCAATTTGTTGAGAAGAGTAAATTGGAAGATAAATTTTTCCCTTTTTGTTTTTGAGGATACAATGATTTTTGGCAACTCTGTTAATCTAATTATCTCCCACAAAGGATTTTGAGAGCAGTAAATAATTTGGGAGACGTCATTTTTTTGCAATATGATTCTATATAATTTACTCATTCATTTTTTCAGTATAGGAGGTGAGGAGTCATTTTTACCAAGTTCTCCTAATTGTTACATGTATTCATTCAGATCGCTCCAACCTGAACGTTTACAAATTAGGAAAATGACCTGCTGACATATTCTAGTATTTCTACCTACCTTCCTTATGATACTTAATGCTACTCCAACAACTTCATTGCTTTGTAACATCTTTTTCTCTCTGACTAAACAAATGTCCTAGTGTATCGTCCTGAAAACTCAGATTCCCATGTCACAATTCATATGATTCACTCACTTAAATACATATTGATCACTTTATATGTGATGTGCTGGGGAAGGGTCTACAGATGCATTTATGCCCCTTGCTTCAATGTCATTTTTTACAATTTGAGATAAAATTCTATCTTCCTGGTTTGCACATACTCTGCCTCCTAGACTATAGCAACTTTGATATAGTGAAGATAAAATTTAATAAAGCATGAGTGAACATTTCTTTCCCAGGGTTAAAACCTGGGAACCATAGGACTGAACCGTAGAAATCACCACCTCCTTAATGCAGGAGATTCTCCTTAATGCAAGGGAAGGGTTAGCTGTGATCTTAGAAAATCCCAACTCTCCCAAGGCCTCCTAACCCTATCTGTCTGTGGGTAACTGTCTTAGGCAGTTTGTAGAATGTTTTCATATTGACAACAGTTTTAGAATGTCTGAGCATTCAGAGGTAGAGCTTCCTATGGATTTTGGAAGTTAAAGTGTACTTAAAAAAAATGATCACCTCTCTTACCAGGTGTCCATGGCTCCAGCAGGATTTAGAAGTGGCTCTTTGGGGAAGCAGGAACTGATGGATTAGGCTCATCTGAGATTGCTTGTGGCTGTAATAGATGCTGCTCTAATAATCAGGATGTTAGCCCCAGTGTTCTGGACATGTTCCAGTTCTGTAATTACTTCTGCCTACCTACTTTCCTCCCTGAAGTTTCAAAGGAATTATTTTCTCTGCCTTTTCTGGAAAGCAAATAAAGAAGCTAAAAAGGCCATATTCAGTTAAAGCAATACTACAATAATCTAATATATACTTACTGAAATTTTAAGTAAAGAATAAAGTGACTATACAATTCCTTGTCAAAAGATTTAATTATGTGCTCCAAATATGTCTTTACTCATATAAAGATAATTAGAAACAGACATATTCCAACCAATATAAAGTACACATGGGAATGTGAAATTTGAATTTAAATGTTCTGTGTACAGTTTTGAGAAATATAATCAGCAAACCCAATTTTAACTTTTCCTTCAGACCATGAGCCTGTATTCCACTCAGTTTTAATGTTTAACTATTAACTCATGACTCTGAAGCCTAAATTGACATGTCCTTTAGAGTTGTTTACCAGTGCCTTAAAAATCTCATTGATATTAGTGACAAAGTTGTTATAGTCTATAGGTGAATTAACAGATTTTAAACATTGTTGGAACATGGCCAATTAATTTTATTCCTCAATATGAAAAGAACCGCAGATTTGCAAGAGAGCTTTGATATTGCCCTAAGCCTATTCTTCTGAGGAATTGAGAACTTAAATAGTTGAATTATAAAAACAGTAGAAAAAAGAATAGTTGTTCAGGAACATAAAATTTTTTACATTTTGAGTTAGCAATTTACTAGGTGGAAACCCAATGTAGTTTAGCAATTAAAGTTATGTTTGTTATATATTATTTTTATTAACCTCCTGTTGTGACATCAATAAAACCATAGCAAGAATAATATCATAAAACTTTGCAAAAAGCAATTTTTTTCTCATGTTAACATAAATGTGACCATCTAGAAATGGATGTGCTATTCTGCTACCATCTTATTCTTACAATGCTTGCTATTCTGAAAAAATTTATTTCTTGCTACTAAACTTCTCAGCAATGTGACAAGTGTACTTTAGAAATAATAAATTATAGAATAATTTGGGAAGCACTGCAACAGTACTGCCTGAAGATCACTTGAAGGAATTTAGGAAGAAAGGTCATAGCTACAGAAGAGTGGCTTTGGACCACTGTCTGTCACTATTGGGTTAATGGTGTCTTTTCTCTGGACATTGTTTGGTTGTATCCTAGGTTAAAAATTTTGTTCCCAATGCAGAAGACTCAATAACATTATGTCTTTATTATTCTCTTGCATGTAGAACTTGAAATAGGGAGTAAAAATATTTCACAGATAACTATTATTTTCACCTAACAAGGTCTATTCTTCCATTCGCTTGGCATACCTGAATTATTTCAGAGCCGGAATTTCTGTGTCTTCAATTCATCTATTTGTGAAATGCTGACTAACCCAGCACATCCATTGCTTTCAAATATCCATTAGGTACTACAGAGCTTAATATTTGGGGTATTAATATGTATGTTAATATCTAAAGCTGTCATTTTCAGATATGGGAATTAAGACCCTTACTAAAATGATTTGGCCATATTCAGAGCTAAATAGAGTCTGTCAAAGGACATTGAGCAAATCTCTCAGATTTTAAAAGTAAAATAAATTTCATCAAAATGGTGATGTGGGAGATGAAGAAATATCTACATTATAGCAGAAGATCAAAATACATTAGATTTCCATTATATGTTATTAGTACAGATATATTTATACTGCATAAAGTAAAATACACCAGTAGTAATAGCTCGTTCACTTATTTATTCAAGAATGCATCCTACTTTACTAAGTGAAGTTTGGAGATACAAATGAGTATAATGTAATATACTGGTCACAGTCCACCTGCTATGAATCTTAACTGTGCCTACTACAGATAGTAGTGTTTTAAGCTTGTGCAAACCAGTACTCTGATGCTCAGGAGGGAGTTGAACTAGATCACTCTTCCAAGATCTGAGATATTACAACTATCTAGAAGATAAATCTTCATTTATTTAAAATACATAAACATTTTAGACACAAGGGGCCAATTTTATGCATTTGTTTTGTCAACTTATCAACTGCAGGTAACTGGAAATACTTTATGCTTTACTTTGGAGTCATTTAAAATAAGTGTTTCCCCCTATGTTTACCTTTTATTTTTTACTTTGCATATACCTGGAGTATAGAATACACATTATGTATAGTAAATCTTCACTCACTAATTTAAAAAAATAATCATATAGTTCTCCTTAAATTTATGTGGAAATGTAAAGGACCTAAAATCGTGAAAAATTTTTATAAAAGATGAAAAGTAAAAGGACTAACACTACCTTATTTCAAGACTTATTATAATGGTACAGTAATTAAGGAGAAAGGAATGGACATACTGACCAATAAATAGGTCAACAGAACACAATATAAAGACTTCAGAATCATTCTCACACATTAAAAAAAAAAAAAAAAAGCTATTTTTGACAAAAAAGGCACTTCTGTACCTGAAATGATTGATATCCATTTACCAAAAAAAAAAAAAAAAAAATATCCACCTTAGACCCTTATATCTCATACTGTGTATGAAAACTAACTCAAATGAATAATGGATCAAAATTAAAACCTACAACTATAAAATTTCCAGAAAAAAAAGCAGTGAGGGCTACCTGGGTGGCTCAGTCAGTTAAGCTTCCGACTTGTGATTTTGGCTCAGGTCAAGATCTAATGGGTGGTCAGATCAAGCTCCATATCTGTCCCCCTACCCCCACCCCACTCAGTCCACTCAGCCAGGAGTCTGCTTGAGATTCTCTCCTCTGCCCCTCTCCCTACTTGCATGCTCTCAAATACATAAATTTTTTTTGGATAAAGAAGATGTGGTATATATATACAATGGAATATTATGCAGCCATCAAAAGGAATGAGATCTTGCCATTTGCAACGACATGGATGGAACTGGAGGGTATTATGCTGAGCGAAATAAGTCAAACAGAGAAAGACATGTATCATATGACCTCACTGATATGAGGAATTCTTAATCTCAGGAAACAAACTGATGGTTGCTCGAGTGGGGGGTGGGGTGGGAGGGATGGGGTGACTGGGTGATAGACACTGGGGAGGGTATGTGCTCTGGTAAGCACTGTGAATTGTGCAAGACCTGAATCTCAGACCTGTACCTCTGAAACAAATAATGCAATATATGTTAAGAAAAAAAAAAAGAAGAAGAAGATAGCAGGAGGGGAAGAATGAAGGGGGGAAATCGGAGGGGGACACAAACCATGAGAGACGATGGACTCTGAAAAACAAACTGAGGATTCGGATGGGTTAGCCTGGTGATGGGTATTGAGGGGGGCACGTTCTGCATGGAGCACTGGGTGTTATGCACAAACAATGAATCAATCATGGAACACTACATCTAAAACTAATGATGTAATGTATGGGGATTAACATAACAATAAAAAAATTAAAAAAATAAAAATAAAAAAATAAAAAAAGGAATGAGGAAAAAAAATTTTTTTTTAAGATTTTATTTATTTATTTGACAGAGAGAGAGAGATAGCAAGAGCAGGAACACAAGCAGGGGGAGCAGGAGAGGGAGACGCAGGCTTCCCACCGAGCAGGGAGCCCGATGTGGGACTCGATCCCAGAACCCTGGGATCATGACCTGAGCGGAAGGCAGATGCTTAACGACTGAGCCACTCAGGCACCCCAAGAATGAGAAAATTTTTAACAATTATAGAAAACATTTTTAAAGATATGATCCAAAAAAAGTTATGATACCAAAAGAAAGGTCCATAAGAGAATAATAAATTGGACTTTATTAAGTCTTTTGAAAAACACTGTAAAAATAATCAACAAAGTTGTTGACTGGGAGATAACTGTTACAAATCCTACTTCTGATAAAGGGTTATATCTAGAAATCTCAAAATAAGCCAGTTTAAAATAAATGGGTAAAAGATTTGAGCAAATCCTTTAAAGGGTTTAGCAGTCTCTTTAAAAGTTAAACTTTTCACAAGGCATAGGCATTCCACAACTAAGATATACCCAAGAAAGTTGGAAACTTATGTCCATACTAAGACTTGTGCATAAATAATCATAACAGCTTTACATGTAATAGCTTGATTCTAGATGCAAACCAAATAAGTGAATTCATCAATGCATAAACAAATGGTGGTTTATCTATAGATTTATACACTATCTAATAATAAAAATGAAGCAACTATTGGATGAATTTTAAAATAATTATGCTGACTGAATCAAGTCGAATAAAGATGATTCCATTTATATAAAATAGTATTAGTAGAAAATTCAAATGGATCTATAGAAAATTTGTAACAAGCTGATCAGTGGTTTCCCTGGGAAAGAGGAAAGGAAGTTGGTCATGGAAGGGGGGAGAGGGGAATTACAAGGGAACATGTGGAAACTTTGAAAATAATAAATATGTTTATCTTAATCGTAGATGGTTTCTTGGGCATATACATCTGTCAGAACTTATAAAATTGTACACTTTAAATGTGTGCAATTATACTTCAATGGTCTTTTTAAAAAAATTTATGTGAGGGGCACCGAGGTGGCTCAGTCAGTTAAGCATCTGCCTTCAGCTCAGGTCATGATCCCATCCATGGTTCTGGGATCAAGCCCTGCATCAGGCTCCCTGCTCAGCTGGGCGTCTGCTTCTTCCTTTCTTCCTGGCTTGTGCTCTCTCTCACTATCTCTGTCTCTCTCAAATAAATAAAATCTTTAAAAAATAAAAAAATAAAAAAAATTTTACATGAGAAAGATAATTCAAATCGTTACATGTGAGTTCCTTGCAATATTACAAGTGAAAAATACACACTGGTGAAAAACTAGAGGAAATATTATATAAACACACATACACAGACACACACACACATATATATGTACACATTTAGGGAAATTAGTAATGCAAAAAGAATGGAAAAGATTTGGGGTAAGGCTTAAAGGACAATATAAATATAGGGCAAAATGGCGATAGAATGGGAGAGGAAGACAGAAGTAGAAGTAAACATGTTTAATTAGCACTATATTATGAATTTAAAAGAAGGAAAACAATTTCATTAACCTCTTATTTGTTTTATTGGGATTTGATCGCTGCATATTGTAACTGGTCAAATAATATTGCTTATGGTCTCTAGAGTTTGGGCAGTTTTAATTGCACACTGGAAAACAAATATGTTTACGCTTTGCAGTGTGAGTAGTGTTTAAATAGAGGGAAAGGAAACATCTGGGGTATTATAAAATAAGCATGACTACAAAATTAATCAGCTGCCATCTTTAATTATTATAAGGCTGACTGACTTTCTAAGAGCAGGGCATTTTCCTTATTTGGACATTGGCATTAAAATGTTTTAGGTATATTACTGCATCACTCTGACACTAACAGTTTGCCTTATTAAAAAATATATTGTACTGTGAAGGAATACTGAGAAAGAATGGTCAGAGGCCAGTTTGTATACCTCCCTTTCCTTCTACCAGTTAATATTTCATTCTACGTGTAACAACTAAATGTTAAAGAGAACAGGTTTTTCTGTTTATTTTTATATGATGTGATAGGGTATGATATATTATATTAATTATAATTATGTTCCCCCACCTAGAATATTCTCTTTGAAGATTTTATTTCTGAGCTTTTCCCCCAAGACCTCTTTGCTTGTTCAAATTGTATATATTATACAGGATTCAGCATAAGCATTATCTCTTCTAGAAACATTCCCAAATCCCAAGGCTGGCTTTAGTTCCCCTTCTGTTTGTTAAATGTTATCTCCTGTTTACCACTTCAACTGTATGTAGTCTACTACAATGATTATCAGTTACCTCTTCTTTCTCCTCCATTGGGCCAACCTGGACCAATAACCATGAATCCTTCACTTGTATTCAAGTACATGCACTGAAACTCTTAAGCATCTCACACATACTTGATTGAAATCATGGGGTTCAGTGTCCTTTTTTCCAAAGTCTCACTGAGAAAATACAGTGGAAAGATAAAATTTAAATAAATATATAGCATACCAATAATTAGGAAGGGTAAGTTGACGAGTTACTTTGAAGAATTATGGAAATTAAAGAGCTCTTTTGTTCAAATCAACAGCAAAACTAAATACAGCCATATATGTCTGCAAGCTGATGTAGAAGGGCTACTGAAGAAATGCATGTTGATCTTGAAAAGATATTTCCAGCCCTTAGCTGGAGTGTGCTGTATCGTATCCCAAATGGTAACTCGCTGGGCCAATCCTCTGCCTTCAATACAAAAACAGCTCTATTTACAGTTTGGTCATAGGTTAAGAATAGCTAGTAAGACAAATTTTCTACAAAAAATAAAAAAAAAAATTGTGTATGGTGTCCCTAGAAAGTATGATAAAGCTACTAAGAAAAGCAAGATGATATTTTTGTTTTCTTTAGTCTATCCTAAATGATGCATACGGCTCACAGACTAAAGCACATCCTACCCCGCCATCATGCTCAGGACTTTTCCATTCCCAGCTGCACTTCCTGCCAGACAAACAGTGGTAGCTGTAAGGAAACCCATTCATTTCTAATACTGATAATTTGTTATTACTAATTATTACCAATCATCATTATTTATGTGAATGGACAATGAATTATCACTAAATACATGGAAAAATGGAGAGGGAAAGCAGAGATAACAAGTCAAATAAATAAACCAACTTTCAAGAAAATGAAGTAGAATAAATTATATCTAGTTTATATAATCTGAAGTTCCAGAAGAGTTTACATTTGTAAAACAAAAATAGGCTTATCTGAATAAAAGAACAGTTGTTCTTCCTTTCCATCTGTGTTATCATGAGATCTTGCCACTTTTTCTGTGCCTAGAACAGTGCCTGGTAATGCACGTACTATGTTTTTCTGCCCATCTGTGCTTCTAAATTCAAGGTAGTTAAAAGAATTAAGAAATATCACACTAAGTTCAACTGATAAAAAGTGGCAAAATCTAAGCGTATAATATTCAACAAAGTACCCCATTCATCAATTATTAAGCACCCGTTGTGTGTCAAATACTTTTTTAGGTTCTGAGAATGCATCAGTATAGGAGAAAATAAATTATTTCCTTCAGGGGACTTATCTTGTAGTGAGAGAAAACTGAAATCATCAAACAGTATGTTCAAAGAATAAAAATAAGGTAGGTAATGGGAATAGAGTAAGGTAGTGTATTCGGATTGTGTTCTGGGGGAAGATGTTTCTGATAAAATCATATTTAGCATTGACTTGAAAACAAAGAAGTTGTGCACTATAAGTCAAGAGGTTTCTAGGCAGAAAGAACAGCCAATGTAAAGATTGTAACAAAAATCATGTTCCTGTCATGTCCAAAGAATAAGGAGCTGAGTGAGCAATGAGGAGTGAAATAAAAGATGAATCAGAGAGGCCACCAGGGAAGGATTGTGTAGTACCTCCTAGCTATTGGCTTTCAAAATCCACTGTGGTAGGGCAAGAGAAGAAGCAGGAAGAACAGTCAGAAGGTCATGCAATAATCCTTCTGAAACCTGGTACTCAGATTTTGGAAATATTATGAAAGAAAAGTTGACAGAATTGGATGTGCTGTGTGAAAGAAAGCACTTAAAAATTAATGTTACTTGTCTGTCATTCTTTGGTGTAATACCTAGCTACACAATTTAAGTATTGAAACTGCCCTGGGTGAAAGTAGGGCAAGGAGGCAGGGGCAAAGAAATGACAATAAAGATAGCTAACATTTATTAAACATGCACTTTGTGCCAGAAAATTTCCAAATGCTTTTTATGCATCATACCATTAGATAATCACCTTAATTCTCTGAATACTGTCGATAATCACGGTTCCAGATAAAGCAACTTAATCTTATATGATATATCCCAAGCCCTAAGATAATACACCTAGTAGTTTGTGGAGGAAGAGGACATCAAACCAGCTGACTTCAGGTCCTAAACTCTTAAATAAAGTTGTATCAAGGGACTACCCTTCTTGTCATAGAATGCTACCAATTAAGCACTTTACAAAGACACTCCTGTTTAATCATTAATAAGTGAATAGGAGTAAACCACTACTTAGTGAAGATATTAAATTTATCAAAAATCACAGAGACTTCAAACATTAATGAATACATTTTTGGTTTAAAGCAGTAGAGAGGATATCAATTGAACAGTTAAAGGAAAAGAGGGAGGAAGAACCATGAGAGACGATGGACTCTGAAAAACAAACTGAAGGTTCTAGAGGGGAGGGGGGTGGGAGGATGGGTTAGCCTGGTGATGGGTATTGAGGAGGGCACGTTCTGCATGGAGCACTGGGTGTTATGCACAAACAATGAATCATGGAACACTATATCTAAAACTAATGATGTAATGTATGGGGATTAACATAACAATAAAAAAATTTAAAAAAAAAGGAAAAGAGGGAGACTTCATATTCAGAAGTTTTGGGAAATTCTGGCATAATTTGTTTTCTTGATTACAAGAATTCTTATAATAGTTTCATGAGTATCGTTAAGGAGTTTTAACATCTAAAGTTCTTCAGACTTACTTAACCACACCCTTCCATTTAGAAATTCTGATTTTAAGTATTTTCTATCACATTTTCTGTTACATAATACTTTAAGAATAATGACTGTTCCTATCAGCTAGGTCAATGAAATTCCTTGGGAATTGGGTGTCTCTTGGAAGAGAATTTATAGACAGTCTATAGAAGAATTTCAACCACATCATTCTCCTTGGAAAGAAAGAGAAAAGAGTCCAAGTTGGCAAACAGTGGAGAGGGAAAAGAAACTTGCTATAATCCCCACCATCAGTAGCAAGTGTACAACATGATCAAATGTACCACATTCACTTCCTCTATGAGATAAAATTTGGGAATTTTCACTAACTCATCATTCTTATTAGTCAGCAACTGGGTCACTCAATTACAAATATCTATCTTTATTGTTTGCATGAATTCAAATATTCCTTGAAAAGTATCTCAAGCCCTGAAAGATAAGTCACTTATTGGTAGATTTTGAGCTATTGGTATCTTTAACAAACAACCATTTTGATTCTATAAGCCACAACAGACAAAAACACATTTATAAAAGATTTTTTGGTTGCTATTTATGTTTGTGAGCTAGTAAGAATTCCACAGGCAGATGAATGAGATCGAGGATTGTTCAGCTACTAAAACAAGATGCTAATTTGTATCTACAACTAACTGATGATGTTAAAAACTGCTACAAAATGTATCAGGCTTTGCTATTTACTTACTGTGTGACATTACACAGGTGACTAATAATAATAGTGCTTACCTGATAGGGCTTGTTATAAAGATGATTAATGATGAAGGAGGAGGAGGCAGAGGAAGAAAAGGAGGAGGGGGAGGGGAAGAGGAAGAGAACAAGAGGGGCAACAATAACTTAGAAGACTCCGTGATATAGAGTAAGGGGTATGAGTCCTAGTTAAGTTTTGAAAATCATAATAAACCAATATACCACAGTAATAATATACTAGAGACAAAGTATAAATGTTTATAGTAGTCTTCCAGATAATCCGTTTTTAAAAATCTGTAAACCTCTAAAAAGTATAGCAAATACTGACATGTTGTCAATCCCTCACAATTGAGGAGAGCATAATTTATTGAATAACTTTTCGAAATCACAGCTTACTAGGAGCAAAACACAAGTGGATGCTGTGAGAGAAGTGGTAACTGGATGATGGCTCTGCTTGGAATGTGCCCCTCATACAGGCATCCACTGTTGAAATTTTTAAATAGCTCCAGAATTTATTAAAAAACAAAAAACAAACAACCAAAAAACCTGCATTTAGAATGAATACACACACACAACTATTGATCTAAATTAGATACTCCTTAATGTAATGGTCCTTACTAAGTGTGTATACTAATTTAGAAAAAAATACATTGTCCATTTCTACTTAAAAATACAGTTTTAGGATGCAGGGATGATAAAATTGCTTGTGAATGTGCTACTTATACCTTGAATCTATCAGAAAGGCAAAAATACAAAAGGTGAGTGATATCAGCCTAGTTTTGAATTTTATGGCTTGTGATTTGATTATGAAACTAGCAGTGCCCCCAGCATTGGATTATATATATCCAACGATGCATAATCTGGAGTCCCTTTGAAGTATGAGTTAGAAATGTAATCAGCAGTTCTGTCACACACATATGTCCTGATACCTGGTAGCAAGGTGAATGCATGGAGACAGGTCCTGACTCTGCTTTTTACATGCTTTTGATTCCTTCTATTTTGAAGCAAAGGAATGAAGTTGTTGTAAAATTAAGAAATAAACTGGTGATATATGTAAGTTGGTTTTAATTCATATGTATCTGTATTTCTTTTTAAGACTGAGAAGATAGTTTAAGACATGAAAATACATGAAAACAATAGAATATCTCAGGAACTGAAATTAGACAAACTTTTATTTGAAAACATAGTGCATCTCTTGGTGTTTCTAGTGCACCATATTTCAAATTGGCTTCAGAATTTTCTCAAATATAATTCTCTCTAGATAGACAGACACACATACATACACAGGAGACTGACTGAGTTTCATTTAATGGTGATGGCTTCCAGTCTTTCCCTATGTTAAGAATTATAAGCTGAACACAACTAAAATATACCTAATTCCTTATGGTACAGCAGCTTACAGCTGTATTTTTAGCTTAGCCCCCAAGCATTACTTTTTAATATGGAATCCTACGAAACTTACAACACTATTTTTCAAACTGTGAATTGACCCATTTATGGGTTATGATGGAGTAGTGGGTCATAAGATCAAGTTAGAGGTCTAGGTAATAGTATTTATAAAATAAGATAGAATAGAATGGCAAAAATCAGAGTGCATAGCATATATAAGTGCTGTCCCATGAACATTTTGTTTCCTTTATGTGCATAGGTATGTGTAGGTGTGCATGTACACAAAGTTGTTAAACCATATTTATACTATGCATAGTAATTTAAAATTTTGATAGCAAATGTGTGAGAATTATGCATCTACTTCAAGGGTTTCATGTGCCCTAAAAATAGCCTTCAAAATTCTCTGGTTATGCACATTTCTAGAGGGAAAGTGCTTTGATCTGATGATTATGAAAATATTTTTTAAAAATCTCAAAAGACTGGGGCGCCTGGGTGGCTCAGTTGGTTGGGCGACTGCCTTCGGCTCAGGTCATGATCCTGGAGTGCCGGGATCGAGTCCCGCATCGGGCTCCCTGCTCAGCGGGGAGTCTGCTTCTCCCTCTGACCCTCTTCCCTCTCATGCTCTGTCTCTCATTCTCTCTCTCTCAAATAAATAAGTAAAATCTTTAAAAAAAAAAATCTCAAAAGACAGCTGGAGAGGGGAAGATGGTAACAGAGTAGGAGGACCCTAGGCTTGCCTTGTCCTGTGAATACAACTAGGTAACTATCAAATCATCCTAAATACCAGAAATCTATCTGGAGGCCGGCAGAAGAAACTCTACAACTAAAAGTAGAGAAGAGGCCACATCAAAGAAGGTAGGAAGTGCAGTGAGCAGTTTGAGAGAGAAACAGACCAGGGAGCTGCGGTCATGGAGAATGGTGAGAAACAAACTAACACATAGGGGAGCTTAAGGGGAAAAAGAATCCCCACACCAATTGGTTTAGAAAGCAAGAAGGGCAGAATTTCCTGAGTTCTTGTGAGCAGTGAGGCTTAAAACCTGGAGTTCTAAAGGCCAGTGGCCTTGGCTCAAATGGAGCCGAGAGGGCACTTGGGCTGTTCTTGGAGAGAAGGCAAGGCAAACCAGTACCGGACACTCAATACCTAACTTGCTTACATCAAACCCTGTCCCTCCACACACTCTGGTGGACCTGCCCTTCCCAGTCATGCTTGCCTCAGTCCCAGCACCATAAGCCCCTTCTCACAGAAGACCACCCAAACCCATGCCAACACTGGGTCTCCCAACCTGAGAGTTTTGTGAAGCCTGAGTTCTGGTGGTGGTAGCTATAGCTCTCATCTAACAAGCAGACCAGAGCACACTTAGTTAAAATTTCCCACAATCAAGCAAGGACCAAACACTGCCCACAAAGCAAAGAGAACCTCTGCTGACAGCTGGCCTCAAGGATAAAATGGCCAGGAGACAACAGCAGAGCACATGCAACACATATCGGAGATACTACACACAGCAGGGCATCACAGGACCTCTTCTTCATGAGGCAATTACCCTCAGAATAGGACATATAGCTGACTTTCCTAACACAGAGAAATAGGCACAGAGATAGACAAATGAGAAGATACTTATTCCAAATGAAAGAACAGGACAAAGCCATAGCTGGAGGTCTAAGTGAAACAGACATAAGTAACAAGACTGATGGAGTAGTTAAAGTAATGATCATGAGGATACTCACTGGACTTAAGAGTAGAAGACATCAGTGAGACCCTTAAAACAGAGATACAAAAGAACCAATCAGAGAGAGAGAGTACAATAAATTACGCTTGATGAAATTAAAAGCAGACTAGAAGCAGAAAAATAATGACCTAAAAGCCAGAGAAAAAAATAATTATGGAAAATGAGAACAACCAGGGAACTCAGTGACCATCAAACAAAATAACATTCACATTATAGGAATCCCAGAAAATGAAGAGAGAGAAAAGGGGGCAAAAAATTTATATGAAGAGATAATAGCTGAAAACTTCCCTAATCTGGAGAAGGAAACATGTATCTGAATCCAGGAGGCACAGAGAACCCCCCAACAAAATCAACAAAAACAGATCCACACCAAGACATATTGTAACTAAAATGGCAAAATATAGTGATAAAGAAAATATTTTAAAAGCAGCAAGACAAAAGAAGACCATTAAATATAAGGGAAATTCCATATGTCTATCAGGGGATTTTTCAGCAGAAACTTTACAAGCCAGAAAGGAGTGGTATGATATATTCAAAGTGTTAAATGGGAAATATGTGCAGCCAAGAATAGTCTATCCAGCAAGGCCATCTTCAGAATGGAAAAAAATGATAACGAGTTTCCCAGACATAGAATAACTAAAGGAGTTCATGACCACTATACCAACCCTCCAAGAAATATTAAGGGGGACTCTTTGAGTGGAAAGAAAAGACCAAAAGTGACACTATGAGGGTAAGAAACACAAAAGAAGTAAAAATGAGTATTTTTGTAAAATATCAGTCTTCACACAATAAAAGATTGTAAAATATGACACGATATGCCTAAAATGTGGGGAGGAGAGGAGAAAAGAATGGTTTCATATTTAAATGACCATCAATTTAATATACATATTCTTTTCAAGTACACAAGGAACATTCTCCAGAATAGATCACATATTAGGCCACAAAACAAGCCTCAACCAATTCAAAAGACTGAAATCATATCATTTGTCTTTTCTGATCACAATGCTACGAAACTAGAAGTCAACCACAAGAAAAAATCTGGAAATAAATGAAAATATAAACACATTGGGTCAAAGCCTTTGGGATGCAGCAAAAGTGGTTCTAAAAAGGAAGTTTATAGTAATACAGGCCTAACTCAGGAAACAAGAAAAACCTCTAGCAACCTAACCTTCCACCTAAAGGAACTAGAAAGAGAACAACCAACACAACCTAAAACGAGCAGGAGGAAGGAAATAAGATTAGAACAGAAATAAATTACATAGAAAAAAAAAAAGCCCCCCAAAACAAAAAATAAAACAGATCAATGAAACCAAGAGGTGGTTATTTGAAAAAATAAATAAAATTGATAAACCTCTAGCCAGTCTTACCAAGAGAAAAAGAGAAAGGACTCAAAATAAAAAATGAGGAGAAATAACAGACACCACAGAAATACAAACAATTGTAAGAGAATATTATGAAAAACTGTATGTCAACAAATTAGACAACCTAGGAAAAATGGATAAATTCCTAGAGACATATAAACTACCAAACCTGAAACAGGAATAGAAAATGTGAACAGACCAATTACCAGCAAAGAAATTGAATCAGTAATAAAAAAAATTCCCAATAAACAAAAGACCAGGACCAGATGGCTTCACAGGTGAATTTTACCAAACTATTCCAAAAAATAGAAAAGGAAGGAAAACTTCTACATTCATTCTTTGAGACCAGAATTACCCTGATACCAAAAACAGATAAGGACTCCACTAAAAAGGAGAACTACAGGCCAATATCCGTGATGAACATAAATGCAAAAATCCTTAACAAAATACTAGTAAAACGAATCCAACAATATGTTAAAAAAAAAAAAAATCAAACACCACAATTAAGATCAAGTGGGACTTATTCCTGGTTTGCAAGGTTGGTTCAATGTTGGCAAATCATTTAACATGATACATTACATCAATAAGAGAAAAGATAAGAACCACAGAATCATTTTAGTAGATTCAGAAAAAGCATATGACAAAGTACAACATCCGTTCATGATAAAAACCATCAACAGAGTCGGTTTAGAGGGAATATAACACAACATAATAAAGGCCATATATGAAAAATGCAGAGCTAACATAATCCTTAATGGAGAAAAACTGAGAGCTTTTCTCCTATGGTCAGGAACAAGACAAAATACCCACTCTTACCACTTTTATTCAACGTAGTACTGGAAATCATAGTCACAACAATCAGACAGCATAATATAAATTAAAGGCACCCATCAGTAAGGAAGAAGTAAAACTTTTACCATTTGCAGATGACATGATACTATATAAAGAAAACCTGAGAACACCACCCAAAAACTGCTAGAACTGATAAATAAATTCAGTAAAGTTGCAGGATACAAAATCAGTGTACATAAATCTGTTTCATTTCTATACACCAATGATGAAGCAGCAGAAAGAGAAATTAAGATAATATCCCACTTACAATTGTACCAAAATATATAAGGCACCTAGGAATAAACCTAACCAAAGAGGTGAAAGACCTATATTCTGAAAACTATCAAACACTGATAAAAGAAACTGAAGCAACACAAAGAGATGAAAAGACATTCCATGCTCATGGCTTGGAAGAAAAATTTTGTTAAAATCTCTGTACTACCCAAAGCAATCTACATATTAATGCAATCCTTATCAAAATACCAACCTCATTTTTCACCAAGCTAGAACAATCCTAAAACTTGCATGGAACCATAGACGACCCTAAATAGCCAAAGCAACCTCGAAAAAGAAAAGCAAAGCTGGAGGCATCGCAATTCCAGACTTCAGGTTATATTATAAAGCTGTAGTAATCAAAACAGTATGGTACTGGCACGAAAATAGACACATCTATCAATAGAAAAGAACAGAAAACCCAGAAATAAACCATAATTCTCAATTAATCTTCGACAAAACAGGAACAAATATCCAATGGAATAAAGATGGTCTCTTCAACAAATGGTGTTGGGATAACTGGTCAGGAACATGCAAAAGAATGAAACTGGACCACTTTCTTACACCATACACAAAAATAAATTCAAAATGGATGAGAGGGCTAAATGTGAGACAGGAAACCATTAAAATCCTAGAAGAGAATACAGACGGTAACCTTGACATCGGCTGTTGCGACTTCCTTGTCTCTCCTGAGACAAGGAAACAAAATTAAAAATAAACTATTGGGACTTCATCAAAATAAAAAGCTTCTGCACAGTGAAGGAAACAACAAAACTAAAAGTCACCCTACAGAATGGGAGAAGATATTTGCAAATGACATATCTGATAAAGCGTTAGTACCAAATATGTTTAAAGAATTTATAAAACTCAAACACCCAAAAAATAAATAATCCAAATAAAAATGTTCAGAAGACATCAATTGACATTTCTCCAAAGAAGACACACAGATGGCCAACAGATACATGAAAAAAATATTCATCATCACTTACCATCAGGGAAATACAAATCAAAACCACAATGAGATAACTCCTCACACCTGTCAGAATGGATAAAATCAACACAAAAAACAACAGGTGTGGTGAGGATGCAGAGAAAGGGGAACTCTCTTGCACTGTTGGTAGGAATGCAGACTGATGCAGTCACTATGGAAAACAGTATGTAGGGTCCTCAAAAAGTTAAAAACAGAACTACCCTATGATCCAGCCATTGCACTACTGGGTATTTACCCCATACAAGAACACTAATTCAAAGGGATACATGCACCCCTTTGTTTACTGCAGCATTATTTACAATAGTCAAGATATAGAAGCAGCCCAAATATCCATCGATTGATGAGTGGATAAAGAAGATGTGGTATACATATACAATGGAATATTATTCAGCCATATAAAGCAATGAAATCTTGCCATTTGCAATGACATGGATGGAGCTACAGAGTATAATGCTAAGTGAAGTTAGAGAAAAACAAATACCATGATTTCCCTCATATGTGGAATTTAAGAAACAAAACAAATGAGCAAAGAGGGGAAAAAGAGAGAAGCAAACAAGAAACAGATATATAGAGAACAAATGGATAACTTCCAGATGGGAAGTGGGTGTGGGGTCGGGGGAAATAGGTGATGGGGTTAATGAATACATTTGTCATGATGAGCACTGGTTGAAGTATGGAAGTGTCGAATCACTATATTGTACACCAGAAGCCTATATAACACTGTATGTTAGCTAACTGTAATTAAAATCTTTTTTAAAAAGCTCAGAAGACATTTATTTTCATTCTAAAGCAAATATAATTATTATATTTCTAATTTAGGAATACGTATACTTTAAAATCTGAAAATAACAAATATAATTTATATGTCTATTTTACAAAGAGATGTAACGTAAATAATGGCTTGTATGTCTCCAATTTAAACTTAGGTTCTAAATTTTTATGTTCTAATTTTTTGTTTACATACAGAATTTATGTTCCTAAAATGAAAGTACCTATAAATATGCAAATAAAGCATATTATATATTTCAGTTTATCCAAATCATTTATATCTTCTTGAATAATATTAGGATAATATTATTTAAATTTTGCAAATAAGGGAAGTGAGGATCAATGTGGTTAAGAGTTTTTGCCATCGATCACAAAATCAGTAAATGTTGGATCTTGAATTTTAATACAACTCTGACTCCAAATCTACCCCTGTCATTGAGCACAAAATAATGAAAGAGGAATTAAGAATTCTCAGTTCCACTTCTTATTTGCAGGTAACTTTAGGATGTGAAGTATTGGCTTCCTCTTACCTAACATCATCCCACTCTGTGGACTAAACTGGATGTTGGATTATTGCAGAAAATAAACAGCCCTGTGTAAGGGGAAATTGCCTTCTTTAGCTCCACCCAATTTATTTCAGTACATCAAAGCTCCAATGAGCCAGGATGATTAGGCAGCATTTGTCGACAAGAGGGACAGAATGGCACTGGGAGAGGTATACATCAACAAGCAAATGCTCAGTTTTAACACGAATTTTGGGTAATAGCTGTATGAGTGGCTTGGGCAGACATCATCACTGAAGTAACATTGAACACATATATTATAAGAATATATGTGGCAAAGATCAGATCTAGTTTAAAAAATCAAACTCTGGAGGAATAGTAGATGGTGTGATGCCCTTCCCAGATCCCCATTCAAGACTGGAGGGCTTATTTCTCCAGCTGCTGTGAGTGCAGCTGTCTGATGGCTCTCAACTGCTAGCCCGTCTGGGAATTGCCCTGCATTGGAGAGACTGACTGACCTCTTTGTGGGCAGCCTGCATTCAAGGGTTTGTGGATTCCACAGCATAAAGGCCTGGTCCTCTCGCTGTAACACAGAATAATCTAAAGGGTACACCTAGCTTTAGAAACTCCTTCTCAAATATATGGCCACCTGAGGCTTTTGTTGAGACTGTACTGCAGTCTGATCTTTTTCTCTGCCAAACCTAGCAGCTTCGTTCCCTCTCTTTCTATAGTGAAGATATCCAAAACACTCCCTATCAAACTTCCTACAATGTACATTCTACTTTGCAGTCTGTTTTCTGGGGAACCAGGCTTCAAAAAGACCTACAATAATCTGAGTCCATATTCACTGTCAGCTGCCAAGTAACCCATAGAGATTAAGGGAGCAAGGCTAATTGACCAAATGATTAGACAGATGGCCACACTCATTCAAAGATTAAAAAAGATAGAGGTGTGGGGCAGCAAGTAATCCACGAGGAAAAGAAGCTCCTGTTAGTGATCAAGTCTATTCATATGAGACCACCTGTGGTAGGGAGAAAAATGGCTCACAAAGATGTCCACATTCTAAGCCTCATCCATAGAACCTGTGTGTGTTACCTTACATGACAAAAGGGACTTTGCACATATGATTGCAGTTAAGGATCTTGAGATGAAAAGATTGTCCTAGATATCCAGGGTCAAATCTAATCACAGGTTTCATTAAAAGGAGACAATCTTTCCCAGCTACAGTCAGAAAAAAAAAAGATGTGAGAGTGGTCAGAGAGATACCATATTTGCTGGATTCAGATGAATGAAAGGGGCCAATAGCCGAGAAATGTGGTTAGCCATCAAAAGCTAGGAAAGGCAAGGAATCAGATTCTCCCCTCGAGTTCACAAAGGAAATAGCTGTGCTGGTAAACTAATTTAAGCCCAGTAAGGCCTGTGTAACAATTCTAACCTACAGATCTGTGAGATCATAAATTTGCAATGTTTAAATCACTATTTTTTTGGTAATTTGTTATAGCAGCAGTATTAAACTAATATATATTCAGTACCAGAAGTGAGATGCTGCTGTAACCACTATCTAAAAATGTGAAAATGGCTTTGTAATTGGGCTATGGGAAGAGACTGGAAAAATATTGAGGAGTAATAGAAAAAGGCTAGATTTCCTTGAACAGTTAGTAAAAATACTGATGTAAACTACCCTTAATTAGGACTGAGAAAAAAGCAATGAATAGGTCTGAGAAAACATAATTCACCTGAGAGAATCCAAAATCATTGTGAGCTATTGGTAAAAAAAATATGGACATTAAAGGAACAGCTGGTAAAGGCTGAGAAGAAAAGGAGGACCATGTTACTGGAAACTAGAAGGAAGAAAATCTTTGCTGTAGAATGGCAGAATGCTTAGCAGAATTGGGTCCTTCAGATATGTGGAGAACAGAACTGGTAAATGATGAAATAGTACATTTAACTGTGGAGATGTCTGAACAGAGTGTTGAAGATGAAGCCTGGTTTCTTGCTTCTTATAGTAAAATGGTAGAAGGAAAAAGATAAACTGAGCAAGAATTATTAAACAGACCAAAAAAATTAAACAAAAACAGTCTTGGATGATTTTGGAAATTCTCAGACTAGTCAGACTGAAAAAGAAAAAAAATCACTAAAATTAAGAGATTCACCACTAGTAAATTATGATTCAGAGGAAAAAGCCACCCACGGGGCTGTACCATTTTTTGCTAATACCTCAGAAAAGCAAAATGTCATAATATTTGCTCATACTAATAGCTCTTTGAGGAGATGAAAGTATTGTCTCACATATAACCTCAATCTAACTGGAGAGCATCTAGGAAGCTCTAGCATTATCCTTAGGCCATCTCCACAAAAGCCAAACACAGAGATGGGATTCTCTAGAAAAGATCTGTGGAAGATCTTGTCTAATGGAGTGAATACCATGACATGCACAGGAGACCCACAAGAGTCTTCAGAATTTTAACCAGTAGAAACACTGCTGGCAGGGAACTGAAAGGAATAGAGAGACTACAAAACTAAATAAAGTTGATGGAACCACAGATTTCTATAGAAAGGAAATAGGCTGGTAAGATTACCCAGATGCAAAACATGTACTACTATTCATGAGAAATGAAGGATGCCTCAGAAGGCAGAACTGACAGCCCAAGTATCTGAGCCACCTAGGATTAATCCCAGGATTTTAAATCTAATGGAATTTTTTCACCTGGATATTGAAATTTCTTGGAACCAATGACACTTTTTCCTTCTGTTTTTGACTTTCTTGAACCAGAATTTCTGTAACTGTTACCTTATGTCTGCTCTACCACAATATCCATAGGAATGGAAAACTTGCCTCTTTAGTTACATAAATCCATAGATGGAGAGGATGCCCCAGAAGAGATTATTCCTGGAGCATTACCCATATCTAATTTAAATGATTTACATGATGAGTTTTGGACTTTTGAGCTAATGAGATTTAGGTAAAGTTTTGAATTTTGAGTTGATGCTATAATGGGTTGACATTTTTTAGAATGTTGTTATCGGGTTAATATATTTTGTATGTGGAAGAATGTGAAGCTTTGCAGGGTAGAAGGTAGACTGTAATAGACAGAATAATGGACCCCTAAATATGTCCTGTCTTAGTCACTGGAACCTATAACATGTTACCTTCCATGACAAAAGGGACCTTATAGATATGATTAAGTATCTTGAGATGGGAAATTATGCTAGATTAGAGGGGTCCCATCTAATCATATGAGTCCTTAAAAGATCCTTTCTTGGCTGAGGTAAGAGTCAGAGGGAGCTGTGACTTCAGAAGAATGGTCAGAGAGATGCAACATGGTTGTCTTTGAAGATGGAAGAAGGGGGCCCAAACCAATGAATGTATGTGGCCAGCTGGCAGCTGGAGAATAAAATAAAATGGCCTCTCCACTAGAGCCTCCAGGAAAGAATACAGCCTCGCTGACACACTGATTTTAGTCCAGTGAGATCTGTGTTAGACTCCTCACCTACAGAACTATAAAATAATAAATTTGTGTTGTTCTAAACCATGAATTTTGTGTAATTTTTCATTGCAGCAATAGAAACATAATATAACTTCTTTAAACTGTTGCCCACTCTAGTACTTGAGACACCAGTGACAGGATTAAAAGCTTAAGTATGACAGTTGAAAATATGGTAATGAATAAGGGATAGGAGTCAATATGCTCTCTCCCTTGAGACATCTTCTCCATGATATTTGGAACGGAAAAAAAAAAAAAAAGGCCTATTCATGAAAATGTGAATTAATGTTTATAAGTAGATAATCTTAAATTTAGACCCTTAGATATATGTTACAAATGTTCCATCTCACTTCTGATTTAAAATTATGCCAAGAAATTTGGGGTACTTCTTTGCATGGACAAAGAACTTATATTCACTTTCATTATTTTATATTTTTCTTTGTATATGGAGCATGAATGGGTTTATCTTGTCATTTTCATAGTACCAGGTACTCCACTGACTGTAATTATAAAGCTTTTCTTTTTGAATATTTTTCTTTTCACTAAATTCAAAAGAAATTTCTTCTTTTATCTCCTCTGATTTGACTGAAACACTTCTGATTGTAAAAATGCTGAGAGACCAGTTCTCCAGAAAGAACAATGTCACACTTTCTTCTTTTTGGGAAAATGCTTGTGGAGAGTAGGGTTTCACTGTTGTGAAATTAATTGTTCTGACGTAACAGAACAGAATTGTTCTGAACAGACAGAATTAAGAAGTTCCAAACAGTATAAAAGGTATACCTAACCCAGGTTGCTGGAAATGTTTGGTGGATACACTGAGTTTGTAAGACAATTTGAATGCATTGTGTATGTAGAAACGCAGGATAAGCAGTGTGTTTATATGTGTAGAAAAGTAAGTAAACATGCTATTTGAAAGAGAATTTTCCAGTCTTTAAGGTGAAGTGAAATGTCCTTTAATTCCTCCCATGATACACTGATGCCTCATGGGGCTACCGTCAACTACAATCTGTTTCTGTGATATTTTGTGTTGATCATTTTCCTTTTCTTTTCCAGTCTTTTGCCATAAGATCTTTAATATTTTTTTTTCAAATACAGTATGTAGGGATTCACTTCACTGAACACACACATGTACACTCATAATTTTGATGCTAGTTTGGCTAGATATAGAATTTTTAGATAAAATTATCTTTTTCAGAATTTTAAAGGAAATTTAACATTACCTTTTATCCTCATGTGTTGGTGACTGGAAGTCATGCCAATGACTTGCATTCATTTGTAGGTAACCAATTTCATTTTCCTGTAAATAACATCATTGTCAATCATTAGCAAGAACATAGATCTGAAATATATAGGTGCACATTATTTTTTACTTCTGTTTGTAACAAAGTGGATTTGTTCATTTTGCAAATATAAAATTGCTAAGATGTTTTAGATTAGGAAATACTCTTCTATCATATTATTGCTGTTTTTTTTGGTGGACTAATGCTCTGTATCTCTAAATGTTTCCATATTTTTACACTGTTTTCTCCTTGTCTTAGGTTCTAGGGGATTTTTTTTTTTTTTACCCCAACAAACTTTGTGATTACTAATTAAGCATATAGCTGCATTCACCCTATTAATTAGCCATTCAATTATTTTATAATTTTATTTTTAATTCCTGATAAATCTTTGTTGTACTTTACTTGTTTCATAGAAATAATGACTGTTCAAATCTTTTTAAGAATATGGAGTCCTAGCCACAGCAATCAGACAACAAAAAGAAATAAAAGGCATCCAAATCGGCAAAGAAGAAGTCAAACTCTCACTCTTTGCAGATGATATGATACTTTATGTGGACAACCCAAAAGACTCCACTCCAAAACTGCTAGAACTCATACAGGAATTCAGTAAAGTGGCAGGATATAAAATCAATGCACAGAAATCAGTGGCATTCCTATACACCAACAATAAGACAGACAAAAGAGAAAGTAAGGAGTCGATCCCATTTACAATTGCACCCAAAACCATAAGATACCTAGGAATAAATCTAAGCAAAGAGGCAAAGAATCTGTACTCAGAAAACTATAAAATACTCATGAAAGAAATTGAGGAAGACACAAAGAAATGGAAAAACGTTCCATGCTCATGGATTGGAAGAACAAATATTGTGATGAGGTCAATGCTACCTAGAGCAATCTACACATTTAATGCAATCCCCATCAAAATACCACCCACTTTGTCAAAGAAATGGAACAAATAATCCTAAAATATGTATGGAACCACAAAAGACCCCGAATAGCCAGAGGAATATTGAAAAAGAAAAGCAAAGCTGGTGGCATCCCAATTCCGGACTTCAAGCTCTATTACAAAGCTGTCGTCATCAAGACAGTATGGTACTGGCACAAAAACAGACACATAGATCAATGGAACAGAATAGAGAGCCCAGAAATGGACCCTCAACTCTATGGTCAACTCATCTTCGACAAAGCAGGAAAGAATGTCCAATGTCCAATGGAAAAACGACAGTCTCTTCAACACATGGTGTTGGGAAAATTGGACAGCCACATGCAGAAGAATGAAACTGGACCATTTCCTTACACCACACACAAAAATAGACTCCAAATGGTTGAAAGACCTAAATGTGAGACATGAGTCCTTCAAAATCCTAAAGGAAATACAGGCAGCAACCTCTTTGAACACAGGCAGCAAACTCTTTGACCTCAGCCACAGCAACTTCTTCCTAGAAACTTCGCCAAAGGCAAGGGAAGCAAGGGCAAAAATGAACTATTGGGACTTCATCAAGTTAAAAAGCTTTTGCACAGCAAAGGAAACAGTCAACAAAACCAAAAGACAACTGACAGAATGGGAGAAGATATTTGCAAATGACATGTCAGATAAAGGGCTAGTATCCAAAATCTATACAGAACTTATCAAACTCAACACCCAAAGAACAAAGAATCCAATCAAGAAATGGGCAGAAGACATGAACAGACATTTTTCCAAAGAAGACATCCAAATGGCCAACAGACACATGAAAAAGTGCTCAACATCGCTTGGCATCAGGGAAATCCAAATCAAAACCTCAATGAGATACCACCTCACACCAGTCAGAATGGCTAAAATTAACAAGTCAGGAAATGACAGATGTTGGTGGGGATGCAGAGAAAGGGGAACCCTCCTACACTGTTGGTGGGAATGCAAGCTGGTGCAGCCACTCTGGAAAACAGGATGGAGTTTCCTCAAAAAGTTGAAAATAGAGCTACCATATGACCCAGCAATTGCACTACTGGGTATTTACCCCAAAGATACAAAAGTAGGGATCCGAAGGGGTATGTGCACCCCGATGTTTATAGCAGCAATGTCCACAATAGCCAAACTGTGGAAAGAGCCAAGACGTCCATTGACAGATGAATGGATAAAGAAGAGGTGGTATATATATACAATGGAATATTATGCAGCCATCAAAAGGAATGAAATCTTGCCATTTGCAACCACGTGGATGGAACTCGAGGGTATTATGCTGAGTGAAATAAGTCAATCAGAGAAAGACAAGTATCATGACCTCACTGATATGAGGGATTCTTAATCTCAGGAAACAAACTGAGGGTTGCTGGAGTGGTGGGGGCTGGGAGGGATGGGGTGGCTAGGTGATAGACACTGGGGAGGGTATGTGCTATGGTGAGCCCTGTGAGAATTGTGTAAGACTATTGAGTCACAGACCTGTACCTCTGAAACAAATAATACAGTGTATGTTAAAAAAAAAAAAAAAAGAAGAAGAAGAAGATAACAGGAAGGGAAAAATGAAGGGGGGCGGAAATCGGAGGGGGAGACGAACCATGAGAGATGATGGACTCTGAGAAACAAACTGAGGGTTCTAGAGGGGAGGGGGGTGGGAGGATGGGTTAGCCTGGTGATGGGTATTAAAGAGGGCACGTACTGAATGGAGCACTGGGTGTTATGCACAAACAATGAATCATGGAACACTACATCAAAAACTAATGATGTAATGTATGGTGATTAACATCACATAATAAAATTAAAAAAAAAGAATATGGACTAGAGTGTTTTGTTTTTTTTTTTAATTTTTACTTTATACTCCTGCATCAGATTTTCTGTTTGCACATCTTGTTCCGTTTTCAAATAGGTGTTTGTTTTCGCTTTTCTAAATTGTCGGGTGATTAGAGTTGTTTCTCACATTTTTGAATGGAGAATCAGGTGGGGTCAAGCAGAAATACTTATGTATTTTCCTCACAAGTATATAGGCCTGTATTCCCAATTGTTCCCTCCTTTAAATGAGCATTAACCATACATTCTCTTAAAGTAGTTTTTAAGTTTGAAGTATGGGGCAAATAACAGATTTTTCTTTACTATTTTATGAGGCTGACAAAGTAGGCACGCACTGATTTCCAAAATAAGAAGGTGATAGTATTTCAGCAAATTTCTTTTATGGATAGAATCTTTCTTTTTCTTTTTATTTGGGAACTCCAGCTATATTCTCTTTTTCTTCAGATCCTGATTTCCAGACATGAGATCTTCTTCTAAGTAGAAATTAGTCTACTTTAGAAAGAAAATGTTCCTGGGATAGTAAGTTAGGCACAGCTTTTAAGAATAGGGTATTTTTTTGTCTATACTATCCAAGACAATTTATACATTTAATGCAATACCTATCAAAATACCAACAGCATTTTTGACAGAGCTAGAACAATCCTAAAATTTGTATGGAACCACAAAAGATCCTGAATAGCCAAAGCAATCTTGAAAGAGAAAAGCAAAACTGGAGGCATAACAATTCTGGACTTCAAGTTTTAGTACAAAGCTGTAATCATCAAGACAGTATGGTACTGGCAGAAAAACAAACACATAGGTCAATGGAACAGAATAGAAAACCCAGAAATGGACCCACAACTATGTGGGCAAATAATCTTTGACAAAGCAGTAAAGAGCATCCAATGGAAAAAAGACAGTCCCTTCAACAAATGATGTTAGGAAAACTTGAAAGCAGCATGCAGAAGAATGAAACTGGATCACTTTCTTACACCATACACAAAAATAAATTCAAAATGGATGAAAGGCCCAAATGTGAGACCAGAAACCATCAAAATTCTAGAGGAGAACACTCTTTGACCTCAGCCGTAGCAATTTCTTACGAGACACATTGCTGGGTTCAACTGATACAAAACCGAATATAAACCATTAGGACCTCATCAAGATAAAAAGGTTCTGCAGCCTTGGAATGGGAGAAGATATTTGCAAATGTCCTATATGAATAAGGGTTAGTATCCAAAATCTATAAACAACTTATCAAATTCAACACCCAAAATACAAATAATTCAGTTAAGAAATGGGCAGAAGACATGAATAGACATTATTCCAAAGGAGACATACAAATGGCTAACAGACACATGAAAAGATGCTCATCATCATCATCAGGGAAATACAAATCGAAACCACAATGGGATACTACCTCACACCTCTCAGAATGGCTACAATTATCAACACAGGAGACAACAGCTATTGGTGAGGATACAGAGAAAGGGGAAACCCCTTGCACTGTTAGTGGGAATGCAAACTGGTACAACCACTCTGGAGAATAGTATGGAGGTTCCTTAAAAAGCTAAAAACAGAACTACCCTACGATCCAACAATTGCACTACTAGGTATTTATCCAAAGGATACAGAAATACACATTTGAAGGTGTACATGTACTCCGATGTTTACAGCAGCATTATCAAAAAAAGCCAAACTATGGAAAGAGCTCAAATGCCCATCTACTGACAAATAGATAATGAAGATGTGGTGCATATATGTACAATGGAATACTACTCAGCCATCAAAGAGAAATCTTGCCATTTGCAATGACATAGATGGAGCTGGAGTGTATTATGCTAAGTAAAATATGTCAATCAGAGACAAATACCATATGATTTCACTCATTTGTGGAATTTATTTATTTATTTATTTATTTATTTTTTTTTTTTAAAGATTTTTTTTTTTTTATTTATTTGAGAGAGAGAGAATGAGAGACAGAGAGCATGAGAGGGAGGAGGGTCAGAGGGAGAAGCAGACTCCCTGCCGAGCAGGGAGCCCGATGCGGGACTCGATCCAGGGACTCCAGGATCATGACCTGAGCCGAAGGCAGTCGCTTAACCAACTGAGCCACCCAGGCGCCCTCATTTGTGGAATTTAAACAAAATGGATGAACATATGGGAGGGGGGGAAAGAAAGAGAGGGAAACAAGCAGTAAGAGACTCTTAATGATAAAGAACACATTGAGGGTTGATGGAGGGAGGTGGGTGGTGGATGGGCTAGATGGGTGATGGGTATTAAGGAGGGCACTTGTTATGATGAGCACTGGGTGTTTTATGTAAATGATGAACCACTGAACAATATTCCTGAAACCAATATTGAACTGTGTATGTCAACTAACTAGAATTTAAACTTAAAAAAAAAAAAAAGACTAGGATATTTTTTTACTTACAACTGGGGGTGTCAAAAATTTTTTTCTTGCTGACATTTGCTCCACCTTATGTTGTGTGTATTGGATTGTGATGCTTTTGCTTTGCTTTTGATCTAATCTCATTTGCATTCTATATTCCCAAAATTCTTGAATTTTCTGGCTCAGTAATGGCACTATTTCATATTATGGAGACATATTTTGTCATTGGAGAGGAATTTCAGTCATTGTTTACTGTGCAAGACAACTCTCTAAGGACATTTAAAAAAAAATATTTTTGCTTTTAGACTTCCTGTCTGAGGACCAGGTAAATGCTATGTGTCAGTTGTTGAGTGACTGAGCTGTGATTCGACCTCAAATTCTCAGTTTTCACCTCCAGATCTCTCATCCCTAACCAGACACAATTTTGCATTGCATTTCATCCCACTCAATTCCATTGAGTTCAACCAAAACATTCTGAATGCCTACGATATGACAATACTGTACAAGCACTAAAAATACAGAGATGGCTAAGACAAAGATCCTATGTTAACTCTATTCACACTTTTGTATTTGGAGTGTAGTAAAGAAGGAAAATAAGAGAAAGCAAAGACAAATTGGCTTACTGAACAATTTTGCCTAAGATTGTCTGGTATAGGCCAACTGAAAAATAAATGTAAATCGAAAGAACTTTCACTTATGAATACCCATTATATGTCAGAGAAAATAATGAACATGCCTCTTTTTATGTCTTGATATAATTTATAAAATATTGAGTATTTGAAGTAATATGCAAATGATAGAAATAAACTTACTCATATATACATTATAAGGATTAATTTTTAACCTACCTTCTACTTGTCAGAGTTAATTTCCAAAAAGTGTGAAAATAGAAAAACAAGTAGTGTTATTTTTAAATAAAGTTAATAAAAATATATTTAGGAAAACCAATGCTGTTGTTTAACTGTCTAATTTACACGTGGCTTCTATCAGTTTAACTAATATTTTCAAAGCTCCATGAAATATGAGATCTTAGAGAGCACTTATCTGCCTGTCTTTAGTTTTAGAGAAACTGAAGTTGAAGGAAGACTTGTCTGGGGACACACATAAATATAAAAGGTACAGGCGAGCCTACTCCGTAAATTGTTTCTCTTAATCTCTTCTTAATGGAGCCGGAGGATGGGGGTTCTTACAGTAACTTAATTCCCCCTATTGTGCTTGAGGGGAAGCTTTTCCTTTAGTGTTATGGGAACACAGCATCTCAGCCTACGATTATGATTCCTTTAAAAAAACAACAGGATAAGAAGGGCTAGACAATAATAAAACAAAAGGAACCTGCAGAGATTTTTCTTACATGTAATCAAATTTGTTTCATTAATGGCCCAAACTAGAGGGTATCTAATAAAATCAATGGGATTTTTTTGGTTGTTGACATCTATCATATTGAAAGGAATACTGCTGATGGTTTCCCCATCAGAATTTATGCAGGAAATAGACTCATGGCACACAGTGCGGTCTTATTTTTCACTCAGGCTACTCTAGTTCCAAAATAAAGGAGGTGGCTGAGGAAAGTGAGACACAAAGAAAGTGAGACTGGAAGAAATTAGCAGTTTTTCATGGACTTCAATGCTGATTAAGGGAACAATATTAAGAGATGCATTTACATTCCCTATACGAATTGAGGCTCTAAGAAAGGAAAAAATATATATATGTGTGTTTTTGTAATGTATGTACCCTTTAGCTACTGCAGATTCAAATTAGATGTCAGGAGAACATCAGTAGTGGGCAAACACTACAAACATAATAGCTGCAGGCAGAATCTACCAGAGAATACTAAGAGTAGCAGGTGGAAAGTTGAGAAGAAACAGGGTATTATTAGTTTCAAAATATGTACCCCAAGATATTAACTACAAATGGAAAGAGAGTAACCCAGCAGACATCATTTAATCAAGTGATCAAAATTAACATCACCAGTAAAAGATATATTGACATTATTTTTCTTTGGTATTTATGCCAAACACTCATAACCTCAGTCCAATAATGAAAAAACATCAATCAAACCCAAATTGAAGGACATTCTACAAAACAATCAGCAGTACTATTCATAAGTGTCAAGATTATAAAAAGTAAGTAAGACTAAGAATTGTTCCAGACTGGAAGAGAATAAGGAAAATAACAACAAAAATGCTGTATGGGCTCCTGCACTGGATCCTGAGATGTTAAGAGGACATTAGTGAAAAACTGGTGAAATTTGAATGTGATATGTGGTTTGATTAATAGTATTGTATCAATGTTAATTTCCTGCTACTGATCATTTTACTATGATATGTCAGATGTTAACGTGAGTGGAAGCTTATAGTAAGAGATAGGAACCTCTGCACTATTTCTGCAACTTGTAAGTCTAACATTATTTCACAATTAAAAGTTTAAAAGCAATCATTTTAGCATGAGAATACAGATTTTGAGGTAATACGCTTTCTTCACCCAACTTTTAAATTTTGTTGATATAAAACAAATTAGATTTGGAGAAGAAAATGAGACCTCAATGGGGAATGGGTGAGGGAAATGGGGGAAGGTTTGAAGGCTTTTGCATTCAGGGACACATCTACTGGTCATTCTTCATCAGAAATGAAAGCTGGAATAATTACATGGGGCTCCAAGGCATGGAGGTGACATGGGGTAGAACGTGGAGAAAGCATGATAGAAAGATGCCAGGTTTCAGAGGCAGACCAATCCCTTTTCAAATCTCAAATCTTCTACCAGTTTAACCATAATTTACTACCTTTACCACCATCACTACTTTCCCTTTCTCCTTGTCTTCCTCCCTCTCCCCTCCCCTCCCCCCTTCTCCTCCTCCTCCTCTTCTAAGTAGAGATAACAACTTATCTTACAGGTTTCCCAGATATTACTGAAATAATATAAATATTGTTTACATAAGAGCTCTTAACCCCATTCTAGTTAAAGCCATACGTTTCTTATTAACACAGTATCATTACATGAAGTTTAAAAGAAAAGAAAAAAGACACATACATTTTCATTTACCAACAAGTATATGTAGTCTCGAAGTCTAATGACCATATTTTTAAATGGTTATGATTTTAGTGTATCATTTTTATCTTGCGTTTTCCCCACTTACTGCTTATAAATGTTTTCATGTTGCTACAATATTTTTAAAATAATTATCTCTCTACAACTGAATATTTAAGTTGATTCCTTTTTTTTTAACTATTGTAAGCCATGAATGTTGCATTTAATACTGTTTCTTTACTTGGATTATTCCTTTTATAAAGGACTATGCATTAACAGTGTAGTTTTTCTCAACACCCAAAAAACAAATAATCAAGTCAAAAAGTGGGCAGAAGATATGAAAAGACACTTCTCTGAAGAAGACATACAAATGGCTAACAGACACATGAAAAAATGTTCATCATTATTAGCCATTAGGGAAATCCAAATCAAAACCACATTGAGATACCACCTTACACCAGTTAGAATGGCAAAAACGGACAGGGAAAGAAACAACAAACGTTGGAGAGGTTGTGGAGAAAGGGGAACCCTCTTACACTGTTGGTGGGAATGCAAGCTGGTACAGCCACTTTGGAAAACAGTGTGGAGGTTCCTCAAAAAATTAAAAATAGAGCTACCCTATGACCCAGCAATTGCACTCCTGGGTATTTACCCCAAAGACACAGATGTAGTGAAAAGAAGGGCCCTATGCACCCCAATGTTCATAGCAGCAATGTCCGCAATAGCCAGACTGTGGAAAGAGCCGAGATGCCTTTCAACAGATGAATGGATAAAGAAGATGTGGTCCATATATACAATGGAATATTACTCAGCCATCAGAAAGGATGAATGCCCAACCTTTACATCAACATGGATGGGACCGGAGGAGATTATGCTAAGTGAAATAAGTCAAGCAGAGAAAGTCAATTATCATATGGTTTCACTTATTTGTGGAACATAAGGAATAGCATGGAGGACATTAGGAGAAGGAAGGGAAGAATGGCGGGGGGGGGGGGAATAGGAGGGAGAGATGAACCATGAGAGGCTCTGGACTCTGAGAAACAAACAGGGTTTTAGAGGGGAGGGGGGAGGGGGGATTGGTTAGCCCGGTGATGGGTATTAAGGAGGGCATGTACTGCATGGAGCACTGGGTGTTATACGAAAACAATGGATCGTGGATCACTACATCAAAAACCAATGATGTATTGTATGGTGACTACCATAACATAATAAAATTAAAAAAAAACCAACAGTGTAGTTTTTGTGATTTTAATAGTTAAAAATTAGCCCTCTTCATAAAGTTTTATTATTTTTACCTCCTACTTTATAAATAATTAAAGGCATGAATCTTAAATCACTGAAGTTTTTTTTTTAACTTTATTATCAGAGTATTTACTGGCATGATCTTTGCTTCTAATACAGGACCACAACCCAACCCTGGTGCAGAAAAATGTAAAACCACCACTGTTCAGATAGAAGAAGCATGACAAGTGCTATGCAGATGTTAGTTCTCATTATTAATATTGGCATGTGCTGTAGCGAAAAAAATAACTGTCAATAAATAATTCCTACTATCATTCTGTTAGGCCTCTAGTTAGGTTGCTACTGGTGGAAGTGGGCAAGAATACGGAAGAGATGAGGTCTTTTAAATTATATGGGGAAGCCCATCACAGTATATCTCATTTTCCAGTGTTACTACAGTGCAAATTTTTGCTTAGTTCTTTCGATTTTGAACAGTGACTGCTTTGTGTGGCATTTTTCTTGATCCTTAGGTTCTGGAGATTTCTGGCTTGTAATTATATACATATATCTCCCACCATACTCTGAACTTTAATTTTATGTTCCGTTGATTTTGCTTATATCTGTGATCTCTGATGCATTGTGATCTCCCTATGTCTTTCTTTTGTCATCTGATCTCATGTCTTGCTTCCTTGTTCAGCTGTTATGCTGCCACCCTTGACCCAGTATGAAAAATTTAAAGACTATGGGCATCATGAAAAGCTGACATTTTAGTTTTATTGGAGTATATCATACATTTATCAGCTTATTAGAGTAAAAGATAAAAGGTTAAGAAAATAGGGCACGTGCTACAAAGTTTTCCATAATCTGTTCCTGAGCTGGGAAGGAAAAGTGAAGCACAACTTCCCAGTTAGAATTCACTTTACTAGTTTTGACAATATTAGAAACAAACTAATTCACAGAGTTATTTTATTATTATGTTAAAATATACAAAACACTAAATTTGTCATTTAAAATAGTTTAAGTGTACAGTTCAAGGCAATGAAATACACTTCATCCACATTATTATTAACTTTTGCCATCATGCCCAGGACGGTTCATTTTCCAAAATTGAAACTCTGTATCCATTTAACAGTATCTCCCTTTTACCCCTGCCCCCAGCCCCTGGCAACCATCATTCTATTTCTGTGAATTTTACTACTCTAGGTACGGAGAATAATAGAGCATTTTGTCCTTTTGTGACTGGCTTATTTCACTTAGCGTAATGTTATCAAGGTTTATCCATGTTGTAACATGTTTTTAATTTCCTTCCTTTTCAAGGCTGAATAATGTTCCATTATATGTATACACTGCATTTTGTTTATCCATTCTTCCATAAATGGACACCTGAGTTGCTTCTACCTTTTAGCTATCAGGAATGATGCTGCTATGAGCATGTGTAAATCTAAATCCCTGGTTTCAATTGTATTGGATATACATTCTTGCCAATACCCAAGATTTGTCATTTTCTGTTTGTTTCCTGCCAGTACTCAACACTTATTATTTTCTCTTTGTTCTAACAGCTTTAAAATACTAGCCATCCTAATGGGTTTGAGATAGCATCTCATTGTGGTTTTGTTTTGCATTTCCCTAATTATCAGTGAAGGCTATTTTTTTGTGTGGTTACTGATCATTTGTAGATCTTTAGAGAAATGTCTGTGTATTCAAGTCCTTTGCCCATTTTTAATTATTTTTTTCATGTCCACTCTAGTTTTAATAATGGAAGTTTTAAACTTTTTTTTTTTTTTTTTAAGATTTATTTATTTTTGAGAGAGAGGGAGAGAGAGAGACAGAGAGCATGGTGGGGAGGGACTCCACTTTGAGTGCAGAGCCTGACATGGGCTCAGTCTCACGACCCTGAGATCAGGGCCTGAGCAGAAACCAAAAGTCCAAGGCTTAACCGAGTGAGCCACCCAGGAGTCCCGATAACGGAAGCTTTAAACTTTGAATCAAAAGGTGAGGTGAGGAGAGATGTGTAAAGAGCTTTGGCTTCCATCCTATATATTTGGCTGTATCTAGGTGTTTCACATGTCTTGACAGGGAGGATAATGTAAGCTAGCTGTTATTCCGTATACCGTACGACATCACAGTTGAAATAATGGATTACAAAGACTCCACAGGTTATAGGGAAATGATAACATCTGGAAACGCCCTAGTCCCAATCTGAGCAGATGGTTTTTCCCCAAGGGATAAAAAAGTAACTACTTTCCTTAAATAAGCCATCTGTCTGAATAATCATTTTTACCAATTAATAAATAAGACATGTAAGGGTTAAGAAATTTGTTAACTCAAAAAACAGGAAGAAAAGAACTACGATTTGCCCAATCATAACATGACACCATTCTGAGACATCTTTGTTGAATGTAACATAAGATACAGTTTTGTTGCCCTTCCTGAAATATTCTGTGCAGGTAGCTGAGCTGGGAAAAAGCAAATCAATAGATCAAACTAGTCTGTGATGACAAATTTGACTTGAGAGCAGTGTATATTGTCATTGATCACCAAGATCAAATCAGGCAGAACAAGCAAGTCACATGCTCTTATGATAAAATAAAGTTCCAACTCAGGTGTTAAACTGGTGGTAACTGTGTCATATCTGTATGTTATTTAGCTCTTCTACTATTGGTTAAATGCCTACCTACTACTCACTAGCCCTCTTCTTCACTCTCCCTGCTCCATCTTTTTAGAAACATAACTTCCCTACTCATGTTGCACATTAACGAGCTCATGTTCATGCAGGTGTCAGCCCCAAATGACCTCCGCTTTGCCTAAGTGGCAAACCCTTCTCATTCTTCAAATTCTAGCTCAAGCATCTTTCCTGTGAAGAATTATTTCATCACCCAAGAAAGCGCATAATGTCATCTTAGCCTCCTCACTCCGTGTAATATGCATCAATAAAGCGGCATTTTCCCCAGTGAACTTAAAAATGTTGACTCCTGTATTAGAGTGTTATTACACAAGGAAATCAACTGTATCCTGCACACCTATGTAGCCCTATTTTCTGGAAATAAAATTTGAAAAAAAAAAAAAGTTTGTTAATGAATAAAATGGGTTGGAAATACTACTGACAAAATGAGAGTTTGCTTTAAAAAATCCTATCAGATTATTTTATTAAGGCTTCAATTCCTTTTTGCTTAAAATGAAAAGTTATCAATAAAATTCATTATTTTCAGTTTATAAGCACATAGCAAAAGTAAGTTCCAATTTTTTTAAAAAGTTAACTGTCAGGATGCTGGGGTGCTGAGATTCCAAATCTTATTCTTTGGGTTTGGGTTTAATTTGTTAATTAAAAAGGTTTTGCTGGAATCTGTAATCTAACTTTGAACCTGGAAATTTGTAGGAATCAGAAATCCCCATAGCTTTGCCTCGAAGAGTGGAAAACAATGCTTTCTTGTGATTAAAGAGGCTAATTTGGTAGCTAGTTTCATTAACTGTTCTTACAGGAAATGGAAAAACCTCATCCTCATTCCCCCCAGCCTGTTCGCAGTGCCACCTACAGGCTGATTTCTCTCTCTCTGCCCCACTCCAATTTCCCGGAGCCAGACACACAGGGTGGAACGACACATCACTGTGAAGGCAACAATGTTAAACTGTGTGAAGATAAAGGAGACCTCATTTCAGACGGATTTGGAAAGCCCTGAAGGGGGAGCTCTCGGGCACACACAACTGCAACCAGCAGAAAGAAGGAAGATGAAAATTCTTTGACCACGGAGGCCTTTCACACAGGAGTTTCATCTTCTCCTTTCAAGAAGAAGAGAGAGACCCCTTCCTGCCCAGGAACAACGCACTAATCACTGTCCCCAGCCAATGAGAACCCGCCACAACCTCCTCTTCTTCCCCAGTGAACTTTTGGGTAAAACAAACCTCCTCAATTTCCTCCAAAGTGTAATAAAAGCTGAACTCCCCTTCGTCTCTTCAGATCTGCCTGTGGTTGCCCACAGTTTGCTTATCCTGAATTACAATTCCTTTACTATCCCTGAATAAACTCATTTTGCTGGTGTAATAACTGGCTCTTTCATTTTTAAGGCTGACAACAGCAAAACTCATGCACCTTTCCTTCTAAAACAGAGACCAGTTCTTGATGAGGTTATCTGTCCCGCGTCCTCTCTCTCTGTATAGAACTATTGCACTTTGAGACCCCCTTTGCCAAAACAGTGTAGAGTGGTTTTTTTTTTTTTTTTTTTGTACATTACCTCAAACATTTGCCCAGTCTTTTTTGTATTGGCTCACCCCATTTTTTTTCTTCAGTAATTTTCTGATTAGTGAGCCTTTTACTCATGGCAGCCCTTAATGATGTTGCTTCAGGGAATGTGCTTAGAATGAATTTTATGTCGTCTCGCTTTATCTAAGTACTAAAGTCCTTTGCATCCTTTTCCTTTCCCAGTTCCCTTAGTGCTGCATTCTAGCCCAGCTGATGGATTGTTTCCTGTCTGCAATCACTAACCAGTGTCATTCAGTCTGGGTTCTTGTGCCTTTAACTCGCGCTGTCTCATTGTCCTGTCCTCTTAATTTAAATGCTTGTCTCCTTGCCTCTCAGTCTAATAGCTCATTCCTTCTCCTCCCCTATTACCCAGCATTGTTTCTCCATCATATCACTTGCAATTTCCAGGATGACATATTTTACTTCAGATCATAGCTCATTTAGTCTTTTCGCCTGCTGGTATGCTAATAGCATCTCAAGCTAATCATTAATTTCCACCCTGTGGTTTCAATAATTCCTTCCATGCTAAATCTTGCATAGAAAAATTGTTTTAGGTTTGGCACCTTAACTTAGTCTAAGGGAAAAATGAACCAAAAGATGTCAAGTCACAGCCAGAGGCCTCACTGGTCAATGGGGGCATTATTGCTCACCTAAAGACTTCTACAGAGCTGGATTTAGAAAGAAGAAAGAAAGGAAGAAAGAAAAGAAAGAAAGAAAGAAAGAGAAAGAGAGAAAGAGAGCGAAAGGAAGGAAGGAAGGAAGGAAACCAACAACAGAAATGACTGTAAACCTGCTTCTTTATGTGTGTTTAATCCATGTCTTTTGGAAATAAAAGGTAGTATTTTGTAAAATTATTATTTATACGACCCTGCAAAAAAATATATGTTTGGGGATGAAAAAGCATCAAAAGGGAAGAAAAATTATAAAATGTTAGTGCTTAAAGGATCTTCAGAGATAAAGTTCAAGCTTCTCATCTTTACCTAGGCAAAATCTGAGGCCCATGGAGTTTCTAAGATCTGCCATGAGTCAGACATTCTGTCACCCAAGGATTATTGGGTGGTGGGTGGGGAACAGGCCCTTGGCTAACTTTCATTTGCAGTGCCTGAGGCAAGAGAATGAACAACTGGCTCCGGATCCACTTGTCTCTGCCCACTTCAGGCTCCTGTAGGACCCAGCATAGTTCCTCCTAGTTGTGCGTCTTGACACAAGTTAAGCCTGTTCAGTCACCTTCTACACAGTACATCTCCACCCCCAAGCAGCTATTGCTACTATGGTATGGTCTGCGTTTGGGGAACCACCAGGGAAATGCAGCGGACCTAGAAGCTGGCTTCAGGTGAGTAGGCCAGGGAGTCCTTGAGTATCGGGTCCTAAAAGAATGCTCTAGAAGGGTAAAAAACAGGCTCTAGCTGGCTCATTTGGATACTTTCTCTCATTCTCTCTCTCTTTCACACACACACACACACACACACACACTCACATCCTATTTTCTCCTAATTCCTTTTTCCCTCTACTTGTTTAGGTCTTTATCTTTCATGTTGTGGGAAATCCTCAACTCTGTATTGCTCCTCCACCCCCCCCCAAGACCCACCCCCAAATATTTGATATTTTATGTTTTCTTTCATACTTAAGTTTGGGGCACTAAAATACTGATAGAAGTTTTATGTTGGGAGGGTGGGGGTAAGAAGACTGTCAACTAATGATTTTCCTTGTAGAAGAATGATATGGGCAGATTGGGGACCCATACATTTCCTGGAAGGACTTCAAAATACCAGTATCTAGAGGTCTGTTTTATTGGGTTATTCAGTGTCTCCATAGAAGGATTCACCTATCTCACACCTGGGGTATGTAAATCTGGCTACCAATATTCTTATTCATAGAGAAGGGCTAAATTTCACTGAACACTTCTGCTTTTTGCAGTGTAGCTTTCTTTCATCTGCAGTGACCAGTGTCCCTGAGTCTGATGCATCTCCGATTCAATTTTTCCAGGTCCCTGGAAAACAACTTAAGTTTGAGGTAAGTAGTGAGTGGGATGTATAGAAGGAGAAATAACCTGGGGGTATACCTGCTTCATATTGTGCTTTTTACCTATCTCCCTGATTTTAGTCCCACACATCATACTCAGTCCTCATTCCCACTCTTATATCCCACCCAATATCAGTGCCTCTGATTCCTTAGTCTACTCAGGTTCTATATTAATTATCTTGCTTTTATTTGTATTATCCTCTGCAGGCATTTGAAATCAACTTTCTGAATCTGTTGATACCTCCTCCACATTCTATCATGAAGTTTGTTAACATCCTGTATCCACTAGTCTCCACTCCTCTTCTCTTTGTAATTGTAAATTTATAATTAAACATCCTTTATTTTTATTTTATTAAAGTTTCAGAAGGTCACAAAAAACGAGCATTGATTTAGCTGTTGACCATCAGATACCCTCTAGGTAGGGTAAGGAGAAGTTGATTTATTATTTATGTCCTATTATTACGTGGCTTACAAAATCACTGAAAAGACTAGGTAAGCAGCTCTTGACCAATTCCCGGAACAAGACTGCTGAACCATACCACTAGGTAGATATAGTGAGTGTGTCATGTTTGGGATGCCTGAGAATAAAGACACTACCATCACTATTTCTTACTCCAGGACCACATTGTGTCTGCCATGAGCTGGGCCAACAAAATATTGGCCCCACATCTCTCCATAGGCATGCAACTAGGTTCCTGACTTTAGACTTCTGATGCAGTTCACACAAACATGATATAGTCTTGCTTGCCAGAGGAGTTCTGTATCTGCTTCCTGCTATTTTCTTTGCCTTCAAAATCAAATGCTGGTACTTGAGCTTGGCTGAATGTAGAAAATATGCACAATCTGAACTGTAACAGAGTCTTGGAAATGTGGCTTTCCACACACTAATATGCAGGGGAATTAGAGCAGAATTGAGTAAGTTTATATAAAACATCTTCCACATCTGTGTTTAACTGAGTTCTCTTTCTACACATTTCCTATGGTTTCATATGTATATATGTCAGTTCTTCTCAACTGGAGACATTTGGCCACACATTTTTCAGAGTCACAATTACGGTTTGGTACTGGCATCTAGTAGGCAGAGGCCAAGGATGCTGCTAAACATCCTACAATGCACACAACAACCTCCAACAGCAAAGGATTATCTCATCCAAAATATGAGAAATGCTAGAGTTAAGAAACCCTAATTTATTGAATACATGAAAAATTAGTAACTCCTAACTATGATTATCTCTGGGGAAGAGGGGCACGGATTAGATCTAAGAATGTTGATTAAAGAGACTCAAGCCATTCTTTTAAATTTTATTTGTTTTTACAAAGAGAATGTGTGTAAATGGCATAAAGATTAGTAAAAATAATAAGACATCATGAATGGGAACTAAAATATAGCAACAGTCTCATTACTAGCTTCCTGCCTTCAGAACTCTCTTGCCATGTAATTTTCTACATCATTGACAATTTCATTCATAGGTGCCATCATTCACTATTTCCCCTCAAAAGGACTTCAGTAGCTTTTTTGTTAGATCAAGGATGATGAAGAGAGCAGTTAGGTATCAGTCTCAGTTCCTATGTTCAAGGCAGGTATCACTGATAAATCACAGTAGTCTCTTTGGCTGCTATTCACTGTGACCTCAGACTCCCTCCTAACATTATGATCCATGTGGCCACTACAAATTGACTGGAATCTGTATGAAGATGACACCTATTGTGCTTTCTTTCATTAGGGAACTGCTGCATTTCTAACATTTATTTGTCTATTTCAGTAAATATTTCCATACTGAGGAGTAGAATTGATGAAAAGTTATTAGTGACTTAAAGAATGCAGTTAGAGATTCAGGAACATCCTGTTAGTGGATGTTCTTTACTCTGCTTGTGAAAATCGAATGTCCTTAGTCACAGTACTTGAGTAGTAACTGACCATACTCTGGAAGTGACCCTTTTCTGTATTTCTTAGTTTCCTAAGATAGAGTTTGTTGGGAACTGACATTTAATTGTACCAGACTTGAAAGGACTATTGTTACTGAGCCTTAGGATGCTGCCTAATTGTAAACAGACGTCTTCTAAATGGAAAAAGAGAATAATAAACAGAGACAGCCCCAGGATCTAGCAGTCAAGAGAACAATTAGGGAACAGTCAGAAAGAATAGAAAAGGGCAAAGAACAACTTTGATCCTGAGCAAGTTTAAATAAGAAGGTGGCAAAGGTAACATGAAGGAGATTATTTCAGAATAAGAAAAACTAGCACTGAAAAGAGTCTGCTGATTGTCACAGGGGTACACAAATAGAATGGGAATTTATCATGAATGTGAAAATGTAATCAAAATGACATCAAATAGGAAGAATACAAAGATCTAAAAGGAAAGAAGTTTGAGTCAAATTCCTAATACGAACTTAATTTCTATACTTATCAGATAAGAAAAAGGAGTGAGGGGTGTGGATTCAAGTGGGCCTAGGAGAAAAATATGGAGAAGGTGACATTAAAGAGAACAAAAAGAGAATATCTGACATTAAAAGGAAATTATTCAATACTTCCTGAAGAGAAAGATTAAAGAAGAATTATTTTCAACAATACATTTTAAATTGATTTTATGTGGTTCAATTTCTGAATCTTTCATAGAGGCTAAGAAAATTATTGTTTGATTTGAATAACATTTTTACAAACAATTTTCTTCATACTTTTAATATCTTTTATTATTTTGTCTTATCATAGGACAAAAAAAAGGAATTTCTTAACAAAGGGTAGACAGGACATTTGGACTTAAATAAATGCCATTTATCACAGCCACATGTGGAATCAGCACTCAATACAGCAGTAGTATCCTCTGGATGAAATCTCTATGTTTACTTCCCACAATGTTAATGATTCCAGTCTCATAGGATATTTAAACCAACCTAGGTTTGCAATTCATTCAATCGGCAGTATTTTTATTATTTCCTTTAATACTTATTTCAGGAGTAGACAGAATGATAGGTGGGAAGAAAAGCTGAATGACCTAAACTTGCTGTCTCATAAATAAAAACTAAGGTAGTTTTACAGAGATCTAACTTTAAACTTGTAGTGTTTTTCATACAATCACACAATGACGACAATGTAGGAGGAAATGAGAGTAAGCATAAAACCAATAGGGTTAGCAAGGTTAGAGCCTAGCAATACTGACATTGATTTTTTTCATTTTTTTACACAGACTGATTAAAGTACCACTGCTCCCTTACATACTAAATCTTTGAAATCCAAATGACCACTTTACTGACACACACACAAAAGTTGAAAAAAATTTAAATGAGGAAAAGTCATTCTCCCAAAACACCACAACATACTCATTTTGAAAATGCTTCATGATAAGGGAAGATGGCACAAAAATTAGGGTTCCATTACCCCAATTAGAGACTTTGTATTCCTTCTAGTCAAGTCAGAGATAACTATGTATATAAGCAAGTACAGATATGTGCATCTATTTTTCCATTCCAACACTTCCTAGTGAACGTATGCATATTTGCATTTTTAACTCTTTATGGAACTTTCCAGAAGCTATCAGAACAAAACAAGAATGATTATGCAGATATATAAACTAGATGAGGACTCTACCGAACAAGAAAGCATAGGCCAGTATCCCTGATAAACACAGATGCAAAAGTCCTCAACAAAATATTAGCAAACTAAATTAAACAATAAATTAAAAAGATCATACATCATGATCAAGTGGGATTTATTTCAGAGATGCAAGATGGATCAACATCCCCAAATCAATCAATGGGACATACCAAATTAACAAAAAGAAGGAGAAAATCCAATGTTCATCTCTATAGATGCAGAAAAAGCATTTGACAAAATTCAAATGCCATTCATGATAAAAATTTTCAACCAAGTGGGTATAGAGGGAACATACCCAACATAATAAAGGCCACATGTGACAAGCCCACAGGTAACATCATCCTCAATTGTGAAAATCTGAAAACTTTTCTTCTAAGATCAAGAATAAAATGAGGATGCCCATTCTCCCCACTTTTATTCAACATAGTACAGGATGCCCTAGCTGGAGCAACTATTCAAGAAAAATAAATAGAAGTCACCCAAATCATAAAGTAAAAAGTAAAACTGTCTCTATTTGCAAATGAGATGGTATGATATATAGAAAACACTAAAGCCTCCACCAAAAAACTGTTAAATTATTAAATGAATTCAGCATAACTACAGGATACAGAACACAAGAATCATTTGCAATTCTATATACTAATAATAAACTACCAGAGAAATGAATTAAGAAAAAAATCCCTTTTACAATTGCATACATTTAACCAAGGATGTGAAAGACTACACTGAAAATTACAAGACACTGGTAGAAATTGAAAATTACATCAATAAATGGAAAGATACTCCATGCTCATGAATTGGATGTATTATTATTAAAATATCTATTCAATCCAAAGTTATCTACATACTCAATGCAATCCCTGTCAAAATTCTAATAGCATTTTTCACTATCTTGAACAAGTCAGTATAAAATTTGTATGGAGCCACGAAAGACCTTGAATAGCCAAAGAATCTTGAGAAAGAACAAAGCTGGAGGTATAATACTTCCTTATTTGTAACTATATTTCAAAGATATAGTAATCACAACAATATGGTATTGGCATAAAAACAGACACATAGATCAACAGAAGAATAGAGTACCCCCACATAAACCCACATATATATGGTCAACTAATTTATGACAAAGGAACTATGACTGTGTAATGGGGACAGGACAGTCTCTTCAATAAATGGTGCTGGGAAAATTGGACACATTCAAAAGAATGAAATGGACTACGGTCTTATACCATACACAAAGAATCAACTCAAAATGCATTAATGACTAGAATGTAAGACTTGAAATCTTAAAACTCCAAGGAGAACACACAGATGGTGAGCCCCTTGACATGGATCATGGCAACAATTTTTTGTATTGACACCAAAACCAAAAATTTTTAATTCTACCTATTTGTTTTATTGATATTCACATTTTATTAGTATTCACAAGATTTACTTCCAGAACAAGTTCTAATAGTACCTCTTTTATGAGCTAGATCAAACTTAATTTTTTTTTAAAGATTTATTTATTTCAGAAAGAGAGCATAAGCAGGGCAGAGAGTGAAGGGCATAGGGTGAAGCAGACTCTCTGCTGAGCAGGGAGACTGACACTAGGCTCCCTGGGATCCTGGTATCATGACCTGACCCAAAGGCAGGTGCTTAGCTAACTGAGCCACCCAGGTGGCTCTCTCCCTTTTTAAAGATTTTATTTATTAGAGAGAGAGTAGATCAAACTTAATTCTAAAACACATCAAATTCTCTTCATGTCCACCATTACCCTAGTCTAAACCACCATCATCTCCCTTCTAGACTAATGGAACACTCTAGTAAGTTGTCAACCTGTTTCTAAACTTATTATTCTGCAATTTATTCTTCACATTATTATTAGGGCAAAAATTTTTTTTTAAAGTAAATAAAATTAAATTACATTTCTGCTTCTGATTCTTCACTGATTCCTAACCATAATTAATATAAAATCCAGTGTCTCTATGGGCTAAGAACCTAGCATTGTCCATACTCTCAAACTTATTTCAAGCTACTCCCCATCTCTTTGGATCATTAAAAACTGGATTAAAGTCAATTCTTAACACCCAAACCCTATTCTTGTCTTCCAAATTCAGATATAAGGTCTAGAAAGAATCCAAGAGGCAACGAAGAAAGAAGTAGCAAAGGAGGAGAGAGAAAAGAAAACTTGTTAGGAACCCAGGATTAAAGGAACAACACAGCAGCAGAACATCTTATGAACCCTAATACAATAAGGTGACCCAGCCTAGTCACTAAAGAGAATTCAGATGGGCTTATTCTTCCACCACACTGAACTGTAATGCCAATGAAAACTGATGAATGCATAGCAACTAAGTTGCACTTTCCACAACGGGCATGTGATCCAGAAAACCTCCCTGTGGGTCTTTGTCCCTGTGGGTCTGACACTCTCCTTTCTCACTGAGAGGTACCAAGATGGATGGCAGCAGTGGCAAGGGGTATTCCAGTACAACAAATGCCCAGCACAGAAAGCCTCTTTTTTGGCATGGACTTGAGAGTCTTATCAATCACTCAGAGACACAGGGTATCCAAGCATAACTTGCAAAAGAACAACATTTAACCCTCTAACAAGTGGCCTGACCTGAGAAGCCTCTTGATCCCAGAGGATCTGAGACTACCTCCCTCAATGAAAGTAACTAGGTATCAATGCCAAGATTTCACCAAAAAAAGGAACATTGTCTGTGAAGTCCTGAATCTCCCAATATCCATTCAAAAACACCAGGTAGCTAAAAGGCAGTCATAGAAATGATCCCAACACAAGAAGCACCTCTCCTTGGAAGCACTCTAGCTCCTCTACTTGTAGGAGGTATTCTACCCCAACAAGTTCCAAATCTTGGAAGGACTCAACTTCCCCATCTTGACTGAGGGTCTGCTCCTGCACCAAGATACCAATTACCCTGGAGGCAAGGGGAAAATTATGCTACCCCAGTCCAAGAATCACCAAAAAGTTTGAGACACCCATTTCCCACCTAGAGACACCATGTTGGAAGATTGCAATGCCACAAACCAGGAAATTCACAACTTGAATGAGACAAGAAAATGATTGGATGCTAACACTGAGTTGAATCAGATGTTGAAATTATGACACAGATTTTAAATCAGCCATGAGAAAAATGCTTAACCAAGCATTACAAATAATCTTGAAACAAATAGGAAAAAATATCAGAAAAACTCATTAAAAAATAAAAGTTATTTAAAAAAGAGACATGGAAACTATAGAACTGAGAAGCACAATAAGGGGAACAACTCAATTGATAGGCTCAATAATATAGTAAAGATGACAGAAAATATAGTCAGTGAACTTGAGGACAGAATTCCCAGAGAAAATAGACTGAAAGAATATACAGAGAAATATTAACTGAAAACTTGCCAAATTTGCTGAAAGACACAAACCTATAGATTCAAGAAACTAAGTGAATCTCCAACAGGAGGAATATACACTGACACACTATTGTTAAGTCTGAAAAATAAAGACAAAGCAAAAAAAAAAAAAAAAAATTATATATAAGCAATCAGGTTAAAATAATACATTACCAAAAGGGAACATAAATTCAAATGACAACTAATTTTTCCTATAAAATCATAGTGGTGAGGCACCTGGGTGGCTCAGTGGGTTAAGCATCCTACTCCTAGTTTCCACTCAGGTCATGATCTCAGTGTCACGAGTTCAAGCCCTACATCGGGCTTCATCCTCAGCGGGGAGTCTGCTTGTGATTCTCTTCCTCTGCCTCTGCCCCTCCACTGCTTGCTCACTCTCTCTCTCTCTCTAAAATAAATAAATCTTTAAAAATAAATAAATAAATAAAATTGTAGTGGCAAAAAGTCACATATATTTCAAGTATTGAGAAAAGGATCATCAACTGATTTCTATATCCAGCAAATCTGTAAGGAATGAACGACAAATACATTTTCACTCAAAGAAAAACTAAAATATTATGTCACTATCAGACCTATTCAGAAAGAAGGGATATAGGAAGTTCTTCCAGCAGATAAGACTTGATAAAAGAGGGAATAATGGAGAATCAGGAAGGAAGATGAAAAAATGGAAAATGCTGACATTTAGGTATATACAATAGATTATTTTTCTCCTTGTAAGGTTCATAAAAAATATTTCACTACTGAAATACAATTGTAACACTATATTATGTTCAAGAAAATATATTTAGAATGTGAAAGTTAAAGAGATTGAAATGGAAATGAGGTTTTTCACACTTCTCTTGAAGTGGAGATTGTTACTATCAGTAGGCTGTATTAAGTCACCGTAATACCTAGAGCAATCATTATAGAGGCATATATACAGAGATACACTCAGAAGTGCTAAATAAATCAAGATGAAATACTAAAAATCTTTAAGTAACCAATAAAAGTAAAGAAAAGGAAAAAAAAGGTAGGTACAAGGAAGGAAAAACAGAAAACAAATGATAAAATGGTGAACTTCAGCTCTAACATATTAAATTTACTTTACATATAAATGATCTATTTACACTAATTAAAGGCACAGACTGTTATAGTGAATAAAAATAAAATATGGCCCACTACATGCTATCTATGCAAACTCAGTTCAATTTCAACAAAATGTTAGCAAATTGACTTCAACAATGTAAAGAATTATATACCATGGAAAAGTAACATTTATTCCAGGTACGTAAGGCTACTAAAACATTTTTAAATTAATGAATTTAAATTAATGAATTTAATGATAACAGCTGAAGTAGAACTATAATATGATACTATAAACTGATGCAAAAAATGCATTTGAGAAAATCCAATACTCATGCACAGTAAAACATCTTAGCAAATTAGAAGTAAATGATCTCAACATGATAAAGAAAAAATCTCCAAAAATCTATTGCTAACATCATACTGAATGTGAAAGACTGAATGCTCTCCACTTAACATTATGAACAAGGCAATCTGCCTCATCACTTCAGGCACCATATTGGGCATTCTAGCCACAGAAATAAGGGAGAATAAAGAAATAAAATGTAAAAGGGAGAAAAGGATAAAAGAAAACTTCCACGTTCTCATGTGACATGATTATCTAAACAACTTCAAGGAATCTACAAACATAATTCATAGAATGAAAGAATTCAACAAGATGATAGAAGATTCAATAAAAGTTGCATTTCCAACTACTAAAAATGAACATGTAGGTCCTGAATTTAAAAATCACAAGGACATTTATATAGACTCCAAAGAAAGTATTATATACTTAAAAGACCTAAATAAATGTATAGGTCATTTTTGTGGGTTGAAGTAACCAACATAAGTGGAAATGTACATTTTTTCCTGATTAAGTTGTAGGTTTAATACAATACCTATCCAAATCCCACAAGTTGGGGGCAGTGTTTTTTGTTTTGTTTTTTGGGACATAAGCATCCTTATTTCAAAACCTACATGGGTTCATTGTTTTCGTATAACACCCAGTGCTCCATGCAATACGTGCCCTCTTTAAGACCCATCACTGGGCTAACCCATCCCCCCAACCCCCTCCAAGTACCTCCCATGTTGTAAAGAAATATTTGTGGCCAAACATCAATCATTCTATAGGAGCCATTTTTCAGCCAAATGTGAAATTCACTGTTCTTCCATTTTCCCTTTGTCTTCACAGCAAATATTCAACGATTACTGTGGAGATGACCAATTGATAGGACCTGACATGCTGGGAATTCTCCATCTCTTGGTTATAGTAAAAAACAAACAAACAAACAAACAAACAAACAAAAAACCCAATGAATCCTGGAACACTACATCAAAAACTAATGATGTACTGTATGGTGACTAACATATCATAAAAAACAAACAAACACACACCTACATGGAAAGGTACAGTTGTAGCATAGTTAAAACAACCTGGGAAAAGAAGAATAAAATAAAATAAGGAGTATCACTCCATCAGATATTAAGTCTTACTGCGTAGCTATAGCAATTAAGACTGTGGCACTAGCAGGTTACAGAGAGTGATAATAGAACAAAGTAGCAAACACAAAATAGACCAGCAAAAATATGCCCAACTCATAGGCAAAAACATCTAATTCAAATCTTACACTTAATGTTCAAATAAACACAAAATAAATCACAAACCAAATATAAAATGTACAACAGTAAAATTTTGACAAATAGTTCTTACACTTGACACCTAAATCATGTCCCTGAAAAATATTAAAAATATTAATTGGACCTCAAACTGAGGTTTTGCTCCGTGAAAGACCCCATGAAGATCAAAAGTCAAGATACAGACTAGAGGATACTATTTATAAACTACATATCTTACAAAGGAAGAGTATCTGGAATATGGAAAGAATTCTAAAGTTCAAAAGTGAAAAAAAAAAAGATTTTAAAAGAGAAAAATTCCATTACAAAATGGACAAAAGACATGATAAACTACATATGTATCCTTAGAAGGTAAGGCCTATAAGGGACAACTGTGGTGCATCCACCAGACTGAGTAACCAGTGTGATCTGAATAAACCCACAGTACACACATTTGTATCGTTCAGGAAAATGCACAATGACATACATGAGAATTCACTGTCCTTTGCCCTGCATTTTTAACTCTCTCAATGTTCTTATATTCTTCTATGTAAGTGAATAGACAAACTGAGTTTCACCTCTCATTTACACTTTATATGTTCAACTCTTTTGGAAGCTAGAGAGAAATTAGACTCACAATTTCTTTCTTTGTTACAGATTTCTTTAAGTATACCTTGGTTTTTCTGTTTGTTATGTTACTTTTAAAAATCATCCCATTTTCAGTTTCCTTTGGTTTTAAAACCTTAGCTAGGTAACTTTTTAATATTCAATAAATGTTTTGATTCTTTCAAAATTAGTTAAAACTGAAGTTATAATCACTGATCTCCCAGAAAGTTAAACAAATTAGAAACATGAAGATGGCTTTCCGAGAAGTGTGATTCTTAAACTTACAAATTATGAAAAAGGAATAAAAACTAATGGACTATTATTTTATGTATACACTTTGAGACAGAAAACATACTGAGAACACTGAATTAAAATAAAGGCCAAGCTAGTCCCTGTGGTGATATGCATGTTTTCCATGTTTTTTTCAAACTAATTTTATATGAGATTAACAAAATCTTCAAGAAAAACATGAACCTGTGAAAATAAAGTGGTGATCTTATACTCAACTTCCCTTTTTAAAGAACTGTTTTAAGTTTTAGGATTTTTTAAAAAAATTTCAGAATGATCTTATACTCAACTTCCCTTTTTAAATAACTATTTTAAGTTTTAGGATTTTTTAAAAAAATTTCAGAGCACTAAATAGGCACTTGGATTCGTGGCAGCCACAATGTTAGTTGAGTGTTAGATTATAGTCTTGTTTGCTAATATTTTACCTAGCCATTTTTCTGCCACTTGACCTATTTGACTATCCATGTGCGAAGAATCATTTGATAAAATATTTTATGAGGTTTCACTTTTGTCCATTTAAATATGCAAATAAACCACAGATACTGGTATAAAGGGTACAGTAGGTACACTGTAAGAATTTTCCTTGCAAGTTAGAATTCTAAAAGAAACTGCAACTGTTTCAACTATGTAATTTATTTCTTCTGTTATGAAAAGTAGTAAGATCCTGACTTGACCTAATTTCCACCTAGAGCTCTATGGAAATGAATTTATTTAACATATTTTATTTGGTCTCCTTCCTCTCTCTCTCTCCCTCAATATCCTGTTACCTGAGCTCAGTATTTAATCCCAAACAGAGTGACTGATTAAAGGCATTTAAATGTAACATGAAATCTCCCCCAACTATGCAGGTGGGCAGGCAGAAAAGGTTCACAAATGACAACTTTGGGCCATGTTAAGAACTTTGCAGTCAGTTCTGATTTACTTACTCCAAAGTTTTATTGGTGGCTGACTTCGGAGGATTGCTGGAACATTTTATAGGAATGTTGGTAGGGGAAGGGTGTCACCTCACCGTCAAATGCCTTCCTTTTGTGTTTGATAGAAGACCATTGAAAGCTGTTCTTCACTACTGTGTCTAGGATAGTGTACATTTTCTATTCAACATTTATGTGCAATGTTTTCCAGTTAAGCTGCAAATATAAACTTCTCTTAGTGAATTCTGAGCAGAGTGAGCAGTCAAATAATTATATCTATAACTCTCCTGAACAGCCACAAATAACTTACTGAGTTATTGTTTATTAGCAATAATGAAATGAACCATCTTATTCAGCTAATTCTTTTTTCTTTGTGTGTTTCTTTATGATTTTTTTATTGTGTTATGTTAGTCACCAGACATTACATCATTAGTTTTTGATGTAGTGTTCCATGATTCATTGTTTGTGCATAACACCCAGTGCTCCATGCAGAACGTGCCCTCTTTAATACCCACCACCAGGCTATTCCAACAGAGATTATGATTTGTGACGCCCGAGATCATGATTTCAAATCTCACTTTACATTAACTAAAGGAATTTATGTTATTTTCATTCTTCATGTACCATCCTTTTTTCTTAGGATGAAAATGAGTTGACAAATTTCAATACCTTGCTAAGTTTCTCTCATTTGCCTTGATTTTAGCCTTGATTGAGTAAAGGCAACCAAGTGTTTTAAAAACCAGAAAATGGGTGGCTCAGATGGTTGAGCGTCTGCCTTCGGCTCAGGTCATGATCCCAGCCTCCTGGGATCGAGTCCCGTGTCGGGCTCCCTGCTTGGAAGGGGGGGCCTACTTCTCCCTCTCCCTCTAACGTTCCCCCTGCTTGTGCTCTCTCACCCTCTCTGTCAAATAAATAAATAAAATCTTTAGGAAAAAAAACCAGAAAATATTAAAAAAAATTTTTTTTTAAAGATTTTATTTATTTATTTGACAGAGAGAGAGATAGCGAGAGCAGGAACACAAGCAGGGGGAGTGGGAGAGGGAGAAGCAGGCTTTCCAGCGAGCAGGGAGCCCGATGTGGGGCTCAATCCCAGGACCCTGGGATCATGACCTGAGCCGAAGGCAGATGCTTAAGGACTGAGCCACCCAGGCACCCCTTAAATTTTTTATTGTTATGTTAATCACCATACATTACATCATTAGTTTTTGATGTAGTGTTCCATGATTCATTGTTTGTGCATAACACCCAGTGCTCCATGCAGAACATGCCCTCTTTAATACCCATCACCAAGCTAACCCATCCTCCCACCTCCCTCCCCTCTAGAACCCTCAGTTTGTTTTTCAGAGTCCATCGTCTCTCATGGTTCGTCTCCCCCTCCGATTTCCCCCCTTCATTCTTCCCCTCCTGCTAGCTTCTTTTTTTTTTTTCTTCTTAACATATATTGCATTGTTTGTTTCAGAGGTACAGATCTGTGATTCAACAGTCTTGTACAATTCACAGCGCTCACCATAGCACATATGCTCCCCAATGTCTATCACCCAGCCACCCCATCCCTCCCACCCCACCCCCCACTCCAGCAACCCTCAGTTTGTTTCCTGAGATTAAGAATTCCTCATATCAGTGAGGTCATATGATACACGTCTTTCTCTCTTATTTCGCTCAGCATAACACCCTCCAGTTCTATCCACGTCATTGCAAATGGCAAGCTCTCATTCCTTTTGATGGCTGCATAATATTCCATTGTAAATATATACCACCTCTTCTTTATCCATTCCTCTGTCAATGGACATCTTGGCTCTTTCCACAGTTTGGCTATTGTGGACATTGCTGCTATAAACATCGGGGTGCATGTACCCCTTTGGATCCCTACATTTGTATCTTTGGGGTAAATACCCAGTAGTACAATTGCTGGATCGTAGGGTAGCTCTATTTTCAACTTTTTGAGGAACCTCCATACTGTTTTCCAGAGTGGTTGCACCAGCTTGCATTCCCACCAACAGTGTAGGAGGGTCCCCTTTCTCCGCATCCTCACCAACATCTGTCATTTCCTGATTTGTTAATTTTAGCCATTCTGACTGGTGTGAGGTGAAAAAACCAGAAAATTTTGACACAGCCTCGGACTTTTTACATGGAGTACAAGTTTGCATGCAGGTTATAGTTTTACCTAAGAGTGATTTCTTTTATCTTATTAAAAAGGAAATATTAGTGAAACACCACATAAATCTTAATATTACACAATGGCAAAACAAAAAATGTTTCTAATTTTTAGTGAATTGAAATTATTGAATAACTTCTTTTGGCTTACTTCATTTTTCTTTGATTAAAGGGCTTTGGAAATGGAATTTCATTTTGCACCTGAAATAATATGAGTTTTAAAGTTAGAAAATCCTGGGGCATCCAGGTAGCTCAGTCAGTTAAGCGTCTGCCTTCGGTTCAGGTCATGATCCCAAGGTCCTGGGATTGCACCCCACATCGGGCTCCCTGCTCAACTTATGCTCTCTCTCTGTCTCTCTCTCTTTCTCTCAAACAAGTAACTAAAATCATTTTTAAAAAAGTTATAAAATCCTGAGATCTCATTTTAAAAAAATTTTTAATTTTAATTTTTAAAATTTTATTGTTATGTTAATCACCATACATTACATTAGTTTTTTTTGTATTGTGCCATGACTTTAATTTTTTTTATTATGTTATGTTAATCACCATACATTACATCATTAGCTTTTGATGTAGTGTTCCATCATTCATTGTTTGCGTATAACACCCAGTGCTCCATTCAGTACGTGCCCTCTTTAATACCCATCACCAGGCTAACCCATCCCCGTACCCCCCACCCCTCTAGAACCTTCAAGTTTGTTTCTCAGAGTCCATAGTCTCTCATGGTTCATCTCCCCCTCTGATTCCCCCCCTTCATTTCTCCCTTCCTATCTTCTTCTTTTTTTTTTTTTTTTTTTTACATATAATGTATTATTTGTTTAGAGGTACAGTTCTGTGATTCAACAGTCTTACACAATTCACAGCACTCAGCATAGCATATATCCTTCCCAATGTCTATCACCCAGCCACCCCATCGCTCCCACCCCCCACCACTTTGATAAACTCCTGGCCAGACTTATGAAAAAGAAAAGAGAAATGACCCAAATAAATAAAATCATGAATGAAAGAGGAGAGATCACAACCAACACCAAAGAAATACAAAAAATTATAAGAACATATTATGAGCAACTATATGCCAGCAAATTAGATAATCTGGAAGAAATGGATGCATTGCTAGAGAGGTATAAACTGCCAAAACTGAACCAGGAAGAAATAGAAAACCTGAACAGACCTAAGGAAATTGAAGCAGTAATCAAAAGTCTCCCAAAAAACAAGCGCCCAGGGCCAGATGGCTTCCCAGGGGAATTCTACCAAACATTTAAAGAAGAATTAATACCTATTCTTCTGAAACTGTTCCAAAAAATAGAAATGGAAGGAAAACCCAAACTCATTTTATGAGGCATTACCTTGATCCCCAAACCAGACAAAGACCCCATCAAAAAGGAGAATTACAGGGGTGCCTGGGTGGCTCAGTTGCTTAGGCGTCTGCCTTCGGCTCGGGTCATGGTCCCGGGGTCCTGGTTTCAAGCCCCACATTGGGCTCCCTGCTCCACAGGAGGCCTGCTTCTCTCTCTCCTGCTCCCCCTGCTTGTGCTCTCTCTGTCAAATGAATAAATAAATCTTAAAAAAAAAAAGGAGAATTACAGACCAATATGCTCGATGAACATGGATGCAAAAATTCTCACCAAATACTAGCCAACAGGATCCAACAGTACATTAGAAGGATTATTCACCATGACCAAGTGGGATTTATCCCTGGGCTGCAAGGTTGTTTCAACATCTGCAAATCAATCAGTGTGATAGAATACATTAATAAGAGAAAGAACAAGAAACATATGATCCTCTCAATAGATGCAGAAAGAGCATTTGACAAAGTACAGCATCCTTTCTTGATTAAAACTCTTCAGAGTATAGGGATAGAGGGTACATACCTCAATATCATAAAAGCCATCTATGAAAAACCCACAGCGAATATCATTCTCAATGGGGAAAAACTGAGAGCTTTCCCCCTAAGGTCAGGAACATGGCAGGGATGTCCACTATCACCACTGCTATTCAACACAGTACTAGAAGTCCTAGCCACAGCAATCAGACAACAAAAAGAAATAAAAGGCATCTGAATTGGCAAAGAATAAGTCAAAATCTGAGATCCCATTTCTAATGGTTATTTAGTTCAGGGCATTAATCTCTCAAAGCCTCAGTTTACTCATCTATAAAATATGATTTTACTGCATTGTTTCGAATGTTATATTAGACTATGTATGTAAGAAGACAAGTTAGAGACTGACTAGCTGATAATCAAATACACTTCCTTTATCTAAGTCTGGGCATGTAGCTAGGATTTCCGAGCAATGGAATGTGGGTATAGGGAATGTATTCCCCCCAGGATCAGCTTATTAAATACAATTTCCAGTCTAATTCTCCACTCTTTCTTCCCCCTTCTCCTATTGTAGGGAACCTTAAAAGCTATCATGTTGAAAATGGCAAATCTCCTATCAGATTGGGTCTCTAAGTGACTGCCTTGTACAGAGCCAAAATTGGGACTTTACTAGGAGAAAATGAACTTCAATTTTTTTTAAACCACAGAGATTTCAAAGTTTGTTATATTACTAGCATTACCTTAACTTACATAAAATCTGAATAAATATTACTAATTATTTTCCAATTGAAAAAAGAAAAATATATTTTAAATATACAGACTGCTTTTTCAAAAGTATAGACTACACATTCACTATGAATAGAAAGCTATTCACTGTGTTTGTGGGAAAAAAAAAAAAAGAGCCAACATCACCAAAACATAATCAAGAATAAAAGATTTATATTACACATGCCCAAGCTCAGAGCCCAGGAGCATTACATTTATATGACATTTTCCCCTGATTATAGGATCAAAGTCTTGCTGTTAACATTTTAACTTCAAAAGATCTTTTGGGTACCAAAGATCAGAGTGTAAAGAGCAATGAATATTTGGCTACTGGGCAGATATGTCAAAAAAAGAGATGATGGAAACAGAATTTTCATTTAGCTGAGATTTTTTATTTTTTTTTAACCCATGTTCTCAGAAATTTATTCATTTAGCTCTAAAAATTAAAGGCAATTATCAGAAATATTGTTAGGAAAATCACAGTTACCAAACTAAGTATCAAATAAGAACAAGGGGTTATGTATGAATATCTTTGTTTGAATTTTTATATTGTGGCAAAATACAGAGAACAAAACTTACTATCTTAAGCATTTGTAAGTATAAAGTTCAGTGGTATTAAGTACATTCATATTTTTGTGCAACTATCAGCACCATCCTCCTCTAGTACTGTTTTTGTTTTGCAAAACTGAAGCCCTATACCCAATAAACAATAAATTCCTATAACGTCCTCCCATTAGGCCCTAGAAAATATCATTCTAGTTTTTTTAATATCCCCCTTTGCCCTCTGCCCCAGCCTCTGGTAACCACTATTTTGCAATCTGTTACCATGAGTTTGGCTCATGTTAATTTTTTTTTAATATTCCACATATTAGCGTGCTCATTCAAAGTTTGCCTTCTATGTCTGGTTTATTTTACTTAACATAATGCCCTCCAGGTTTATCCCTGTTGTTTTAACTAGCAGGATTGCCTTCTTTTTTAAAGCTGAATAATATTCCACACACAAACACAAACACACACATATATATGTGTATATACACATATATACGTACCTAATATATAGTTTAGATATATTGCTTATATATAGGTCATTTCCATATCTTGGCTATTCTGATTAATGCTGCAAGAATACTATGAACAACTCTAAATGCATCAGTTTAACAACTTAGATGAAATAGACATCATAAGAGTGCAGATATCTAATTGAGATAGTGATTCTACTTCTTTTGGATATATATTCAAGTGAGATCACAGATTCATATGGTAGTTTTATTTTTAATTATTTGAAGAAACTCCATGCTGTTTTTCCATAATGTTTGTGCCAACTTACATTCCTATCAACAGTGCAAGAGGGTTCCCTTTCCTTCACATTCTGGCCAACACTTATCTGTTGTCTTTCTGGTAACAGCCATCTTAACAGGTGTGAGGGGATATAGCTCATTGTGGTTTTGACTTGCACCACCCTGATGATGATGATATTGAGCATTTTTTCATATACCTACTGGCAATTTTATATTTTCTGAGGATATGGTTAAAAACAGCTCATTTATATTCTTGGTGCTCCAGGACCCCAAAATGCCAAACTCCATTGGCTCTCTGAGCTAGATGATTTGGAAGCCAATGTCCCAGGTGTTACTAGATGTGTGGTCCAAAACCCTTGATCCTCAGGGAAAAGATGGGAGTTAAGGATTTCTTCCTGATTATAATGTACTGTGCTAGGGGTAGGATTTATGGCCTGAGTGTTTCTCAGCTTTTCCTACCCATTTCAATGTGGGTGTTTTCTCAGTTGTCCAATATGCAGAATTTACTCAACTGGTTTCTGGATTTCTGTCAGATGGTAGTCATCTATGTATAGTTGAATATTTGGTGTGTTCATGGGAGTAGGGAGTCAGTATCCTCCTATTCTACCACCTTGCTGATGTTTCTCTGTATAGACTTTTATCTAAGTATTTTCCTCTCAGGAATGAAAGTGATGATATAATAATAACAGCATGTACTCATAGGTCAGTGGCTCAGGCCAACTGGTGAGATTCTGTTAACTCAGACATTAACCTAGAATCTCATGGAAGGGAGAGACTCAACTGGCTTGATCAAGAGGGTAGATCATGTCAGGGTACTTATGGTTCTATCCTTGAATTACTTAATATTTACTTGAAATAGTGATCCTCCACTTTTCCTTCTTATTTGAACTAACGGAGAGTTTTATAAGTCCCAATTTTCAGGGAATAACTCCAAACTATAAATCAAAGTATTTAGGGGTGTTATCAGGATATGAATAATGTTTAAAGATCCCATGTAATTCTAACTTGCACTCAAGTTGAGAAGCATTACCTTAAAATGACAGGAATATATTTTTAGGGGATTGTGGCACACCAGAGCTGGAATATAAATAGAAAAAGATAGACTTTCTCTTCAGGAAGGGAAGTAGACATACTTTTTCCTATTCTCCTCACTGAATACAACTAAAAACCCTGGACATAATATATAAAACAAATGTAAGATAACTGTAAAAACTTGATAAAGAAAGTAAGACTGCCTAGGACCCCAGGATCCAAGGGTTAGCATGATAATGAGTTCTACGGGTTTTGTTTTTGCTGCATATAGCTTAGACTTGGACGTGAGGAAGCAGACAACTTGGAGATGCCAACAGATACATAGATAACTGAGAAATAAACCAATCCACAATTATAGGTGGGGACTTTAACATTTCTCTCTCAAAAACTGATAGACCAATTGGACAGAGAACCAACAAGAATATAAAAACTCAAAAAATACCAATCAACCAATGGGATATAATCAACATTTTTACAACATCCCATCCAATGACAACAAAATAGATATTTCTCTCAAGTGTCTATAGAACATATACCAAGATAGACCATAGTTTGGATCATAAAAAATTAAACAAAATAAATTTAAGTCATATGGAATATTTTATCCAACTACAATAGAACCAAACTAGAAATCAACAACAGAAAGTTAAAAGAAAAAACTCCAAATACTTAGAAACTATACATCATACTCATAAATAATCCAGGACTCAAAGAGGAAGTCTCAAGGGAAATGAAATGTATTAAAATGATAGTCAAAATGAAATATATCAAAATTTGTGTGGCACAGCTAAATCAATTGGGGAGGTAAATTTACAGCAATAAATAGATGTACTCATTAGAAAAGTCCTAAACCAATAATCTAAGCTCTCACCTCAAGAACTTAGAACATGAAGAGCAAAAGAAACTCACAAGACATAAACTAATGAGAAATCAACAACACTGAAAACAGAAAAGCAATAGAGAAAAATCAATTTAAAAAACGGCTCTTTGAAAATATCAATACAACTGACAGACTCTAGCAAGACTGACCAAAAGCAATGATGTAAGTAACCAATATTAGAAATAAAATAGGAGATGTTACTACACATTTTGAAGACATCTAAGGATAAAAGAATACTATGAACAACTCTAAATGCATCAGTTTAACAACTTAGATGAAATAGACCAACTCCTCAAAAAACACCCACTACCACAACCCATGAAATATGAAATAGAGAAATTGAATTGTCTTATGAATTCAATGACCTTAATAGTTATAATTTTTAAATGTCCAATGAAGAAATCTAGAGGCCCACATGGTTTCACTGGAAGATTCTACCAAACAAAGAGGAATTAACACCAATTCTACATAATCTTTTATGGAAAACAAAACATGAGGGAACAAATCTCAATTCCTTCCATGAAGTTAGTATGTCCCTATTACCTAATCCAGACAAAAAAAATTCCAAACAAAACCCACTATATACCAATACCTGTAAAGAATATATATGCAAAATTTCTTAACAAAATGTTATTAAATAGAATTTAGCAATATACAATAAGAGTTATACACCATGACCAAGTGGGGATGAATTCCAAGGATGAAATGTTCATTCAGTAACTGAAAATCAAACAATGGAATCCACCATATTAACATGCTAAAGAACAAAACTGACATGATTATATAAAACAACACAGATAAAGCATTTGATAAAATTCAATACCCGTTTATGATTAAAAAGAAAACCCTCAGCAAAATATAAATAGAGGAAAATTTCTTTAAGTTAATAAAGATCATCTACCAAAAACCTGCAACTACCATTATTCTTGATGAGAAAAGACTAAATGCTTTCCCTGTAGGTTGAGAACAAGGCAAGGATATGCTCTCTTACCATTTTTATTGAACATAGTGTTAGAGGTCTATCCAGAGAAATAAAGCTAGAAAAGAAAATAAATATACATAATATGTTCATGGTTTGAAAGGCTCAGTATCGTGAAGGTGTAAATTGTCTCCAAATTGATAGATTGGCTTAAAATAGTCCTGAAATCCCTCACAGACAGACAGACAGACACACACTCACAGTCTATCTAGCTATCTAATTATTTTTAAAACTTATTTATTTGAGAGAGCAAGAGAGAGCGCAAGCGGGGGGGGGGCGGGGGGGGGGAGAAGAAGAAGTAGGCTCCCCACTAAGCTGGAAACCACTCTGGGATCATGACCTGAGCCAAAAGCAGACCCTTAACCAACTGAGCCATCCAGGTGTCCCTCTATCAAATTATTTAAATGTAGAAGAGATTACTGTAAAATGTATATAGGAAGACACAAGAACTAAAATAGCCCAAACTATTTTGGAAAGGAAGAATAAAAGGAATTTCTGTGCCTGATTACAAGACTTAATATACATAGTTCAATAACCAAAACTGTGTATGTTGGTAGAAGGAGAGATACATAGATCAATGTAACAAAATGGAGACCCACAAGGAGACCTACAGAAACATGCTTAACCTTTTTTTCAGACATGTGGTGCTGCAGTATTTGAAAAACCCAAGACTAAAACATAACTTCCCAATGGATCATGAGCTTAAATGTATAACATAAAACTATATAATTTTTAGAAAGTAACATAAAAGAAAATCTTTGGGATTGGAACTATGTAAAGAGTTCTTAGACCTGACACCAAAAGTACCATCCATGAAAGAAAATTATAAACTGTCCTACATCAAAATTTTAAAAAATAAGTGCTCTGATTTTTAAAAAATAAGAATAACAATTGCTCTGAAAGACACTCTTAAGAAGATAAAAACACAAGATACAGACAGGGAGAAAATATTTACAAACCACATTTTTGACCAAGTATTAATATCTAGCATACATAGAGTACTGTTAAAACTTAATAGTAGAAAGCCTACAATCCAATTAGAAAATGGGAAAAAATACATAAACAGACATTTTAGAAAATAAATGGCATATAAGCACATGAAAATATGTCCAACATCATTAGCCATTACAGAAATTCTAATTAAAACCACAATGAAATATCACTACACACCTACCAGAATGGCTAATTTTTTTTTAATTGTGAAAATATTATATGCTGGCAAAGGTAGTGAGAAACTGGATCACTTTAGAGACGGGGAGATAGAGAATAATACAAATACATTGGAAAGTTTGGAAATTACTTGAAAACAACAACAACAACAACAACAACAAACCTCACCATGAAATTACAGTACAACCCAGCAATGGTACTTTTGGGCAATGATCCCAGAGAAACAAAGACTTATGTTCACATAAAAACCTGTTCACAAATTTTTATGCTTTATTCCCAAAAGCCCCAAACTAGAAACTAACTAGATATTCTTTAATGGGCAAATGGTTAAGCACAATGCTTTGTATCTCTCTAATATGACTTATCAATAAAAACAAGTACAGTATTGGGGTGTCTGCGTGGCTCAGTTGGTTAAGCGTCTGACTCTTGGATTTGGCTCAGGTCATGATCTCACAGTCATGGGATGGAGCCCCACATCCAACTCTGAGCTCAGTGTGGAGTCTGCTTTAAATTCTGTCTCCCTCCCACTCACTCTTTCTCTCTCAAATAAATAAAATCTTTTATATATATATACATACTATATTAATACACACAAAAACATGGGTGAATTTTCAGAAAATTATGTTGTGGAAAAACAAAGATATACTGAATGATCCAATTTGCATAACATTCTTGAAATGACAATATTATAGAAATGAAGAAGAGATTAGAGGTTGCCTGTGTTTAAGAATGGGGTAAATGTGAGAATGAAGTGGTTATGGCTCTGGAAGAGCAAGAGGAAGGATCTTAATGAGTTTGGAAATGTTATATATTTTAATGTATCAATATCAATATCCTTCTTGTGATATTGTATTACACTCCTGGAAGATATTATCATTAGGACTGATAGGGAATGTATTGAATCTGTAGTCATTTTAGATACTTTAACATGAATTCTTGCAATCCATAAACATGAGATACCTTTCCATCTATTTGTGTCTTCTTTAGTTTCTTCATCAGTGTTTTATAATTCTCAGTGTACAACTCTTTCTCCTCTTTGGTTAAGTTTGTGCCTTGGTACTTTATTTTTGTTGCTGTTGTGAATGGGATTTTTTTTAGTTTCCTTTTTGGATATTTCATTGTTTTCATATAGTGACATCACTGGTTTTTTTCTATGTTGTTTTTCTCTCCTGCTAATTTACTTAATTTATCAGGTCTAACAATGTTTGGGCAGAATTTTTTGGGTTCCTATATCTTTATAATCTTGTCACCTATAAATGGAGATAATTTTACTTTTTCCATTTTCAATTTGGATACTTTTGGTCTGACTGCTCTAGGTAGGATTTCTAAGACTATGTTGAATACAAGTTACTATGTTGAATACAAGTGGTGAGATAAGGTATTCCTGCCTTGTACTACATCTTAGATGAAAAGTTTTCAGTGTTTCATCATTGATTATGCTAGCTGTGGGCTTTTCCATAAATGACATTTGTGTTGAGGAAACTTCCTATTTTGTGGAGAGTTTTATCATGAACATAAAATTATTTTTAATTTCCTCTTTGACCAATGGCTGTTCAAGATAGTGTTGTTTACTTGTTAACATTACCCTAATGCCAAAGTCAGAGACATTACAAGAAAACATATATGGAGTCCAACATCCTTATGAATATTGATGCAAAAATTCTCAACAAAAAAAATTAGCAAACTGAATTTAACAACACACTTAAGGGACTATACACAATGACCAAGTGGGATTTATCCCTGTGGTGTGAGAAGCATTCAACATATATAAATCTACAGAGGAGGAGCAAGATGGCGGAGGAGTAGGAGACCTAAATTTCATTTGGTCCCAGGAATTCAGCTAGATAGGGATCAAACCATTCTGAACACCTACAAACTCAACAGGAGAGCAAAGAAAAGATAGCAGCAACTCTCTGAACAGAAAAACAACCACTTTCTGGAAGGTAGGACGTGTGGAGAAGTGAATCCGAGGCGATATATGGGAAGATAGACCACGGCGGGAGGGAGTGGCCATCAGATGGCTACTGGCAAGTGATAGAGCAGCAGAGCACAAAATCAGGAATTTTAGAAGTCGGCTCCGCTGAGGGATGTTGCTCCAGTGGCTAAGCGGGGGATGGAACCCTTGCTGGGACAGTGTGGTCTCAGGACCCTCGCGGTCACAGAAAGACCAGGGGTGCCTGAGTGCTGCAGAGCTCCTAGGTATCGGAGCGGGGAAGCAGGCTGCAGAGACGGAGCCGAGGAGTGGACTCTCAGCTCAGGGTTGCCATAAACCGTGATCCACGGCACAGTCGGGCCACTGCTCTTCCAGCAGGGATCCAACAAGTGGCAGATCCGGGGAGATGCCCGTTCCTCCCCCAGGAGGAGTGGCATGGGAGCGCACCACAGGGATCTGCTGGGTTTGGAGACTCCACACGGGGTCAGGTGCCAGAGATAGAAACGCTCGGTCACAGGCCGGGTGAATATGGGGTGTGGCTGGAGACTGGGCAGACAGGAATGACTGAATGCTTTTCTCTGGGGGCACACTGAGGAGTGGGACCCCAAGTTCTTGGCTCCTCCAGGGCGGAGATTGAGAGGCCGCCATTTTCACTCTCGTCCTCCAAAGCTGTACAGAAAGCTTGCAGGGAACAAAAGCTCCCAAGAGCAAACCCGAGCAGATTACTTAGCTTGGCCCCCAGCAAGGGTGAGCCAATTCTGCCTCTGGCAAAGACATCTGAGAACCACTGCGACAGGCCCCCCCCCAGAAGATCAGCAAGAACAGCCAGCCAAGACCAAGTTTACCGATCAATGAGAATGGCAGAACTCCAGCACTAGGGGGATACAGCACATAGAATTCATGGCTTTTTTCCCTCATGATTCTTGAGTCTTTCAAAGTTAATTTTTAAAATTTTCTTTATTTTTTTCTTTTTCTATTTTTTTTTGAATTTTCAATCCCTTTTTAAAAATTTTTTTATCTTTCATTTTTAGAGTCATATTCTATCCCTTCATTATAGTTAACCTTATTTTTTGTATACATATAAGTACTCTCTTTAAAATTTTGGGATACAGGGGCGCCTGGGTGGCTCAGTTGGTTAAGCGACTGCCTTCGGCTCAGGTCATGATCCTGGAGTCCCTGGATCGAGTCCCGCATCGGGCTCCCTGCTCGGCGGGGAGCCTGCTTCTCCCTCTGACCCTCCCCCATCTCATGTGCTCTCTCTCTCTCTCATTCTCTCTGTCTCAAATAAATAAATAAAATCTTAAAAAAAAAAAAAAATTTTGGGATACAGTTTCTTCTAACAGACCAAAATATACCCTAAATCTCTAGTGTATGGCTTTGTTCTAGTCTCCTGCCTTATCACATTCTCTCCCCCCCTTTTTTTAATTTCTTTTTTCAATCAACTTATCTTATTGATTCCTTTTATAAAATCTTTTATAATTTTCATCTTTACAGTCATATCCCATCCCTTCATTGTATTTAACCTTATTTTTGTACATATATAAGTTTTTCTTTCTTTAAAATTGTGAGAGGCAGTTTCTTCTAACACACCAAAATATGCACAAAATCTAGTGTGTGGCACTATCTATTCACCAGCCTGATCATATTTGATCATATTCTTTTTTTTTTTTTTCCTTCTTTCCCTTTACTTTTCCCCGTTTTGGGTCTCCTCTGATTTGTTTAGTGTATATTTTTCTGGGGTCACTGTTGCCCTGTTAGCGTTTTGTTCTCTCATTCATCTATTCTTCTCTGAACAAAATGACAAGATGGAATTCACCTCAAAAAAAAAAAGAACAAGGGGCAGTACTGACTGCCAGAGATCAATACGGACTAATCAATATGGACATTAGTAAGATGTCAGAACTAGCGTTCAGAATGATGATTATAAAGATACTAGCTGAGCTTGAAAAAAGCATGGAAGACACCAGAGAATCACTTTCTAGAGAAATAAAAGAACTAAAATCTAACCAATTTGAAATCATAAAGGCTATTAATGAGGTGCAATAAAAAATGGAGGCTCTAACTGCTAGGATAAATGAGGCAGAAGAGGGAATCAGTGATATAGAAGACCAAATGATGGAGAATAAGAACCTGAGAAAATGGGAGATAAACAACTACTGGATCACAAGGGCAGAATTCGAGAGATAAGTGATACCATAAGAAGAAACAATATTAGAATAATTGAGATCCAGAAGAAGAAGTAAGAGAGAGGGGGGCAGAAGGTATATTGGAGCAAATGATAGCAGAGAACTTCCCTAATTTGGGGAAGGAAACAGGCATCAAAATCCAGGAGGAACAAAAAACCCCTCTCAAAATCAATAAAAATAGGTCAACACCCCAACATCTAATAGTAAAACTTATGAGTCTCAGAGACAAAGAAAAAGTCCTGAAAGCAGCTCAGGATGAGACCTGTAACCTACAATGGTAGAAACATTAGATTGGCAACAGACCTATCCACAGAGACCTGGCAGGCCAGAAAGGACTGGCATGATATATTCAGAGCACTAAACAAGAAAAATATGCAGCCAAGAATACCATATCCAGCTAGGCTGTCATTGAAAATAGAAGGAAGTTGATAAAAAGCTTCCAGGACAAACAAAAACTAAAAGAATCTGCAAACACGAAACCAGCCCTACAAGAAATATTGAAAGGGGTCCTCTAAGCAAAGAGAGAGCCTAAAAGTAACATAGACCAGAAAGGAACAGACAATATACAGTAACAGTCACCTTACAGGCAATACAATGGCACTAAATTCATACCTTTCAATAGTTACCCTGAATGTAAATGAGCTAAAAGCCCCAATCAAAAGACACAGGGTATCAGATTGGATAAAAAAAACAAGACCCATCGATATGCTGCCTGCAAGAGACTCATTTTAGACCCAAAGACACCTCCAGATTGAAAGCGAAGGGGTGGAAAACCATTTACCATGCTAATGGACACCAAAAGAAAGCTAGGGTGGCAATCCTTCTATCAGACAAATTACATTTTAAACCAGACTATAATAAGAGATGAGGAAGGACACTATATCCTACTTAAAAGATCTATCCAACAAGAAGATCTAACAATTGTAAATATCTATGCCCCTAACATGGGAGCAGCCAATTATATAAGCCAATTAATAACAAAAGCAAAGAAACACATTGACAACAATACAATAATAGTGGGGGACTTTAACACCCCCCCTCACTGAAATGGACAGATCATCTAAGCAAAAGACCAACAAGGACATAAAGGCTTTAAATGACACACTGGACCGAATGGACTTCACAGATATATTGAGAACATTCAATCCCAAAGCAACAGAATACACATTCTTCTCTAGTGCCCATGGAACATTCTCCGAATAGATCACATCCTATTTCACAAATCAGGTCTCAACCGGTACCAAAAGATTGGGATGATTCCCTGCCTATTTTCAGACCACAATGCTTTGAAACTAGAACTCAATCACAAGAGGAAAGTCGGAAAGAACTCAAATACATGGAGGCTAAAGAGCATCCTCCTAAAGAATGAATGGGCCAACCAGGAAAATAAAGAATTAAAAAAATTCATAGAAACAAATGAAAATGAAAACACAACCGTTCAAATCTTTGGGATACAGCAAAGTCAGTCCTAAGAGGAAAGTATATAGCAATACAAGCTTTTCTCAAGAAACAAGAAAGGTCTCAAATACACAACCTAACCCTACACCTAAAGGAGCTGGAGAAAGAACAGCAAATAAAGCCTAAACCCAGCAGGAGAAGAGAAATAATAAAGAGCAGAGCAGAAACAAATGAAATAGAAATCAAAAGAACAGTAGCACAGATCAATGAGACTAGGAGCTGGTTTTTTGAAAAAATTAATAAGATTGATAAACTCCTGACCAGACATATGAAAAAGAAAAGAGAAAGGACCCAAATCAACAAAATCATGAATGAAAGAGGAGAGATCATAACCAACACCAAAGTAATACAAACAATTATAAGAACATATTATGAGTAACTATATGCCAGCAAAATAGATAATGTGGAATAAATGGATGCATTCCTAGAGATATATAAACTACCAAACTGAATCAGGAAGACATAGAAAACTTGAACACCTATAACCACTAAAGAAATTGAAGCAGTCATCAAAAATCTCCCAAAAAACAAGCGCCCAGGGCCAGATGGCTTCCCAGGGGAATTCTACGAAACATTTAAAGAATTAATACCTATTATTCAGGAACACAGCAGGGATGTCCACTATCACCACTACTATACAACATAGTATTAGAAGTCCTAGCCACAGCAATCAGACAACAAAAAGAAATAAAAGGCATCCAAATCGGCAAAGAAGAAGTCAAACTCTCACTCTTTGCAGATGATATGATACTTTATGTGGAAAATCCCAAAGACTCCACCCCAAAACTCCTAGAACTCATACAGGAATTCAGTAAAGTGGCAGGATATAAAATCAATGCACAGAAATCAGTAGCATTGGTATACACCAAGACAGAAGAAAGAGAAATTAAGGAGTCGATCCCATTCACAATTGCACACAAAACCATAAGATACCTAGGAATAAATCTAAGCAAAGAGGTAAAGAATCTGTACTCAGAAAACTATAAAATACTCATAAAGAAATTGAGGAAGACACAAAGAAATGGAAAAATGTTCCATGCTCATGGATTGGAAGAACAAATATTGTGACGAGGTCAATGCTACCTAGAGCAATCTACACATTTAATGCAATCCCTATCAAAATGCCATCTACTTTTTTCAAAGAAATGGAATAAATAATCCTAAAATTTGTATAGAACCAGAAACGACCTCAAATTGCCAGAGGAATATTGAAAAAGAAAAGCAAAGCTGGTGGCATCCCAATTCCGGACTTCAAGCTCTATTACAAAGCTGTCGTCATCAAGACCGTATAGTACTGGCACAGAAACAGACACATAGATCAATGGAACAGAATAGAGAGCCCAGAAATGGACCCTCAACTCTATGGTCAACTTATCTTTGACAAAGCAGGAAAGAATGTCCAATGGAAAAAAGACAATCTCTTCCACAAGTGGTGTTGGGAAAACTGGACAGCCACATGCAGAAAAATGAAACTGGACCATTTCCTTACACCACACACAAAAATAGACTCAAAGTGGATGGAAAACCTAAATGTGAGACAGGAGTCCATCAAAAGCCTAGAGGAGAACACAGGCAGCAACCTCTTCGACCTCAGCCGCAGCAACTTCTTCCTAGAAACATCACCAAAGGCAAGGGAAGCAAAGACAAAAATGAACAATTGGGACTTCATCAAGATAAGAAGCTTTTGCACAGCAAAAGAAACAGTCAACAAAACCAAAAGACAACAGACAGAATGGGAGAAGATATTTGCAAATGACATATCAGATAAAGGGCTAGTATCCAAAATCTATAAAGAACTTCTTAAACTCAACACCCAAAGAACAAATGATCCAGTCAAGAAATGGGCAGAAGACATGAACAGACATTTTTCCAAAGAAGACATCCAAATGGCCAACAGACACATGAAAAAGTGCTCAACATCGCTCGGCATCAGGGAAATCCAAATCAAAACCTCAATGAGATACAACCTCACAGCAGTCAGAATGACTAAAATTAACAAGTCAGGAAATGACAGATGTTGGTGAGAATGTGGAGAATGGGGAACCCTCCTACACTGTTGGTGGGAATGCAAGCTGGTGCAGCCACTCTGGAAAACAGTATGGAGGTTCCTCAAAAAGTTGAAGATAGAGCTACCATATGATCCAGCAATTGCACTACTGGGTATTTACCCCAAAGATACAAATGTAGGGATCCGAAGGGGTACGTGCACCCCGATGTTTATAGCAGCAATGTCCACAATAGCCAAACCGTGGAAAGAGCTAAGATGTGCATCGACAGATGAATGGATAAAGAAGAAGTGGTATATATATACAATGGAATATTATGCAGCCATCAAAAAACACAAAATCTTGCCATTTGCAATGACGTGGATGGAACTAGAGGGTATTATGCTAAGCGAATTAAGTCAATCAGAGAAAGACAAGTATCATATGATCTCACTGATATGAGGAATTCTTAATCTCAGGAAACAAACTGAGGGTTGCTGGAGTGGTGGGGGTTTGGAGGGATGGGGTGGCTGGGTGATGGACATTGGGGAGGGTATGTGCTATGGTGAGTGCTGTGAATTATGTAAGACTGATGAATCACAGACCTGTACCTGTGAAACATATAATACATTATATGTTAAAAAAAAAAAAAAAAGAAGAAGATAGTAGGAAGGGAAAAAAGAACGGGGGGGAAATCGGAGGGGGAGACGAACCATGAAAGACTATGGACTCTGAGAAACAAACTGAGAGTTTTAGAGGGGAGAGGGATGGGGGGATGGGTTAGGCCGGTGATGGGTATTAAAGAGGGCATGTTCTGCATGGAGCACTGGGTGTTATGCACAAACAATGAATCATGGAACACTACATCAAAACTAATGATATAATGTATGGTGACTAAAATAACATAATAAAATAAAATTTAAAAAAAGCAAAAACATAAATCTATAAATGTGATACACCACATTAATAGAATGTAAGATAAAATCACATGAGAAAAAATATCTGACAACACACATCTCAACAAATGGAGTACAGAAGGAACATAACTCAACATAATATCATTTATGATAACCCCACAACTAATATACTGAATGGTGAAAAATGGTAAGTTTTTCCTGTAAGATCAGGAACAAGGTAAGGGTGACAACTCTCACCACTCTTATTCAACATAGTAGTATAAGTCCTAGGTAGACTTAAACAAGACAAAGAAATTAGACAAGAGAAAGCAATACAAGCCAGACAAATCAGAGAGAAAAAAATAGAATTGTCATTTGCAGATGATATAATTTCATGTAGAAAATCCTAAAAACTCTCCCTAAAACACCATTGAAACTCATCAATGAATTCAACAAAGTTGAAGGATATAAAATCAATAGAGAAATCAGTTGCATTTCTACACACTAACAACAAAATATCTGAAAGTGAAATAAAAAAATTATCCCACTCACAATAGCATCAAAACCAATAAAATACTTAGGGATCAGTTTAACCAAGGAAGGGAAAGAAATGTACACTACAAGCCCCAAGACCTTGGTGAAAGAAATGAAGACAACACAAGTAAATGTGAAGACATCCTGTGTTAATGGATTGGAAAAATTAATATGGTTAAAATGTCTATTCTAACAAGCTGTCTATAGATTCAATGCAATTCCTATCAAAATTCCAAAGCCATTTTCACATAAAAACAACAACAACAACAACAACAACACTAAAATCTGTGTGGCAACACAAAAACCCGGAATAGCTAAAGCAGAAATGAGAAAGAAGGAAAACAACCAAAAGCATCACACTTCCTGATTTCAAAATATACTATGAAGCTGTAGTAATTATTTTTTTAAAGATTTCATTTATTGTTTTTTGAGAAAGAGAATGAGTGGTGGGGAGGGGCAGAGGGAGAGAGAGAGAGAAGGAGACTCCCTGCTGAGCAGGAAGCCCGATGTAGGGCTTGATCCCAAGACCTGGAGATCATGACCTGAGCTGAAGGCAGATGCTTAACAACTGAGCCACCCAGGTGCACCAAATCTATAGTAATTAAAACAGTATGGTGCTAGAATAAAAATAGACACATAGACCAATGGAACAGAAGAGAGAACTAAAAAATAAAGACTCCATATATGGTTAAGAAACATTTGGGAAAGGATAGTCTCTACAAGAAATAGTGCTAGGAAAATTGGACAGCCATATGCAGAAAAATGAAATTGGACCCATCTTAATATCACTTACAAAATTTAACTCAAAATGGATTAAAGACTTAAACATGATAACTGTAGATACTGGATACTGTAAAACTTCTAGAACACAACATAGTGAAGTAGCTCCTTCCCATTGGTCTAAGCAATGATTTGTTTTAAAAAAATAGGAGGGGTGCCTGGGTGGCACAGTTGGTTAAACGTCCAACTCTTGGTTTCAGCTCAGGTCGTGATCTCAGGGTTGTGAGATCTAGCCCTGCGCCAGGCTCCGCACTCTTTGTGGAGTCTGCTTGGGCTTCTCTCTCTCTCTCTCTTTCTCTCTGCCCCTCCTGCTCTTTCTCTCTCTCAAATAAGTAAATAAATTTTTTTAAAAATATGACACCAAAAGCACAAACAACAAAAGCAAAGTCAACAAATAGGGTCATACAAAACTAAAAAGATCCTGCATAGAAAAGGAAAAAAAAAAAAATCAATGAAAAGGCAATCTACAGAATGGGAGAAAATATTTGCAAATCAAATATTAGACAAGGGGTTAATGTCCAAAATATCTAAAAACTCAATTAAATATAAAAAAGTCTGATTTAAAAATGAGTAGAGGAACAGATGTTTCCAAAGAAGACATCCAAATGGCCAACAAGTCCATGAAAATGTACTCAACATCACTAATCATTAGGGGAAATGCAAATGAGAACAACAATGAGATATCAGCACACACCTGTTAGAATGACTTTCAAGAAGACAACAGGTAAATGGAGAGGATGTGGAGATAAAGGACTCCTTGTGCACTGTTGGTGGTTATGTAAATTTGTTTGCCACTAGGGAAGACATTATGGAGGTTCCTCAAAAAATGGGTCACATAGCAAACAATATGCTGTTGTTTGCTACAACAAACAACAAAATGTTACAACAAATGCTACAACAAAATGGAACTACCATATGAACCAGCAATCCCACTTTTGAGTATATATGTAAAGGAAATGAGAACAGGATAACAAAGAGGTATCTGCACCCCCATGTTTATTGCAGCATTATTCATAATGGCCAATACATGGAAACAATCTAAGTATCTATGAAGGGATTAATAAAGAAGTTGTGAAATATAGATACATCTATACAGATATATATCTATATATATATATATATATCTACAGATATACCATATATCTATATACATACATCCATGTGTATTATTCACAGCATAGAGTGGTAAAACTTACTATTACTACTGCTTCTACTACTGACACTTTTCCAAGTGATTTTTTTATATCATCACATATAATCTTTACAGCAACCTTTTGAAGTAAGTTACTATTATAATCACTATTTTTTTGTTATAGGAAACTTAGAAGACTTCAATAACTTATTCCAAGTTATGTTATTTTTGTTATTAAGGATCAAATGTTATGACCTGAAAATCTATTTAAGCTGTAATATTTAAAAATACTAGGACATTGGGAAAGTTGCCCAGGTGTAAAATTCTTAAATCGTGATTTTATAATTTTCCTATAAAGGATTATTTGCAATTGCAAATACACAGCACTATGTCAATGGTTAATTTTTATCTTTTCATAGGCTTTCACCTCTTTTAATCTGTATTCCTAACAGGAGTTTGAGCTTTCCACAATCAAAGAGAACTCTATAGATCAAAAGCTCCATAAAAACCCGCTTTGTCATAAACGAACACATTTCTGGGACGATGGATCAAGTGAAACTTAAGTGACCTTGATTCCCAAGTAAGTCAAAAATGACAAAGGATAAATAAAAGCAAGAAGTTTATTCCTAGATGGTATTCTCTTGAGTCTACAAATATAGACCACATTTCTGACTTCTATTTAAAGAAACTTAACTCCTGGGCTCTGGGTGATCTCAAAAAAAAAAAAAAAAAAAGCACTGTTTGCATTGTTTTTTTAAAATTTGTTTTTATTTGCTCTGTTGCTTCAGAGGGTAAAGAATTCATAGTTAAAACAGTAATAATAACCTTAACCAGAATGTTGGACAATGGTGAAAATATCACTGGTTCTAATAGTGGATGAAATGGAAATTATCCATAGATCAAGACAGCTCTGAATAACCCACATTTTTGTTTAGAATGGGTTATAAACTCTGTAGGATAAAACTTGCTTTAAAATCTCTAGAGCTATATGGATATGGTCAAGTGATCTAAGAGTTAGGATGTGCCTAACATAAGTCAAATATTGTTTGCTATGTGACCCTCTCAATAATCCGGTGAAATAAATATCATTATCCTCATTCACCAATAAGTATGATACATGATTTGCCTTCAGACAAAATAAGCAGAGGTTCTAATATTCAAACCAAGATTATGCTTTTGGCATTGATATCACCCTTCCCTATGAAGGATTTCTCCTACAAGATTCTGGTTAGTAGACATGAATTCAGGCTTTTTTTTTTAATACTTGCTTCTTTCTGCTATTCAGGTTTATATCAGGATCCCTTGTTACTTTCCCTGTTCTGGATCTGGAATCAGGCATTTCTGTGAGAATTCCAGGTTGCATTTGGTGGGTAACTGTCTTAATGACTTAAATATGGTACCAAAAGTGTTTATTGTTACTGATAAAATGTTTAAGAATATATATTTTTAGAATATAGATAGCAATATTTCATATTTTCAGCTAAACTTTAACATAATGGTATTTTCACTTAATTCACTTGATTTTATAATTGCATCTCTTTTATATTGAATCTACTTATTCATAACATAATTAACATAATTGCTTTAGTCAGTGTTATAATATTTTTAAAATAAAAATGCTGATATTACTACAAACAATGAAACTGAGTAAGTATAAAATTTGTGCTCTTCTAATTCTTAGAACTCATTCCATTCAGTCAATTCCAAGGGCAGTATAGCGGAAGTGGTCAAATCTGGGGGTAGTCAATAAAGGGATGCTTTTTCTCCAAAGCATTCCAATTCAGTAATAGCATTTATTAACACTTAATCTTCTTTTTATTATCATTAAATGCCAACAATTTTAATATTGCCAGGAATATTAACTCCCAGAATTAACCTCCAAATCCTTTGTCTAATTTCCAAATATTTACCACATTATTGAATTTCAATTACACACATATAAATATACTTCATATTAGTATGTAAATATTATTTATCTTTAAGAAGTGTTATTTTATACTTGGGAGTTACTTTGGGGAACTCTGTTATAGAACTAGCCTGGAAATATGTAGACTCAGCTACACGTGATTCTTTTAAGAGTAAATTTGTAACGGCTCAAAAATCTTTCTAGCTTTCTTCTGATTCAGTTTGTGTCTCTAATCTGACTGGTATGACATATCCTCATGTGCAAACCACAAATTGAGATAAATAATGAGTGCAGTGATTGCAAAGCCGAAGATACAAAACTTGAATCACTCCAGTTCTGTTCCACAATGTGACTGTTGCAGAATATTGGTGTGAAAGTAAAAAGACCTTCCCACAAAAGTGAAGGGCTGCTCATTGTCAAGCTGTGAGCATAGTAAAAAGAAATTTTGGCAAGTTAATCTCAACCTTTGAAGTACTGTGTTATCCAAAGAAAAGGGATACAAAAGAATCTGCTCAGATTTTTCTATTTGCTACATGTGATTTTGCTTTTCAAAGTTATTACTTTTTCCTTAAAGTTTTATAACATTTACAAGCAGCCAGAAAAGCCTTTTACAGTGAAATATCAAGATTTAAAACTGCTCCTGGAAAGAAGAAACTGTGTAGAAGACCATTAATTTTGCAATGACAACAACAAAAAAGGGGGCATTTAAATATAGAAAATAAAAATTAAATTTCAAATAAGCATACCAAAAAAAAGAAATGAAAGATACCTGTCTTAAAATTTCAAATCAAGTAATCTCTGTGTTTTCTATCATTTAGCCACTTCTGGCTTTTTGTTTTTCCAAAAACAAAACAAAAAACACTTAAATTTTTTTTAATCTCTAAGATATGATAGAATTTTTTTTTTTTTACCTAAGGTGGAAGCCTAGATGATAGACTTTAGATCTTTTTCTCTTTAATATATGCATTCAATTCTGTAAGTTTCCCACGTACTGATTCCACTGTATCCACACATTTTGATAAGCTGTGTTTCTGTTTCCATTTATTTCAAAAATTTTAAAATTCTCCAGTAATTTCTTCACTGACTCATGTGTTATATACGAGTCTGTTGTAAACAAGTATTTTGGGATTTTCTACCTATCATTCTGTTACTGATTTCTAGTTTAGTTCCATTATGGTCTGAGAGCAGACATGGTACAATTTCTGTTATTTTATTTTTGTTAATGTGTGTTTTATAGCCCCGAATATGGTCTATCTTCGTGTATATTCCATGACATCTTGAGAAGAATGTGTATGCTGCTGTTGTTGTATCACATAGTCTATAGATATCCATTATATCCAATTGATTTATTGTTAAATTCAAATATGTCCTTAATGATTTTCTGTCTTCTGGATCTATCCATTTCTGAGAAGAGTGTTGAAATCTGCAACTATCAGAGCATATTCATATATTTTTCCTTAGAGTTTTATCAGTTTTTGACGCATGTAATCTGTCATATATGTTGATGCTATGTTGCTAGGCATGTATACATTAAGGATTATTATATTTTCTTGGGGAAGTGACCCCTTATCATATGTAATGCCACTCTTTATCCCTGATAATTGTCCTTGCGCTAAAGTTGCTCTGTCTGAAATTAATATAGCTACTCCCACTTTCTTTTAATTAGTGTTAACATGGGGGCACCTTGGTGGCTCAGTCTGTTGAGTGTCTGACTCTTGATTTCATTTCAGGTCATTATCTCGGGGTTGTAAGATTGAGCCCCATATAGGGCTCCACATTCAGTGGGGACTCTGCTTGAGATTCTCTCTCCCTCTGCCTTTACCCCTCCCTTCTCCTCCCCTGCTTGCTCTCTCTCTTCCTCTAAAATAAATAAATAAATCTTTTAAAAAAATCAGTGTTAGAGCATGGCTTATCTTTCTCCATCCATTTACTTTTATTCTCTATATATCTTTATATTTAAATTGGTTTCCTTGTAGAAAATATGTGGTTGGATCTTAGTTTTTATCCACTCTGACAAACTCTGTTTTGGTCTTTTATAATTTTTCTGCCTTTTGTGCTTTTAAATTCAGCCTTTATATGATTCCATTTTCTCTCCTTTCTTAGCATACCAGTTTTCCTTTTTTTTTTTTTTAAGGTTTTATTTATTTATTTGACAGAGAGAAACAGCGAGAGAGGGAACCCAAGCAGGGAGAATGGGAGAGGGAGAAGCAGGCTCCCCGCTGTACAGGGAGCCGATGCAGGGCTTGATCCCAGAACCGTGGGATTATGACCTGAGCCGAAGGCAGATGCTTAACGACTGAGCCACCCAGGTGCCCCCCAGTTTTCTTTTTTTTTTAAATTTATTTTAGTGGTTTCCCTAGAGTTTGCATTATACATTTATAATTAATCCAAGTCTAAGTTCATAAAACACTACACTGCTACATGGGTAGTTCAAGTACTTTATAAAAACAAGAGTAGTACTAATTCCTCTTTCCTGGCTCTTGTATCACTACTGCCTTTCATTTTATACACACACACACATATATACACACAGTTGACTCAGGCTAGGGGTGCTGACTCTCCTTGCAGTTTAAAATCCACATATAACTTCGGACCCCCACAAAACTACTAATGGTGTACTGTTGACCAGAAGTCTTACTGATAACAAAAAACAGTAAATTGACACATGCTTTGTGTGTTATATGTATTATATACTGTATTTTTTTCTATAAAGTAAGCTAGAGAAAAGAAACAAATAATCCAATTAAAAAATGGGGAGAAGACACGAACAGACATTTCTCCAAACAAGACATCCGGATGGCCAACAGACAACACATGAAATGATGTTTATCATCACTTACCATCAGGGAGATGCAAATCAAAACTATGAGATATCACCTCACACCTGACAGAATGGTTAAAATCAACAACATAAGAAACAAGTGCTGGTGAATATGTGGAGAAAAAGGAACACTGTGCACTGTTGGTGGGAATGCAAAATGGTGCAGCCACTGTAGAAAACAGTATGGAGGTTCCTCAAAAAATTAAAAATAGAACTACCCTACAATTCAGCAATTGCACTACGGGGTAATTACCCAAGGGATACAAGAACACTAATTTAAAAGGATATATGTACCCCTATGTTTATAGCAGCATTATTTATAATAGCCAAGATAAGGAAGCAGTCCAAGTATCTGTTAATTGATGAGTGGATGAAGAAGTGGTGTACACACACACACACACACACACACAATGGCATGTCATTCAGTCATAAAAAAATGAAATCTTGCCATTTCCAACAACATGGATGGAGTTAGTATAATACTAAGGGAAATCAGTCAGAAAAATACAAATGCCATATGATTTTATTCATATGTGGAAATGAGGAAACAAAACTAACAAGCAAAGGGGAAAAAATGTTAGAGAAAGGCAAGCCAAGAAACATACTCTTAACTATAGAGAACAAACTGTTATCAGAGGAGGGGATGGGTTAAATAGGTGATGGGGATTAAGGAGTACACTTGTCCTGATGAGCACTGAATAATGTATGGAATTGTGGAATCACTATATTGTACACCTGAAACCAATAAACATTGTGTTAAAAAATAAAATCACTTGCAAAAAAAAGAGAAATGATGACTGAGAATTTTCCCCAAATAAATGTCTGACATCAAATCTCAGATCTATAAAGCTCAAAGAAGGACAAGTAAATGTCAAATAAACTACACCTACACATAGTATTTTCAAGCTTCAGAAAATCAAAGATAAAGAAAAAAACCGTGAAAAAAAATCAGGGGAAAAACCCCTTACCAAAAGAGGAGCAAAGAATTACATTTGACTTTTTAGAAATCATGTAGCTAGAAGAGACTGGATTGAAATATTTAAAGTATTAAGAGAATAAAAACATCAATCTAGAATTCTGTACCCTGTGAAATTATCCTTCAAGAGTGAAGGAGAAATACTTTCACAACAAACAAAAATTGAGTGAATTTGTTGCCAATAGACCTGCCTCACAAGAAATGTTAAAAGTTCTTTAAAGAGAAGGAAAACCATATAAATCAGAAACTCTGATCTGCATTAAGAAAGGAAGAGTATTGGAGAAGGAACAAGTAGAAATAAAATTAAAACTTTTTTTTTTACTTATTCTAACATATAACAGTTTGTTCAAAATAATAATAGCAACAAGATATTTAATTATGTATATTCATGTATGTATATGATTATTTCATATATACATATGTACCTATTATCCTTGAACAACACATGTATGAACTTTGCAGGTCCATTTATGCACAGTTTTTTGTTTTTTTGTTTTTGATAGAGTATAGCACAATAAATGTATTTTCTGTTCCTTATGATTTTCTTAACATCTTTTCTCTAGCTTACTTTCCTGATAGAATATTTTAGACTATTGATATATGTAAAAGCTAAGAGAACCAATCCAGAAGCAGCACAGGTGTCGACATAGACGGAGACATACAATTTCTAGAATTTATTATGAAATATGAAGGAATCTCTGCCAAACACATTTTTATGATAAGAGCTTCCTCTTCATTTGCATATCTGTTGCTTGATGTCAAAAAACAATACTCAAATTATTTCAAAATGTTCTTTGATCAACTATGAATGAAGATAGAAAATATAGTTTACATGTTATTCTGATAAGTATGAATACATAAAGATCATTTACCAATTTACAAAAGTTAAAGCTTGAAAACAGGAATTAGTACTCTGACAGGTTAATATGTAGGTGTTTGCCTTTTACTTTTTAAAAAAGTTATTTATTTATTTATTTATTTGAAAGAGAGAGAGAGAGTGCACACATGCGACAGCATGTTGGAGGGGAGTGGGGGAGTTCCAGCTGGGAAACGGAGAGAGAGAGAATCTTAAGCAGGCTCCACACTCAGTGTGGAGCCCAATGCAGGCTGAATCTCCCGACCCTGAGATCATGACTTAAGCCTAAATCAAGAGTCAGATGCTTAAACGACTGAGCCACCCAGGTGCCCCAGCCTTTCACTTTCCATTAAGACAAGTTCATTAATGCGTTTTAGAATTATTACTTGTACCTTCAACATTTGTTTTAGTTTCTACTTTTTACAACTATGATTATACATTTAAACTTTAAAACAAGAAAACGCTCACTCTCTGAATTTCTTTTCTGATTAGTATTATTTATTTATTATTAACTGAAAATACCTTTGTCATATAAATAAAGATGTTTAAAAATGGACATTCTAGGTATCTGGCCATTTCTGAGTTCCTTTTAGATTCTTGGCATTCTTTCATAGTTCCAATGGATATATATTTAAATTAAAGTTATGGTGTGTTGTTGTTTTTGCCTTCATTTTAGCCTTTTTCTGTGATTTTTCTTCCTGCTAAAAATCTCAACTTTTCCTTAATTACAAAAATCTTTATATGGTCATGAATGTTTTTAAAATTAGTATTCATATTTAAGCAAATCAACATTCATGTGTTTTGGATTTTCCTGAATCCCTTTGAGGAGAGGGGGAGAAGTTTAAATATGACCACAACTCTTTTCTATTGTTCCTATGACATGCAAGAAGCCCTCTCCAGTGATTTTTTTTTCCTGCACCTTATTGTGCCTTTCCCCTGAGCCACTTTCAGCATTCCTTTACTACCCTACTGTTCTTAGAATTGATTAAGTCAGTCTCCCCTAGGGATGGGGGGTGAATGAGCTCAGTCTGGGAGAGAGGCAGTTAGTCCTGGTTATGGTGTTTTCTGGCTACAGGTTTCTCTAGGTCCACTTGAGCACCTCTATTTCCCCCACAGTACCTGCTACATTATCCCAGCTATTTGCAATAATATTCCTAGGCCTGGATAGCCCACTCTTCCAGCTCACTTACGTCTTATGGGGACTTTTCTGGAATTCCCTGCCTCCGTTTCACTCCTGGTGTCAACTGTGGGAATTAGCTTTCATTCCCATTCTTATTAGCTATTGCTTTTAGGTGAAGAAGAAGAGAATCAGCTCAAGGCTGCTTCCTTGCTCCTGTGGAATATGGAAATACTAAAAATATTATTTAAATGAAAATTATGGTCAAAATAATGACAAAAACTATTGCAATCTTGAAGGAAGAGAAGTGGCTGAGGAACAAGTGAAATCCAACTCATTTTTTAATTAGAAAACAGCTAATGTCTTAATTTGAGAGTATGTAGCAAAATGGAGGTAAACAATGAAAGAGCTGGAAATCCCAACTAATAAAAGTTAGTTGCCTGTGAGAAGCATGTATGATGGTAGGAAGATGGTGGAATTGGGGCTTTTTAATTTTCTCATAAGCTACTCTTTACTGCTTCTGTTAGACCTTGTGCATATGTTTCCCTATTCTTTGTCTCTTTTTACCTGTGTGTGTGTGTGTGTGTGTGTGTCTTTTTTCCAGGTCATCTGTCTCAACGATGGTTTGAAGCATTCCTCTCCTAAAATGAGAAAATAGACTAGCCTCTTGTGTAGTGATAAGAAGATATTACAGCTGTCATGACACCCTGCTGGACATCATGCAAACCAAGGCCATGAACCATTATTTATCTGAATTTAAATGGCCCACGTTTACTTCAAAGATATTATGAATTACTTAAACAGACCTTAAACAGTTTTTTTTTTTTTTGTTATTTCTAGTAATATAAGCTGTTGAATATTTTCAATCCAGATAATTGTGTGATGGACTCTGAGACTTTTCTTTAAACACATTTAATTACCACTATGTATACCCAAATCAATGTATATTATATTCATTAGTATGTGTTTTAAACATTTAGCTGTTGACTGAACTTAATGATTTCCTTAATCATCAATCATTCTGAAGGTAAATTTGTATAGTTCAATGCAGCTCTGTCATCACTATGCCAGGCAGACTTAACTTTTCTCAGATGATGATTGGACCGTAGCCACTTATAGGGTTTTTTGTTTGTTTGTTTGTTTTGTTTTTGTGATTGAGTGAACTAGAGCACTGATTTTTGGAGAATGACTCTGGATCTGATCTCCTCCTTCATAGTACAGTAATATATCCCAAGTTTAAAATTTTTGGTAAGTTCTGTAGAGTATCACTTACCAGTATTTGGGGACATTCAAAATCTATTATATTCTGTCTGGTAGATTTAAGTATTAAGACCAGGTGAAGACATTTGTCATTTATAAAACATATAGTTAAGTCACTTATATTGAGTGTTAAAATATTGGATAGTTGAAGGGACTATTATCTTTATTACAATAGGGGAAGTAAAATAGTGCTGACTAGCAGAATAGATTTCTGTTTTAGTCAGAGGCTGGTTGTGTGGGTCATACTAGAATTTCTCTCTTTGCAAGAATATAGGGGCAATGTGATCTATTTCATTTCTATACTCAAAATTTTACAAATAAATATGCATTTTTCAGCAAATCTTTAAGTAACTGAGGCATATATCCAATTGAGTTTTTGTCACTGTCAAGTCTCATTTTTATTTTCCCCATTGTCAATTTTAATTTAGTCTTAGGACTAAAGGCATATCATGCAACTGATATGCCTTTATCCACCCTCCAGTTTCTCTGCCCTCTTATAATGATTCCTACCTATTACACAGATCCACTGCTTTCTTAAATTCTGCTGGATGAGAAAGAGTTTTTGGTGCTCTATCTCTGGTTCCTGCAGTGGATGACTTTTAGAGTTAGACTCTTTTCCAGGATTCTCCTTTCCTTTTTTTTTTTTTTTTTGTTTTGTAGTAGCATTTTAAAATGTAAGAACTCAACACTATGCTCTAAAGATTTGGTATTTTCTAAAAGACCAATAAAAATAAAGATTTGATTTACAATTTAAGTGAATTATAGTTGAGTTTAAATATCTAATCCAGTTAGAGGTGTTAAAAAAACATAGTTCCCATCCCAAAATATTTTATTCCTAAAATTTACCTCTTTTTGTATTCCCAAAATTTATGAATTTACATGAATACATTGAACCAGGTCATCACCATAATCTAATGTAGATCATGCCCTTGTCTTTCCATAGCAAATCTTGTCTCATTGAGCCTATTCTTCATACAGCATCATGTGATCTGACCCTACTAATCTCCCCCAGATTCTTGTTACCTACTTTTATTTTGAATCCAGTACTTCTTCCAGTTCTTCAGATACACCATGCAGGGTTATTCCTCTGAGCTGAGTTTTCCTTTTGCTTAGAATCTTTTTTTTTTTCCTACTCTTTTTCTCACTTCTCACCACATACGCATTGCCTGGCCAACTCACATTCACTTCTGGTAAAATCATTTTATTAGAGTTCCGTGATTTTCTTGCATTACTACAATAGGTTAAAATATAATAAATACATGAGTAACTCACTATCCCCTTATAGTTAAATCTCTACTTGTTTAAAATCTATTTTCCAATATAGAGCACTTATGAAAAAAATTGAAGATGACACAAAGAAACAGAAAAACATTCCATGCTCCTGGATTGGAAAAACAAATATTGTGAAAATGTCTCTAATACCCAAGGAATCTACACATTTAAGGCAATCCCTATCAAAATACCAAAAGCATTTTTCACAGAGCTAAAACAAACAATCCTAAAATTTGGATAGAACCTCAGAAGACCCCAAGTAGCCAAAGCAATCTTGAAAAAGCAAAGCAAAGCTGGAGGCTTCACAATTCCAGATGTTAGGCTATATTATAAAACTGTAGTCATCAAGACAATATGGAACTGGCACCAGAACAGACACCTAGATCAATGGAACTGAATAGAAAGCCCATAAATGGACTCACAACTATATGTTCAAGTAATCTTTGACAAAGCAGGAAAGAACATCCAGTGGAAAAAAGACAGTCTCTTTCTTCAACAAATTGTGTTGGGAACACTGGATAGCAACATGCAAAAGAATGAGACTGGACCACTTTCTTACATCATACACAAAAATAAATTCAAAATGGATGACAGAGCTAAGTATGAAACAGGAAATCATCAAAATCCTACAGGAGAACACAGGCAGAAGCCTCTCTGACCTCAACCATAGCAACTTCTTACTAGACATGTCTCTGGAGGCAAGGGCAACAAAAGCAAAAATGAACTATTGAGACTTCATCAAGATAAAAAGCTTCTGCACAGTGAAGGAAACAATCAACAAAACTAAAAGGCAGCCTATAGAATGAGAGAAGATATTTGTAAACAACGTATCTGATAAAGGGTTAATATCCAAAATGTATAAAGAACTTAAACTCAAAATTCAAAAAACAAATAATCCAGTTAAGAAATGGGCAGAAAACATGAAAAGAGATTTTTCCAAAGAAGACATACAAATGGGTAACAGACACATGAGAAGATGTTCAACATCACTCATCATCAGGGAAATACAAATCAAAACCATAATGAGATACCACCCCAAACCTGTCAGAATGGATAAAATTAATGACACAGGAAACAACAGTTGTTGGCAAAGATGTGGAGAAAGGGGAACCTTCTTACACTGTTGGAAATGCAAATTGGTGCAGCCACTGTTACACACAATGAATCACGGAACACTACATCAAAAACTAATGATGTAATGTATGGTGATTAACATAACATAATAAAAAAAAAACTCATGATCTACTGTATGGTGACTAACATAACATAATGAAAAAAAAAAAAGAAAACAGCATGGAGTTTCCTCAAAAAGTTAAAAGTAGAGCTACCCTATGACTGAGCAATTGCACTATTAGGTATTTATCCAAAAGATACAACCATAGTGATTTGAAGGCGCACATGCACCCCAATGTTTATAGCAGTAATGCCACAATAGCTAAACCATGGAAAGAGCTAAGACGTCCATCAACAGATGAATGGATTAAGAAGATGTGGTATATATATACAATGGAATACTATTCAGTCATCAAAAACAAAACAAAAAAAGAAATCTTGCCATTGGTAATGACATGGATAGAACTAGAGGGTATTATGCTAAGCAAAATAAGTCAGTCAGATAAAGACAAATACCATATGATTTCACTCATATGTGGAATTTAAGAAACAAAACTGAAGAACATAGGGGAGGGGAAAAAAAGAGGGAGGCAAACCATAAGAGTCTCTTAAATATAGAGTTAAGACAACTGAGGGTTGATGAAGGGGAGGTGGGCAGGGGGATGGGCAAAATGGGTGATGGGTATTAAGGAGGGCACTTATTGTGATGAGCACTGGCTGTTATATGTAAGTGATGGATCACTAAATTCTACTCCTGAAACCAGTATCACCCTATATGTTAACTCACTAGAATTTAAATAAAAAATTAAAAAGAAAGAGTTTGTTTTCCCATTTAATTTCATGCAATTACGGGTGACTTACCAATAATGTAAAGAAATAATGTTGTTCATTAAATGTACTTCAAAGTTAAGTTCCTTTGAGTACTTTTTCTTCCTATTTGTCTCAACATCCAGATTCTAGCCATTATCTAGTACATAATAACCTAAGAAAATGTATTTTTATAAATCTCCTACTAAAATCTAAATATTTGTAATTAAAATAATTCAATACATGTCTGCTATAGTTTTAGGGAATTTTCCTGACCCAAATCTCAAAACTACATTTGTACTGAAATATTTTTATAATCTCTATTATCTGGTGATTAAAAATACACTAGTAACAACTTTTTTCTCACCAGTCCGTTTCACAAAGGCATGTAAATCTACTAAAGTTGCATCATCTAACATTTATTACCGTAGATCTCTCCATGTAGTTTCATCTACTCATTTGCAGTAATGTCATGATTAATATTCATAATGCTATTTCAAGACTACAAGATTCTGAAGTAAACTTCTAGTAATCAAGGACAGGTTTAAATTTGCCTATCAGCATTCAACTGGCCATAACAGTAAGCATTGCTATATGTGGTTCACATCCCAGACTCATTCCATTCCATCTCACCTTCATCATAACCCTAGGTTATGGCATTAGTATCCCACTTTATGAACTAAGAGTCCTCCAATTGCACACAACTGGGAAGTGGCAAGATCAAAAGTCAAACCCAGGTTTGTGTGATTACCAAGTCCAGGGTCCTAAGAACCACTTACTGTCCACAGGTATCGGAATCAGAAGGACTGAAGTTATTAGACTGAGTCTCTCTGGAAATCACTACCCTACTGGGTCCAGGATCTGGATTTCAGCATTTGGGAATTCAGAAAAATGCTGATTGAGTGAGCTCCCTCCGATTTGATAATGCTCACAAGAAACTTGTTTATAAACTAGAATGACAATTTATTATTTTATGCTGAGAAATATTACTGTCAAACTGGCTTTAATACTCATGTTTGTTTGTAACATTTTTTTATGACAAATTCTGTGTTAGGCTATAAAGTCTGACTCCTTTGAGGACTGTGTCTGTTAACTTGAGTGACTAGGACAAACTGGCACACAAATAGCTGTTTCCTAAGTGCTTTTTCTGAAGGATGCTGATAATTGATAGCTCCTAAGACATATTTCTCTTAGCTAGGGATTTTTTTTTTTACGTGTTTCTCAACTAATTGTAGAGAACGTTGCCCTTCTATTCCACCTCCCTTCTAATATTCAAATTGAGAAAGATCTGCTCTCCATAATAAAATGCTTGCCATTCAGTCTTAAAGGTTTAAAAACATAATGTCCTCAGATCTCTGAAAGGAGCTCTACCCTACAGGGCCAAATAACCATTAACCAAACTCTCAAGACTTATATGTACATTCAAAACACCATTCTATCCAGTATTTTAAACACCTACAGGAACAGCATACCCTTAATACATATGAATTAGTGCATTATTCTCCTCTAGACAGAAGAACAAAAACAAATCAAGATCATAAAGCTGCTGGATGAACACATAATAAGAATAAATGGCTTTAGTGAGATGTAGTAACAGTGTAATGGCACCAGAATAAAGCAGCCTCATTTGTCCTATACACTTAGAATGATCTTAACAATGGGGCTAAACTTTAAACTACTCGGAACACCCGGAGCTGGACACTGTCATAACTTCCTTTATTGAACCCCTTTTGCTTTTCTCCTTGTTAGACCACACTCCTTCCACTTTTGATTTCTGCATTCTTTCTTGAGACTTTTCCTATTTTTCAGTTCAAATTGGAACACTGTATCTGGTCATTTACATTTTTCAAAACTCTTAACCGACTCACATGGTGATGATTTAAAGTTTAACTTTCAGAATGTTATATTTTTCTTTTATTTCCAAGTTCTTTTTGAATCATCCTATGCAGTCTCCATGTGTTGATATATAGACACACCATTGCCTAGCATTTCAGTTCACAGACACTACATCAGACTGCCTGGTTTCAAATCTTATTATACCATTTATTAAGTGACCTCAGGGTGTTCATCTTTCTGTACTTGTGTTTCCTCATCCATAAAATGGGGGCAATATATTATAGCAGCAAGAAACAGATGGCTCAGCTAGAGAGATAATAAAGGGATTATTTATAGAGGTGTATTTAGGGTTTAAAAAAAATGAACAAAGGATGATGAGATATAAAAAAAAAAACAAAAACTAACCATAGGGTGAAGCTGTTACCATCACTATGATTGAAAGGACACAGGAGACAAATAATGTAGTTGGAGACCATGAGAACAGAACTGTAAATACAGGCCACATAGGGGAAGCTGATTTTAAGGAAGGGTGCATCTACGTACTAGATGCAGTGACTAGGCAGGAATGGAGTTGGAAAAGAATACCCGGACTGCTCTATTTCCTCTCACCAAGCTCCAGCCATTGCCTCCCTCCGGCTGAACAGGGCACAGAGCTAATGCCGGGGGAAAAAAATCAATGTATCTTGTATTCATAGCTACTTCTAAGATTGGTTTGTGGAGTAAATGGGTCAATGTATGTGAAATCATGCCTAAACTCTGTAGCTGAGGAGAGGAAAAAAATCAGAACGTTTGTATGGGTGAGGCTTCTAGGATAGAACTTCTAGCACATGAGGAAAATGGAAAAAGGGGAATAGTGATTCTTGGCAGCTCCTCAATTGTTGGGCCTCTGTTCCATCACAGTGCATGCTTCCAATATCCGTTCCCCTGTGATCCTCATATTGTTTCCTGGTGTGATAGATTTCATACAGAATGCTGTGAATTTCTTCCTGAACACCCTACTATTTCCATGATAATAACTCAGCATGAGTTTTATTTTAGCAGAGGACAATTAAGCTGCGTGTGGAAGACAGTAAGAACTAAAAAATAAATACACTTATTTCACATCCCCACCCCCTGCAAACAGTCACAAGTGAGCATTCCAATTAACACAGGTCATGTAGACCCTCAGGTACCATCTTAGATCTCTGTCATCCCCCTGAGGCATTTTATTTATCTGCTAGCCAAAACTATACCCTAGATACTTCCAGGTATTAGCTTCTGAGAAGGGCAAGGAGTGGGAGGGGAGTGTTCACTGTTTTTAAAGTGCGTATGTATTATCAATACCCACTACTTCTGTTCATATTCCATTGCCCAGAACTTTAATATTTAATCTTATTGCTACACCTAAATACAGGAAGGCTAGAAACTATGGTAGCTCAGGGGTCATGTGTCTAATTATTTTTAAAAATTACTGTTTAGGGAATGAGTGAATGGTGCTGTTCACAGCCATAGGTCTGACATTACTATCCTTGCTTGCTGGTCTTGGATAGAACAAGTAATACTGTCTGAGATGTAAGTTTACACACTTCAGTTTTCTTTTTTTTTTTTTTTAAAGATTTTATTTATTTATTTGACAGAGAGAGACACAGCGAGAGAGGGAACACAAGCAGGGGGAGAGGGAGAAGCAGGCTTCCTGCCAAGCAGGGAGCCTGATGCGGGGCTCAATCCAAGGACCCTGGGATCACGACCTGAGCCGAAGGCAGACACTTAACGACAGAGCCACCCAGGCGCCCCAACACTTCAGTTTTCTTAAAGAATACATTTCATCAATTTCTTGGCTACGTATTATTTGGCGGAAGATAATTAAGCCAAATAGGCTATAAAGCAGAGTATGTTGACAATATACAGAGAGGCATATTGAATGTAGGTAGACCACCATGTGGTCCACTACCCATTCATTGGTGGTCCTGGGGACAAAAATTATATAAAAGGATGATTTGCTAGAATTGGCCCACTGACATATTATCCTCTGATAAATCAATCTAATTTATTATTGTACACCTCCTAGAGTCACATTTCTAAGTGTTAGCATTTTATGTAGAGGAAAAAGGCACAGATACATCTTGTAAGAGTTCAATCAAAGGACTCAACTCAGTGCTATGAATTTAGAGAATAGAGATACTACTGTGGGTTTCCGTGGACTTCGATGGCTTTGTGTAGGAGTACACGGTAGAGTGTACTTCTGTAGTTAAGATTTGAACAGATATAGAAAGGAGAAAGTACTCAAAAGGCAGGAAATAGAACGCATAAAGACACAGATGAATTCATTCCTATACACAGAAAAACCAGATCCTGTTGCATCAAAAACAGTTCATATAGGTAAATAGTAAATGTGTGATAGAAACATTGTCTGAGACATTAAATACATTTAACCTTACAGGATTCTGATGCTTTCAGAGCTAGTTTAGATAGCTTATTTAATTCTTTATACAGCCCTTGCACTCTGTTCCATATTACTCTTATTTTTCATATGATGAAAGGACAGTTCAGAGAGGTTAAAATAACTACAGCTAGTGAGTGACAAAACCAGAACTTGAATTCCATTATTTTGACTCATTTCAGTGAACCACAGCATTTACCAAACATCAAAAATTCTATTGATCTTGCCTGACTTGGATTTATTCAATCCAGTATGTCTAAAAGTTCTAGAAAATCTAATTGAGAGGGGTGAACTACATTCCAAATGGCTTCATGTTACACCTGGGTTACGTGGGCCATGGCAAACCATTTCATGACAGACATTTGCCAAAATATCCAAAGAGATCATTAAATTTAATACCACATGCATATTTATGAAATCGCTGACCCAGAAATAAAGCAGCTTTCCAGTTTTAATTATTATTTATTGTTTTGAATTTTTTATAGCAGTGTTGAGCTTCTTTTGCTAAGAAATTTAGGTAAGGATCAATCTCCCCCTTTGAAGACTCCACACACTCCAGTGTAGGATTAAGTATAATAATATTAATAATAATAATGATAAATTTTAAAACCTACAAAATTTAAATTTTTACCAGAGTTTAGAAAGCATTAAAGGCATTATATAAACAGATTCAGCATTTTAAAAGCAGTACATTTCTTTAATGCATTGGCTTCTTTTCTGGTTCAGGTTGTTTTTCATATTGGAAAGATAATGGTATCTGAGAGTTAAATTACTGTAAAAAATTAAAAGGAAATCCATATTTATAAGAGCATTAAAATGAACTGTGCCCTAACCTTGCTTTTAATGGTTTATTAATAAATACTTCACAGGGCAGATAAAATAAAGCATGAATTACTCTTCTTCTGTGTTTATTATTTTTATTCTTTAACATATAGTCATACACAAGCATGTGGAGGACTATATAAAATGAATAAAAGCTAGAGTGATGATTAGGTTATATTCTGGTGCTGCAATCACAGTAGGTGCTCAGTAATAAGTATGACGTGGCCTCTGATTTTTTTGCTAATGGTTAAAGAGAGGTCAGTAACATTCAAGCAGGATTGTGGAAGGAAATTCTATGTTTATTATGGAGAAAATCCTATATTATGATCAAAGATTTTATGTCATAACCCTCCTCATTCTCAAGCATTAAAAACAGTAGAATAGATTCTGAATTCACATCTCCGAGTTGCTTCATAAAACTTTCTATTCTGGTTCATTTCCTAATTTAACAAGACCCAGCAGGTTCACATGAAAAGTACAGAACTTCTTCAGTGGGACACAATGGACAACCACATTCCTTTGACACATTAGATTCCAGATTGGCTAGGAAGTGGTAGAATCATCACTGGCATTTTAATTAACCAAGTGCCAACTTAGAACTATGTCTTTGGGCATCTCATTTAAACTCTGCTATCAGTTTTTCCTTGGTCTCATGTTATATGTAACATGTGATTTCGTTCACTTTGGTCTGTATTTTTCAGTTTTATAATTTCATATAAATGTAATTGTATACTATTCATGTCTCTTTTTTGGCTCCTTTGGCTCAGTTTAAATTTTTCTTTTTTTTTTTTTTACAACTCCTCCATGGTTTGGCATGTATCAGTAGTTTCTTCCTTTTTCATTTGCCATTTTAAGAATAATCATTGTCTATTCACCTGTAGATAAAGATGTGGCTAGTTTTATGGACTTAGTTCTCATGAATAAAGCTGCTCTGAATATTTTATTTAAGTCTTTGATAGGATTTATGTTTTTCTTTCTCTTGAGTAAATACACAGGAGTGGAAGTCCTGGCTCCGATGATTTATGTTTAAATTTTTAAGAAGGTGCCAAATGCTGCCAAATTTTTAAGCTGCCAATGTAAGTGGTCCTAACATCACATATTTCCATTAGCAAATCATTAGAGTTCCAGTTGCTATCTATCCTAACACTTGGTATGGTACAATATTTTAAATGCGTATTAAGTGGTATCTTGTGGATTAAATTTATCCATTACTTATGATTAATGATATTATGTATCTTTTCACATATTTACTGGACATTCGAATATCTTAATTTGTGAAATTTTTGTCAAAATCATTTATCTTAATTTAGACTATTTGTATCATTATTACTGAGTTATGAGAGTTATTTATAAATTCAGAAAATGAGCTGTTTGTGGATTGCATTTTTTTAGTTCTGTCACTTGAGGAGAAGAGGACTTCAGTTTACAGGACAGATGTCCAACAGGTACAGAAAAAGGTGCTCAACACTGCTAATCATCAGAGAAATCAAATCATCATGCAAATCAAAACCACAATGGGAGAGAAAACCTCACACCTGTTAGAATGGCTACTGTCATAAAGACAAGAGTTAAGAAGCAATGGTGAGGACGTGGAGAAAGGGAAGCCTTGTGCACTGTTGATAAGAATGTAAATTGGTGCAACCACTATGGAAAACAGTCTGGAGCTTCTTCAAAAAGTAAGAATACAACTACCATATGATCCAGCCATCCCATTGCTGGGAATTTATCTGGACGAAATGAAAACACCAACAACTTAAAGAGCTATCTGCACTCCCATGTTCATTGCACCAGTAGCCAAGACCTAGAAATAACTGAAACATCTGTGGATGGATGAATGGATCAAGAAAATGTGGTGTTTACATACATCTATGTACACAACACAAAGGATTACTCAGCCATAAGGAGGATGAAAATCTTGCTATTTGTGACAACATGAATAGAGCTTGAGGGTATTAAACCAAGTGAAGTCCAAAAAAAGCAAATACTGTATCATCCCACTTTTAAGTGGAATTGAAAAAAAAAACAAAAACAAAAAAACTCAGATACAGAAAACAGATTGGTGGTTGCTAGAGACAGCAAAGGAGTAGAGGTAGGTGAAATGAGTGAAGGTGGTCAAGAGGTATATATTTCCAGTTATAAAATGGGTCCAGGGGGTTTAATGTACAGCATGGTGACTGTATTTAATAATACTGTATATATATTTGAACACTGCTAAGAAAGTAGATCTTAAAGGTCATCACCACAATTAAAAAATATTTTAACTATGTGTGAAAATGGATGTTAACTAGACTGGTTGTGATTTTGCAATAAACACATATATCAAATCTTAGGTTGTATACCTGAGTAATTTTATGTATCATTTGCATCTCAATTTAAACAAAAAACACTTTAGTTTGACTGAAGTCCAATTTATCAGTGTTCTTTTATAAATTACATTTTGTTCTACCTTAAATTCTTTCCCTACCTAGTCACAAATTATTTCCCTAGGTTTTATTTTAGAAGTTTTACAGATTTTTGGATTTACATTTAAAAGTATGACTAATGTCAATAATGAGTTAACATTTCTGTACCTTGTGAGCTGACATTTGGGGATCATTTGTTTTTTATAAGCTGTCCAGTCATTCCAACACAATTTGATGAAAAATTTTTTTCTTCTAAATTTTCTGGACCTCTTTTAAAAAGAAAAACTTAATTGTGCAAGTATAGACCTAAAGTGGACTACATATTGGTTCCATTGATTTTTTTAATTGACATTGAAAAATGCGTAAGTTAAAGGTGTACAATGCATTGACTTGATACATTTATACTGCAGTATGATTACCACCGTAATGTTAGCCAACACCTTCATCATGTCACCTGATTATTTCTCTTTTGTGGTGGAAACAAGATCTAGTCTCTTAGCAACTTTGGTGGAAACAAGATCTAATCTCTTAACAACTTTGAAGTTTACAATACAAACAACACTTAAATCAGAAAGAAGTAAAGCCCTCATTATTTGCAGATGGTGTGATCTTATATGTAGATTTTGAAGATGCAACCAAAATACCATTGGAACTAATCAATAAATTTAGTAAAATTTCAAGATATAAAGTCAATATACAGAAATCGGTGTAGTATCTATAATCTAAAATGAAGTATCAGAAAGCTATCCCATTCACAGTAGTATAAAAAAATAATAGAATATTGGGACACCTGGGTGGCTCAGTCAGTTAAGCATCTGACTCTTGATTTCAGCTCACATCATGATCTTAGGGTTGTGGGATTGAGCCCTGCATGGGGCTCTGTGCTCAGTGCAGAGTCTCCTTGAGATTCTTTCTCTCTCTCCCTCTGCCTCTCCCCCCACTCATGGTCTCTAAAATCTTTTAAAAAATAATAAATTATTAGGATACTTAGGACTGATTTTAGCCAATGAAGTGAAAGATCTGTACAATGAAAACTATAAGACACTGATGGAAGAAACTTAAGACCTGAGCAAATGGAAAGAGACTTTGTGTTCATGGATAAGAATTAATATTGTTAAAATGTCCAAACTATCCAAAGCTATCTATAAATTTATGAAATCCCTAGCACAATTCCAATGGCATTTTTCACAGAAATAAAAAAAAAAATAATTCTAAAATTGGTATGGAACCACAAAAGACCCTGAATAGCCAAAGCAATCCTGGAAAAGAATAACAAAGCTGGACATATCACACTTCCTGATTTCGAACTATACTACAAAACTAGAGCAATTAAAATAGTGTGGTACTGGCATACAAACAGACACAAATATAAATGAAACACAATGGAAAGCCTTGAAAATGGATATACAATATACAAAAACTATTGAGATTCAACAAAAGCAGTTCATAATGTAATGATAAAAGCCTATAGCAGGTAAACGAACAAACAAAAAAGGATCTCAAAGAAACACCCTAACCTAACATCTACAGGAAAAAAATATGCTTGTGCCCACTCTCTCTCTCAAATAAGTAAATAAATTTTTAAAAAAATACAGAAAAATCTCCTTAACATTGGTTTTGGCAATGAGTTTATTATTATTACTATTACTATTTTTTTTTTTTTTTGGCAAATAGTTTTTTGACAAGACCCCAAAAGCACAGGCAACAAACGCAAAAATCAACAAGGAACAGTACATCAAGTAAAAAGATTCTACACAGGGAAAAAAAAAAAAAAAAAAAAAGCAACCTACAGAATAGGAGAAAATATTTGCAAACAATATACTAGGTAGGTTAGTATCTAAAACATGAAAATTTCATACAAGTAAACATAAAAATAAAAAATAAGTAAAAAATGGGTAGGAAAACTGAATAGACATTTTTCCAAAGACAACATACAAGTGGCCAAGAGGTACATAAAAAGATACACAACATCACTAATCACCGGGGAAATGAAGATCAAAAACACGATGAGTTATCAGTCCCGACCTGATAGAATGCCTGTCAAGAAGACAAGAGGTAACAAGTGTTGCAAAAATGTGGAGAAAAGGAAATCCTTTCACACTGTTGGGGACAATATAAATTGGTTCAGTCATTACAAAAAAACAGTATGGAGATTCCTCAAAAAATTAATAGAAATACCCAATGGGGCACCTCTGTGGCACAGTTAAGCAACCAACTCTGGATTTCAACTCAGGTAGTGATCTCAGGGTTGTGAGGTCAAGTCCCTACAGGCTCTGTGATCAGCAGGGAGTCTGCTTGTCCTTCCCCCTCTGCGCCTCCCCCTGCTCATGAATGCTCTCTCTCAAACAAATATTTTTAAAAAATACCCTATGATCCAGCAGTTCTATTTCTGTTTATATATCCAAAGGAAATGAGGAAATGAAATGATTATCTCAAAAGATACCTGCAAGGGGAAGAATGAAGGGGGGGGGGAATTGGAGGGGGAGACGAACCATGAGAGACGATGGACTCTGAAAAACAAACTGAAGGTTCTAGAGGGGAGGGGGGTCGGAGGATGGGTTAGCCTGGTGATGGGTATTAAAGAGCGCACGTTCTGCATGGAGCACTGGGTTTGCATGCACAAACAATGAATCATGGAACACTACATCAAAAACTAATGATGTAATGTATGGTGATTAACACAACAATAAAAAATTTAAAAAACTAATGATGTAATGTATGGTGAGTAACATAACAATAAAAAATTAAAAAAAAAAAGATACCTGCACTCCCATGTTTACTGCAGCATTATTAAGAGTAGCCAAGATATGGAAACAATCTCAATGTCCATCTGTGGGTGAATAAAGAAGATGTTGTATGTGTGTGTTTATACACACAGATACACACACACACAAATATCATTCAGCCGTGAGAAAGAAGGAAATCCTGCTTTTTGGGACAACATGAATGGTCGTTGATGACATTATGCTAAGTGAAGTTAGAGAAAGATAAATACTTTATGATATGACTTACATGTGGCATCTAAAAAAAAAGTCTAATTCATAGAAACATAGTAGAAAAGTGGTTGCTAGGGGCTGGGGGGTGGGAGAAATAAGGAGACGCTTGTGAAAAGTAACAAACTTGCAGCTGTAAGATGAATAAGGATCTACTCAAAAGGTAACTGTAAGCTTGTAACACTGTACTGGATAACTGAAATTTGCTAAGACCGTATAATTTACATGCTCTCACCCGAAGAAACAGGAAGTTATGGTTGTGTAAATTAACCACACAGCAGGAATCCTTTCGCAATGTATACACAGCACCAAATTATTATCACGTATACTTTAATAGCTTACAATTTGCTTTGTCAGTTATCCGTCAATAAAGCTTAACAAACAAGAAACCTCAGTGAGATACCATTTATTTAGAACTTCAATTTCTCTCAGCAAGGTTTTAGAACTTTCAGAATTCAAGGGTTTTTTGATGCTGCTGTTAAAATTACTTTTATATGTCCAAGTATTTGTGCATTTCCCAAATTTTCTTCTGTTGATGATTTCTAATTTAACTTTTTTTTTAAATCAGAGAACTAATAGTCTGTGTTTTTAATGCTACTGAATGTTTGTGAATACTCGCTCTATGCCTAGTATATGGTCTCCCTTAGAGAATATTCCATATAAAGAAGATAGAATTCTGTACTTACTGGTCTTTGGGGCCAAAGAGGTTTCTCTTAAGGTCACTCACTAGGACTATTTTACTCTATCAATCAGTTTTTGTGGAGATTATCAAGACTATTAAAGAATACCATAGCAGCTCAGAGTTTCGTGATACAAATCATGAATCAAATTAACAAAACTGTTAAGGCATTACTGTTTTAATGTGAGCAACATAACACCTCTTTGAGCCTCAATATCAGAAGGACCTCCTAGTTGAACACATACTAGATTTTCTTATAAATTGAATTCTCAATGACATCTAATTATGTCACATCTAGACTGCATAAATTTTATGCACTCAATGGGCTAAAAAAGTTGCCAGGGAATAAAATTTTATTACTTAAAGTCTGAATTAAAATGGCATTTGGTCTATATATGTATATCTTTAATATAAAGATGAAAATATGGCCTGACCAATAGAAAATAAAATGTTGCCCAACCCAGAAAAGTTAATGTAATTAAACACTATTATGTAGAGTAAGTATTCAGTTTTGTAGTATTACCTGTGTTCAAAAATCAATCTTCCTCTCTAACAATATGCTTGAGAGTAATTAAAACCTCATGTTCTCCTTAAATGGAAATTCTAATAGCACCTACCACATTACACATCTGTGAAGGTGAATACAGAGGTTTTCAACAGTGGAAATGCACCCCAAATTCCTTGTTGTCATGATTTTTACACTATCATACTATTGTTAATACATCCATCTCTGACTTTAGTAATAAATGAATATAAAGGATTAATTTGTAGACTCCAAATCATAGAACAGAAATTATGGAAGTGAATTATCTTCAAAGGGGATTTTGGTCATTTTTTAATATGAAGTATATGCCAGCATCATAGTTAATTCCAGTGGGAATATATCTTATTTTATTGTAACTGTGACATAGTTAGAGAGTGCTTCTTACTGGCCACCAGTGTTGATAAAAATTTAACTCAACCTATTACGGAGGTCTGACAACCAAACTTCTCTCTCAATTTCTTCAACTTTCTGAGACTACCTTGTATCTTTCAAATTTATTGTGAGCAGGCAATTAAAATGTTGGAAAAGGAGCAACTGAGAAACCAGCAGCGGCAATGCAAGGTACAACTACCTCTTTGTGCTGATCTTGCTTATTTTAATATTGATTTGAATCCATCACATTCATTTTACTGTGACTATAAAAACCAAGTTTCCATCTTTTTGTGTCTTCTTCAATTTCTTTCATGAGTGTTCTGTAGTTCCTAGAGTATAGATCCTTTACTTCTTTGGTTAGGTTTATTCTGAGGTATCTTATGGTTTTTGGTGCTATTGTAAATGGAATCATTTCTCTAATTTCTCTTTCTACAGTTGCGTTGTTAGTGTATAAGAAAGCAACTGATTTCTGTGCATTGATTTTGTATCCTGCCACATTACTGAATTGCTGGATGAGTTCTAGTAATTTGGGAGTGGAGTCTTTTGGGTTTTCCACATAAAGTATCATGTCGTCTGCGAAAAGAGAGAGTTTGACTTCTTCTTTGCCAATTTGAATACCTTTTATTTCTTTTTGTTGTCTGATTGCTGTTGCTAGGACTTCTAGTACTATGTTGAACAACAGTGGTGAGAGTGGGCACCCTTGATGTGTTCCTGATCTTTTTTTTTTTTTTTTTTTTTAAAAGATTTTATTTATTTATTTGAGAGAGAGAATGAGATAGAGAGAGAGAGCATGAGAAGGGGGAGGGTCAGAGGGAGAAGCAGACTCCCCGCCGAGCAGGGAGCCTGATGTGGGACTCGATCCCGGGACTCCAGGATCATGACCTGAGCCGAAGGCAGTGGCTTAACCAACTGAGCCACCCAGGCGCCCAGATGTGTTCCTGATCTTAAGGGAAATGCTCTCAGCTTTTCCCCATTGAGGATGATATTCGCTGTGGCTTTTTCATAGAAGGATCTATACTCTAGGCCCTACAGAACACTCATGAAAGAAAATGAAGAAGACACAAAAAGATGGAAAAATATTCCATGCTCATGGATCGGAAGAATAAACATTGCTAAAATGTCTATGCTACCCAGAGCAATCTATACCTTCAATGCCATCCCGATCAAAATTCCAATGACATTTTTCAAAGTGCTGGAACAAACAATCCTAAAATTTGTATGGAATCAGAAAAGACCCCAAATCGCCAAGGAGATGTTAAAAAAGAAAAACAAAGCTGGGGGCATCACGTTGCCCGATTTCAAGCTATATTACAAAGCTGTGATCACCAAGACAGCATGGTACTGGCACAAAAACAGACATATAGACCAATGGAACAGAATAGAGAGCCCAGATATGGACCCTCAACTCTATGACTAAATAATCTTTGACAAAGCAGGAAAAAACATGCAATGGAAAAAAGACAGTCTCTTCAATAAATCGTGCTGGGAAAATTGGACAGCCACATGCAGAAGAATGAAACTCGACCATTCTCTCACACCATTCACAAAGATAAACTCAAAATGGATTAAAGACCTCAATGTGAGACAGGAATCCATCAAAATCCTAGAGGAGAACATAGGCAGTAACCTCTTTGACATCGGCCACGGCAACGTCTTTCAAGATACATCTCCAAAAGCTAGTGAAACAAAAGCAAAAATGAACTTTGGGACTTCATCAAGATAAAAAGCTTCTGCACAGCAAAGGAAACAGTCAACAAAACAAAGAGGCAACCCACAGAATGGGAGAAGATATTTGCAAATGACACTATAGATAAAGGGCTGGTATCCAAGATCTATAAAGAACTTCTCAAACTCAACACCCAAAAAACAAATAATCAAGTCAAAAAGTGGGCAGAAGATATGAAAAGACACTTCTCTGAAGAAGACATACAAATGGCTAACAGACACATGAAAAAATGTTCATCATCATTAGCCATCAGGGAAATCCAAATCAAAACCACACTGAGATACCACCTTACACCAGTTAGAATGGCAAAAATGGACAGGGAAAGAAACAACAAATGTTGGAGAGGTTGTGGAGAAACGGGAACCCTCTTACACTGTTGGTGGGAATGCAAGTTGGTACAGACACTTTGGAAAACAGTGTGGAGGTTCCTCAAAAATTTAAAAATAGAGCTACCCTATGACCCAACAATTGCACTACTGCGTATTTACCCCAAAGACATAGATGTAGTGAAAAGAAGGGCCCTATGCACCCCAATGTTCGTAGCAGCAATGTCTGCAATAGCCAAACTGTGGAAAGAGCCAAGATGCCCTTCAACAGATGAATGGATAAAGATGTGGTTCATATATACAATGGAATATTACTCAGCCATCAGAAAGGATGAATACCCAACTTTTACGTCAACATGGATGGGACTGGAGATTATGCTAAGTGAAATAAGTCAAGCAGAGAAAGTTAATTATCATATGGTTTCACTTATTTGTGAAACATAAGGAATAGCATGGAGGACATTAGGAGAAGGAAGGGAAAAATGAGGGGGGGGGGAATTGGAGGGAGAGATGAACCATGAGAGACTATGGACTCTGAGAAACAAACAGGGTTTTAGAGGGGAGGGGGGACGGGGGATTGGTTAGCCCAGTGACGGGTATTAAGGAGGGCACATACTGCATAGAGCACTGGGTGTTATATGAAAACAATGGATCGTGGATCACCACATCAAAAACTAATGATGTATTGTATGGTGACTAGCATAACGTAATAAAATTAAAAGAATAAAAATAAAATAAAATAAAAACCAAGTTTCAAAAAATAAGCAGATGAAAGGATGCCTAGGTGGCTCAGTAGGTTAAGTGTCAGACTCTTGATTTCTGCTTGGGTCAGAGCCCATGTTGGGCTCTAAGCTGGGCATGGAGCCTTCTTAAGATTCTCTCTCCCTCTCCCTTTGCCTCTCCCTCTCTATAAAAAATAATCAAAAATAAATAAAATGAAACAAATGTTCATAGAAGTCAGTCTAGGTTTGAGTACTTAAAGCAGTACTTCTTTTTAAAGTGGTATTTCCATTGCTATTTTATTTGTCGTTAGCAATTTTGACTGTACCAAGGATACAGTAAGAGGTCTTACGATAGCATACATATAGTATCTCAAAAAATATCGAAACACTCCAAAGTGCAGGGAATATATTAATAGAAAAACCAAGCGCATGTAAATAATTTTAGTGCAGCGTGACAGAATCAGAATGTAATAGGCTGAATCATGGTCCCCAAAGATATCCATGTCCTCATGGATCAGAACCTGTGAATGTTATATTATATGGCAAAAGAGATTTTGCAAATGTGATTAAAGATCTTGAAATGGGAAGATTTCCTTGTGTTATCCAGGTGGGTCCAGTCTAATTTCAAGGGTCCTAACAAGAGGCAGGTAGAAGGACATATGGCACGAAAAGAGACAATGTTACTACTAAAGCAATACACTATACTGATGGCTTTTAGTATTGAAGGAAACGGCCATGAACCAAGGAACTTAAAGAATACTGCTCCAAAAGCTGAAAAAGGCAAGGAAGAAGACACTCTAAAGCCTCCAGAGGGGAGCAGACCCTGCAGATACTTGATTTTTATCTGCAAAACTGTAAGGATAATTTTAAGTTGTTTCAAGTATCGATTTTGTCCTCACTTGTTATGGCAGCCATAGGAAACTAGTATACAAGAGTAGCACATAGATTTTCGAATCCTTACTCCAGTGCTCTTTTGCTATATTTTAACAGGCTACTTCTTTTCTACTATCAGACAAGTATAAAGAAGTAAAGGTTTTAGCCATCTGGCCACAAAATGCTGCCAAACTTACCGGTTCAGTTGACTCTCACAATCACAACAAAGTGGCATAACACTGTGGAAAGAAAATTTGGAAACAAAAATCTGTCTGCAGGGGCACCTGAGTGGCTCAGTCATTACGCGTCTGCCTTCAGCTCAGGTCATGATCCCAGGGTCCTGGGATCGAGCCCCACATCGGGCTCTCTGCTCGGCGGGAAGCCTGCTTCTCCCTCTCCCACTCCCCCTGCTTGTGTTCCCTCTCTCACTGTGTCTCTGTCAAATAAATAAATAAAATCTTTAAAAAAAAAAATCTGTCTGCAAATACCGACTGTTCTGTGAATAACCATGTTTCCTCGGCTGGCCTCTGACGTATTTGTAAAATGAGGATAATACCGACAGTATCAGGTTATTTTCAGAATTCAAGTAACTCTTATACTATGTGTAAGATAGTCAGCTCTTGTTAGACTTTCAATAATCTCCAGCTATACTTAAGGTAGATGTGGAGTTTGTTACTGACAGGCCCATGTAATGACTGGGGAACCTGGAACTCTGAGACAAATTGGTACATGGATAGTTGATACAAGAGCTAGGGCTGGAACCCAGGCCTCCTGAAGATAATCTCATTAAGTCATTTGCCACTAATTTAGGAGCACAACTTTAACCTTAAGAAAATTACTAAAATAAGAGATTACTCCTCACAGATAAAATTGAAACACTAATAAATTATACGAATTTCTTATTCCAAATAATGTCTGAAACCATTAACAATCAGAATTCTTATTATTTTTTAAAGATTTTATTTATTTGACAGAGAGAGACAGAGAGAGGGGGGGAACACAAGCAGAAGGAGTCAAGAGGGAGAAGCAGGCTTCCCGCCGAGCAGGGAGCCCAATGCGGGGCTGGATCCCAGGACCCTGGGATCATGACCTGAGGCGAAGGCAGATGCTTTATGCCTGAGCCACCCAGGTGCCCCCAGCATTCTTATTTTTAAAAGGCTCCTATGTTAGAGGGAATAGTTCAGATGAAACAACCACACAGTAGATCTCAATTCAAGGAGGAATCCACAAAGAGTAGCTACAGAAAGAGCAATATTTATTCTGATTTTTTTTGGGGGGGGGGGAAGTAGGTAATGGTAGGCACCTACACTCCTTTACCAAGTGAAATATTTAGGTTCTTCAATGTAGATTCTAATTGTTTAAACTTATTTCAATTACACCTCGATTAAAATGTTACATTAGCCAAAAGGTGAGGGGTTTATGAATTTTAAGGGAATATTTTGTGATCTTGCTTTCATTCAAATTTAGTTGAACTTTAGGAAGATCTGCTTTTTTTTTTTTTTTTTTTTTTTTTTTTTTACAGGGTTAGGCTCAAGTCATTGATGCTATGAACTGGATTGAAGAAACCATGTGCTCTATCAGTTCTATCTCTTCTTGTGTACTGCACATCTCTAATACAGGAATATTTCTTCTGGAGAGCCTTTCAGAAACTGCCCCTTACCATGTAAAATTATAGATCCCTATTTGTTCCATAAGTTCTTTAAGTAAAATACAAATGTGATAATTCATTCTAATTAACAGATTGGGCATATTTTATTTAGGACACTTCTCAGGGTAAACTGATTTATAAATACTTAATTTTAATTTTTGTTTCTTAAAAAAATTGCATTTTAGTAACAAGACAGGGAACAACAAACGTTGGCAAGGAGTGGAGAAAGGGGAAGCCTCTTACACTGTTGGTGGGAATGCAAGCTGGTACAGCCACTCTGAAAAACAGTATGGAGGTTCCTCAAGAAGTTAAAAATAGAGCTACCCTATGACCCAGCAACTGCACTACCGGGTATTTACCCCAAAGATACAGATGTAGTGAAACAAAGGGGCACCTGCACCCCGATGTTCATAACAGCAATGTCCACAATAGCCAAACTGTGGAAGAAGCTGAGATGTCCTTCAACAGATGAATGGATAAGATGTGGTCCATATATACAATTGGAATATTATTCAGCCATCAGAAAGGATGAATACCTACAATTTACACTGACATGGATGGAGCTGGAGGGGATTACGCTAAGTGAAAGAAGTCAAGCAAAGAAAGACAACTGTCGTATGGTTTCACTCATATCTGGAATATACGAAATAGCACAGAGGATCATAGGGGAAAGGAGGGAAAATGGAGTGGGACGAAACCAGAGAGGGAGCCAAACCATCAGAGACTCTTGACTCTGGGAAACAAAGTGAGGGTTGTGGAAAGAGAGGTGGGTGGGGGGATGGGGTAACTGGGTGATGGGCATTAAGGAGGTCATGTGATGTGATGAACACTGGGTGTTATACACAACTAATGAATCATTGAACACTACACCAAAAACTAATGATGTGCTATATGTTGGTTAATTGAATTTAAATTTTAAAAAATTGCATTTTAAGATAACATGTATTCATAAATATAAAAAAATGATTACTGTGCTACTACTAGCTCACGTAATACTGGGTATTTAGTAGACAAAATTAAAAATTGTTATATCAAAACAATTCTAATGCATGCTTTCATAGTAAGTAATAGGCGACGGGTTCATTGCTAATCATTGCAAACTCTTCATTATGATTTTTTGCCACTCTATTGGAATGATGAGTTGGAGTTTATTCCCAAAGGGAAATTAAACACACAGAATTGAAGTATTGAGACATCAGCCAGCTTCATCTCAAACATGTCATATTTTTTCCATGAAATTATATACCAATTATCTAAACATTAAATTTTTAATTTTATTGAATAAAGTATATATGAACATAACAGTTATGCTTTAAGTCAGTATTTGCTATAAATTGAAATTAAAGAATTTAGTAGTATCTTTATACAAAATATATTTAAGTTGTAGGTTTGCAAGTAATACAGTAATTTTTGTCAATGCTGATTACAGATAGACTTGCAGTGGGTGCAGTGGTTAAAAGAACGTACTCTATGGTCAGCCTATTGGGTTTCAAATCTATGTTTCAACAGTTCAGAAGTCTGGGTGAACCCAACAACTTGGAGAAGTAACGTCAAAATTTTTATAAGGTGTTAGCAGGAAGGGGTTAGCAGAGTTGAGGTTGTTTAGGATTAGTTGGTCAAAGTCAGTTCTCAGGAGAGGGAGGAATTTTTCTTGTTAATTAACAGCCATTTGGTGGCATTTAAAATTTTATCCACAAGGAAGGAAAAAAGTAATGAGTGGCTCAAACAGGCATGAGTGGGTAAGGAGTTTATAGGGAGACATAGGCCACAAAGGCAAAAATAGGTAAATTGTACTGTCAAGATTAAGAATTTCTGTGCATCAAAGTATACAACCAACAGAGTGAGAAGGCAACCTATGGATGAAAATTTGCCAATCGTGTATCTGATAAGGGATTAATTTCCAGAATATACAAAGAACTCCTAGAATTCAACAATGACTTAGAGATTTCTCCAAAGGACATATACAAGTGGCTAAACACATGAAAAGATGCTCAACATCACTCATCAGGAAAATATCTTAACTACAAAAAGATATTGTCTCATGCCACTGAGGATGGCTACTATTAAAATAAAAAGCAGAAATAAATATGTACATACACACGTACCAGAAAACAGAAAATAATGGTGAAGATGTGGAGAAATTGAAACTCTAGTATACTGTTGGTGAACATGTAAAATAGTACAACTACTATGGAAAACAGTAGGATGGTTCTTCAAAATTTAATAGAATTACTGTATGACCCAGCAATTCCACTTCTGGGTATATATCTTAAATTTAAAGCTGGGTCTTGGAAGACATGTTCACAACAGCATTATTCACAATCACTAGAAGTGGAAGAAACCCAAGTATTAATTTATGGATAAAAGGATAAATAAAATGTGGTTTATATATACAATGGAGTATCACTCAGCATTAAAAAAATACATTTTGACACAGGCTACAACATACCTTGAGGATATTATGCTAACTGAAATAAGCCAGTCACAAAAAGACAAATAGTGTTTGATTCTACTTATATCATGTACCTACAGTAGTTAAATTGATAGAAATAAAAAGTAGAATGGTTGTTGCCAGAGGCTGGGCAGAGAAAGGAAAGAGGAGCTGTCTGATGGGTCTAGAGTTTTAGTTTTGCAAGATGAAAAACGTTCTTGGAGACTGGTTGCACAGCCATGTTCATGTACTGAACATTACTGAACTGTGCACTTAAAATGGTGAAGATGGTTATGTTTATGTGTCTTTTACCACATTTTAAAAATGTGAAAATAAGTAAGTGTGGTTGGGGAGGAAGAACTTTGGGGACAGGCAGGAATTCGCAAGGTCTTCAGTGCAAGGTCTCAGACCTCCCCCATCTCTCACAGTAATAGACAAGTAATAGACAAGTTACTTAACACTCTGCCTCAGTTTTCTCCTATTTAATGTAATAGCACCTTGTTGAGAGGATTAACATGTGTATACATGTAACACCCTTCAGACAATTTCTGGAACATAATAGCACTAGTCAACTATTCACAGTTACTATTACTATTCAGATGGAATTTTAGCAGTAATAGTACTTTTAGAGCATAGCTGGAGGGGGAAACTGCCTATTGCTGCAAGTAGACCTAAAACCATTAAAAGCCAAATCACCATCTCACTAGCATGGGAAAGTTGTGTCTTTAAGTAGTCTTTATCAATTTATAATGAGCTTTTTAAAATTCATTCCCCCTAAAATTCATCTGCCTTAGCTTTCAGAATACTTGCCAAAATATGCTTATTAATACTTCATTTCAACCTCCAAATTCATGTTTCAAAAGTTTAGTATTTCAAAAGAACTTTACAGCACAATTTGATTTCTATTTAATTCACTTTGGATAGGAGTATCCATGAGTCTGTTTTCTAAGTCAATTTGACATCTTGAGGGGAAAAATAATAGTGCCAATATTATTTTCAGAAAAGTCAAGCTTGGGAAAATACTACTTGCTATCATAGCAAGTCAGTACAGAGTAATTGGTTACAGAGGCCTAAAATTGCCCAAAGAAAAGTCCATGGATAACAATATCAGCAGTGGTAGGAATAATTTACAGGGGGATACTTCTGTGGGTATTAACACAGTCAATAGTTCTCAAAATATTGAAAATTGTCACTGTAAGTGAACTAGAGATATAACAAATAGCTTTATACTATTTTTATCGCTTTAGAAAAAGGTCACATTAATCTATTCTAATCTCTTTTGCATTTTCTAAGTAGTAATCTCAATAATATATGACCTTACGTATCTTCAGAAGCTGTAATACTATTGTTCTGTGGCAAGTATAGTGAGATTTAACATACATTTTTTCCTCAATATTTTCTTACAATATTAATAAGCTACTCATTATAATTTTAAAGGAGCTGATTTTTGAAAACAACCATTTACTTTTATCCATCCCATAAAATTCAACACCCTTTTTCGTTAAACGTTTTTATGAGTCCATAACGAGGACTGAATTGGACTGTTTCATTTATTTCCTGTATTTACCCTTTGACAGAGATGTTAATGAGCAACAAATCGGGCCTAAAGCCTCAGGAGGAAGGAAGCAGGAATTAGACTGGCTTGGAAAATTTATCAACAGCGTAATCTGTCCCTAAATAAGAGATGCTGTTTATTTCAACATCCAATCAAGAAGTTTGTGTTCCACCTGGAAGTACATATACACAGGATTAGGTGGCCAGAATCACATTTTTTAGACTTTTTCAGAGGCTGGCTATCACTGATGTTATCTCTCAAAAGAAAACAGGTTCCATCATGACATAAACAGTGCTACTCTTTCACCCGGGCAGTTTTTAAGGAGAGGGTTCATCACAATATTTGCTATTTATGTATTGAAAAAGTCTCAGAGATTTGGGCTATTCTCTTTTTGCCCTATTACAGTTGGAATATATAATCAACATGGAATGGTTTAACAGTTGAGCCTGGGTCAAATCTACGGAAATTGGCATGAAGTTGTATTTAGTGCTCTTTTCTCTCATTTCTATGTTCTCGCCACCATTTTACACATTTCATGAAACCCTTTTCTCTTTCCCTGGTAATTTATAGGCTTTGTCTTTTAATTCTACTTTCTCCCCTTATTATCAAATCCTGTCTTCCCTGGTAGCATCTTTTACCCATCATATAAATCTTAAGATAATGTTTTAAGTTTTCCAGTGGTTTTTACCGCCATCTTTCTAATTGTAGTAGAAAACATTCATCTTCATTAAAATACTTGCAGTCATAAATGTGCATCTAACAAAATTTTGGGGCTGGTGCTATTGTGGGCTGAATTGTGTTCGCTTACCCCTAAACTTACATGTTGAAGTCCTAATCACCAGTAACTCAGAACGTGGTTGTATTTGGAAATAGAGTCTTGACTTAAGGTCATTAGGATGGGTCCTAATCTAATCTAACTGGAGTCCTGTAAGAAGAGAAAGACCATGGAAGGCCCGGGGAGAAGACAGCCATCTGTAAGCTAAGGACAGAGGCTCGGAGGAGATCCTTACCTCATAGTTCTCAGAGGAGATCAGCCCTACTGATGCTTTGATCTAGTGCTGTTAAATCTGCCTCTGCTGTGGTGCATTGTTGGGTCAGCCCAAGAAACAAGTGCTTATTTCAGTATTCCTAAAAAACACATCGCCAAGTTCACTGCCCAAGAGGTCTGTTAAGTACAGCTAATTCTTTCAGGGAGGCAGGCACTGCAGTCTCCTATTCTTGTGTAGGTAAAACACTAGGAAATAGAGTTCAATATATACTTATTTATGTACATATGTATGTGTGTGTGTTATATATATATATATATATATGTCTACAATGTATAAAACTGAGTAACACCATGGAGTATACAAAGTTCCTGCTCTCAAGAAACAAACCAGAATAAGGAAGACAAACATAGAAATTAATCATTTATTCCTAAATGCAATTTTAGAACAACATTGATGCCAAAAGATTTACTGCCTGACAGTTCAAAACTATTTTAGAAGTGCAGTTGAGGTAAAGGATTGAGGGAAAGCTTAATTCCAACTGGATATACTGTGATAGGTTTTTTAAAAGGCCACCTTAATTTAACCTTATAATTTTCCACTTCCCAAACTGAGTGGAAGGGTTAGACAGATAAAAAGAATGGCCTGTGATAGATTACCAATGTTATGTTAAAACAGAGCATGTTTAACAAAATAGGACTAGTCTTGTAGGGAAACAATGGAGAAAGGAATGAAAATAAATATCCATTTAGGATAATTAATAAAATCAAACTTCTTAGAAATAAGGCAGAATATAAAAAAAATAATGAAGAGATGAAGTGCTACTCAGTACTAAGTACTAAGCAATAACCTTTTTATGTACAATGCTTTTTAAATCTCACATTATTTATAAAAGCAGCTTTCTATCTTTCACACACAAAATCTAAGTAAAAATGAATCATCTGCTTGTTTTGCAGTGCAGGATCAAAGCAAGTTTTGTATACCAAGATTGGCAGTTTCCTGTATGGAAATTCTGATTCTTCTATTTGATGAGACAAGAATGTTTACAGGTAAATTAGCAGGTTAAGTAATGGTAATTTTGTTTGTAAGAAAGTTCTTTGTCATTACCATCCTTTGGTATATGCTCTCATTGTAGCTTCAGTAATTTTAATAGTCTTTGAATTATATTCATTCCAAAATTCACATAATAGGGATACACTTAATTTCGCTTTTTATTTTGTTGTCTAAATTTCCCTTTGTATCTCCTGAGGTCTTGATAGAGAAGAAACACATCTAGTTAAGGCAGGGCAATAACCAAGTCTAATTTGGTCACCTTATCCATACATTATACTAAGTGATGTCAGTTAGAACCCATTGTTCAGATTTGGCAATTAGTAAATCTTCAAATATTTATATTCACCATTTCAAAACCAAATCTTAAAAAATGTGGCAAAAGGTCAATGTCATTAGAGGAAAAAAAAAAGTGATCCTGGAATAGAAGAATAAGGGACATTATTGGGACAAGTGACCAAACTGGAATATAGAGGACAGTTTTGTTAAAAGAAAGGCATCAGTATTAACTTCCTGAATTTGATAATTGCAATGGGTCATGTATTCACTTCTGGGTAAAAAGGTGATATAGGCAATGCACACTCAAACACAAAGACGGGTGAGGAGGAAGGTAGGAAAAAGTAAGAAATTGATTTATCTTAGTAAACTTTAGGAGTTATTATTCTAATGGAATTTCTCTGTTTAGAATTATTTCAAAAGCATAATTATGATATAGTAGTATCCACAACTAGATAAAGTCTATCACTTCTCTCTTTTTTGATTCTTTTGCTTGATCTTACATTATGTTTTGACCATTTTAAATCTATTGACTAACAGTTTTAATAACAAAAGCCAGTAAGGAAAAGGAAAGCTTGATACTTCTCAGTTATTGTTATAAAAAGTAAAGCTTTGGGCGCCTGGGTGGCTCAGTCGGTTAAGCATCTGCCTTCGGCTCAGGTCATGATCCCAGGGTCCTGGGATCGAGCCCCGCATCTGGCTCCCTGCTCTGCGGGAAGCCTGCTTCTCCCTCTCCCACTCCCCCTGCTTGTGTTCCCTCTCTCGCTGTGTCTCTCTCTGTCAAATAAACAAATAAAATCTTTAAAAAAAAAAAAAAAAAAAAAAAAAAAGTAAAGCTTTCGCAATTTCCTTATTTGGGTGGATAAGTCCTATGTTGTTTTGGAAAAAGCTATTTGGAATTACATACCTTGTTGTTTTTGAAAAGCAGAACAACAGCAAAACAGTAACAACTGCCCTGGCCTCTTAAGGTGTTTATTTTGCATTTTTAATTTTAACATATTTGGCATGAGCAAGTCTTAGGAGGTCAGAAAATCTTTGAGTTGTCTTGCATTCAGTATTCAAACTGAAAACTGGCTGCCATCCTAAAACTTTGTTCTGAAGATCATGGTTCTATGAGGGGGTGCATTGAAGCTGGGCCTCTGAGTAAGAAAAAAAAGTCAATTGTGAAGTCCGGCATTTTTAGCCTACCTGTAATACAGACGTCTTTCACCTCTGTTTAAAAACAAAAACAAAAAAACAAACCAGACTTCCTAACTTAATGAATCAGATACATAATATGTTTCTTTTTCATTATGGAATTATTTCATGAAGAATAAGTGAGGGCAAATGGAATGACTTATTTCCTACTTCATTCAAGAAATGGTATAAAACTCAAGTGGTTTATATGATTGGAAATAGAAAAACCTTACTAAATTTAATTAGAGTCACTCCATACTTTCCCATTTTCTTTTAATACAAGTATTTGTCTTACTCAAGGGCTTAATAGAAATATAAATGTCAATAAGGAAATGAAATCATAGCCAAATAGATAATGGAGAACTAGGTCTCCAGGCTGGAAAATGAGCGGTAGGTCAAAAAATATATGGAAGTAATGGCTTTGGAACACTTTGATTGTTTCAGAAATGGAGGTTCAAAACTTTTACCTACATCAACTTATAGCTGACAACATGGAGCTATCTGTAGACCAGCTCCTCAGTTAAGTGGTAAAAGTTCTATTTTTTTTTAAATTAACATATAATGTTATGTTTCAGGGGTACAGGTCTGTGATTCATCAGTCTTACACAATTCACAGCACTCACCATAGCACATACCCTCCCCAGTGTCTATCACCCAGCCACCCCATCCCTGCTACCCTCCTTCACTCCAGCAACCCTCAGTTTGTTTCCTGAGATTAAGATTCTCTTATGGTTTTTCTCCCTCTCTGGTTTCGTCTTGTTTCATTTTTCCCTTCCTTCCCCTATGATCCTCTGCCTTGTTTGTCAAATTCCACATATCAGTGAGATCATATGATAATTGTCTTTTTCTGATTGACTTATTTCACTTAGCCTAATACCCTCTAGTTCCATCCACGTCATTGCAAATGGCAAGATTTCATTTTTTGATGGCCACATAATATTCCATTTTGTGTGGAACATTTTACCTTACCACACCATTTTCTTTACCATTCATCTGTTGATGGACATCTAGGCTCTTTCCATAGTTTGGCTATTGTGGACATTGCTGCTATAAACACTGGGGTGCACGTGCCCCTTCGGATCACTACATTTGTAACTAAGATACAAATGTAAAAATTCTATTTTTAACAAAAGAAAATGATTTAAGGTCTTTGGAAATACTTCTTAAACAGCAAATGAAGAAACCTCTGTTCAAGAGACTTTGTGAAAATGCAGTAATAATTGAGAATCTGTAGTATTTAAACCAAGAGAACTCTCTCCTTCCACCTCCCAGCTCAGCAAGATGGAGACTCCACGCTAGTGTATCCAAGAATGCCAGGCTCCCTATTCTGCCAGCTCCCAGCCAAAGGGCTTTATTCCTGGGAAGAGCAAGACATCAGCATTTCTCAACATGCCCTCTGTTTCCTATTGCTGTGGCTAACTTCTAGGTGAGCATGGTTGAGAGATGGGGTTCTTTCCTCCCACCCAGCCTCCCTTTATGGAATACTCTGCCTTACCCATGGCATCATGAGAATATTGGGTCCCTAAGCACCCTGTCTTGGCTTATAAAGCAGTAGTTCCATAGCAGGAAAGGCCAGCCAGAAAGACCTTAGGCTTTTGTCCACCTCTCAACTGAACATTTAATAAAGAGGGGCTGTCACTCCAAGAAAAGTGTGCCATTGTGCCCAATTGCAGAGTCCCAGCCTTGGATCTGAGATTTTGCCTGGGGTAAGAAACAGGACAAAAACAAGACAGCTCCTAATCTGTTCCTAAAAGATTGGATTTAATTTTCAACAGGACCTGGAGATGTTAAAGCCTAAGGACACTCACACCAAACACTGGAGGCTGTGGTGAAAAGCAACAGGGAGGAGTTTGTAATATTGGTAGATATATATGTAACAAAAATATTATGAAAGGAAGATAAAGGTTAAGAGATGTGTAAAAATAAGATTTCTCTATTGCACTGGAAATGAAGGTAATATAAATCTGATGCTAATTCTAGTCAGTGAAGATATTTACGGTAAGCCTTAGAGCAACCACTGAGTAATGACTGCATAAAATGATGTAAAAAAATAGGTAAGGTAAAATGTGCCATGGGAAAATACTCACTTAATGTAAAAGAAAACAATAAAGGCATAGAGGAATAGAAAGGAAATGGAACACATAGAAAGCATGAGGTTTAATAGAAATAAACCCATCAATATCATGAAATGTAAATGGATTAAAATCCAATCAAAAGGCAAAGATTTTTAACACTAAAAAAAAAAAAAAAAATCCACCTATATGCTCTCTACAACATTCAGGTTTAAAAATACAAATAAATAGGGGCGCCTGGGTGGCTCAGTTGGTTAAGCAACTGCCTTCGGCTCAGGTCATGATCCTGGAGTCTGGGATCAAGTCCTGCATTGGGCTCTCTGCTCAGCAGGGAGTCTGCTTCTCCCTCTGACCCGCCCCTTTCATGTTCTAGCTCATTCTCTCTCTCAAATAAATAAATTCTTTAAAAAAAAATACAAATACAAATAAATTGCAAGTAAAAAGATGGGTAAAGGTATATTATACAAATAGCAAACACAAGAAATGGGAGTGGCTATATAAATACCAAACAGATGTTAAAACCATTTTTTACTACAGATTAGGAGGGTTATGATAGAGGGGTAAATAGGGTAAAGCCAACAAAAAAGAAAGAACAGTTATAAATATATGCACCTTATAAAAGAGTGCCAATTTACATGAAGAAAACTGACAGAAATGGAGATACCCATTCAGAAATAATGATTGCATACTTTAAAAAGCTCCATTTTTAACATTTTCTAGCCTTGATAGTCATCTATAAAATACTCCAGTGAATAAAATGTACATTCTTCTCATGTGCACATAGAACACTCTCCAGGATTTACCATATCTCCATCCATAAAACAAAATTCAATTAATTTAAAAGCATAGAAATACAAAGTATGTTCTTTGTTCAAAATGGAATGAAATTAGAAACCACTAAGAAAAAGATATGGGAAACTCACAAATGTGGATATTAAAAAACACACTGTTAGGAATGTTATTTAAATAATTAATGAGAGGGGCTCCTGGGTGGCTCAGTCAGTTAAGCATCCACCTTCGTCTCAGGACATGATCCCAGGGTTCTGGGATTGAGCCCAGCATCTGGCCCCCTGCTCAGCAGGGAGTCTGCTTCTCCCTCTCCATCTGCCTCTGCTTGTGCGCACGCTAATAAATAAAATCTTAAAAATAAATAATGAGAAACAAATCAAAAGGGAAATGAGAAAATACTTTGAGATGAATGAAAATGAAGGCAGAGGGGCACCTGGATGGCTCAGTCATTAAGTGTCTGCCTTTGGCTCAGGTCATGATCCCAGGGTCCTGGGATTGAGCCCCACTTCGGGCTCCCTGCTCAGCGGGAAGCCTGCTTCTCTCTCTCCCACTCCCCTCGCTTGTGTTCCCTCTCTCGCTGTGTCTCTCTCTGTCAAATAAATAAAAATCTTAAAAAAAAAATGAAGCAGAAAAGTACATTCAAAATGGATGAAAGACTGAATGTGAGACAGGAAACTATCAAAATCTCACAGAACACAGGCAGAAACCTCTTTGACCTCTGCCGTAACAACTTCTTACTTGACACGTCACCAGAGGCAGGGGAAACAGCAGCAAAAATGAAGTATTGGGACTTCATCAAGATAAAATTTTCTGCACAATGAAGGAAACAATCAATAAAACTTAAAGGCAGCCTCTAGAATAGGAGACGATGTTTGTAAGCATGATAAGGGGTTAGTTTCCACAATCTACGGAAGAACTCATCAAACTCAACACCCAAAAAACAAATAATCCAGTTAAGAAATGGGCAGAAGACATGAATAGACACTTTTTCAAAGAAGACATACAAATGGCCGACATATGAAAAGATGCTCAACATCACTCATCACCAGGGAAATACAAATCAAAACCATAGTGAGATACCACCCTACACCTGTCAGAATGGCTAAAATTAACAATGCAAAAAACAATAGGTGTTGGTGAGTATGTGGAGAAAGGGGAACCCTCTTGCACTCTTGGTGGGAATGCAAACTAGTGCATCATGAGAATATTGCCAGTATACTGTTCTGGAGAACAGTATGGAGGTTCCTCAAAAAGTTAATAATAGATCTACCGTACCATCCAGCAATTGCACTACTGGGTATTTACTCAAAAGATACAAAAATACAGATTTGAAGGGGTACATGCATCCCAATGTTTATAGCAGCATTAACAATAGCCAAGCTATAGAAAGAGCCCAAATGTCCATCAACTGATGAATAGATAAAGAAGATGTGGTATATGTATACACACGTATACACACACATACACACACACACACACGTTTATGCACACATGTATATATGTGTATATACTACTCAGCCCAATGTCCATCAACTGATGAATGGATAAAGAAGATGTCGTGTGTGTACACACACACACACACAGGAATACTACTCAGCCATCAAAAAGAACGAAATCTTGCCTTTTGCAATGACATGGATGGAGCTAGAGTGTATTATGCTAGGTGAAATAAGTCAGAGAAAGACAAATACCATATGATTTCATTCATTTGTGGAACTTAAACAGAATGGATGCACATACAGTAGGGGGGAAAAGAGGGAAACAAGCCATAAGGGACTCTTAAGCATAGAGAACAAACTGAGGGTTGAGGGAGGGAGGTGGGTGGGGGATGGGCTAGATAGGGGATGGGTATTAAGGAGAGCACTTGTTATGATGAGTACTGGGTGTTATATGTAAATGATTAACCACTGAACTCTACTCCTGAAATCAATATTGAATTGTAGGTCAACTCACTACAATTTAAATTAAAAAAATAAAAGTTTAAAAAAAATAAAATGATGGAATGAAGGCAGAACATACCAAATTTTAATAGAATGTGATGTAACAAATCTTCAGAGAAATTCATAGCTGTACCTATATATGTTTTGAAAATATTTTTTTTCTAGCATAATGCCCTCAAGGTCCATGCATATTGTTGCAAACAGCAAGATTTCCTTCTCTCCTACAGCTGATTAATATTCCATTGTATATACATGGTTGTTCTTTATCTACTCATCTGTCAATGGACACAGGTTGCTTCCATGTCTAGACCAATTTAAATAATACTTTAATGAACAAGGGGGTGTAGATATATTTTTGAGCTACTCTTTTCATTTCCTTTCAATAAATACCCAGAACTGGAAATGCTGAAACATATGGTAATTTTATTTTAATTTGAGGAACCTCCATACTGTTTACCACAGCAGCTGCATCAATTTACTTTCCCACCAACAGTGCACAAGGGTTCCCTTTCTCCACATCCAGCATTTATTATTTCTTGTCTTTTTGATAATAGCCATAATGACAGGTGAGAGGTGATATTCCATTGTGGTTTTGATTTTCATTTCCCTGATGATTAGTGACGTTAAACATCTTTTCATGTACTTGTTGGTCATCTGTTGTCTTCTTTGGAGAAATGTCTATTCAGATCCTCTACCCATATTTTTAATCTTTTTTTCTTTTTTGCTATGGAGTTGAAAAAAATTTAATCTAAAACTTAACCTTCCATCTGAAGATATTGGGGAAAAAGCAGACTAGAACAAAATCAAGCATAAGGAAGAAAGTAATAAAGATGGGCAAAAAGACTAAAGAGAGAATAGAACAACAATAAAGTTAGAGTCCAAAAGCTCTTCTTTTACTTTTATTTTTTATTGTTATGTTAATCACCATACATTACATCATTAGTTTTTGATGTAATGCTCCATGATTCATTGTTTGCGTATAACACCCAGTGCTCCATGCAGAATGTGCCCTCTTTAATACCCATCACCAGGCTAACCCATCCTTCCACCCCCCTCCCCTCTAGAACCCTCAGTTTGTTTTTCAGAGTCCATCGTCTCTCATGGTTCGTCTCCCCCTCTGATTTCCCCCACTTCATTCTTCCCAAAAGCTCTTAATGAAAAAAAAAAAAGAAACTGAAAACTTTTAGCTAGATTGGTCAAGAAAATGTGAAGTATCAAATAACTATAATCAGAAATGAATGGGGGAACATTACTGATCATAGAGAAATAAAAGATTAGAAGGGCACACTAAGTAACTGCATGCCGATAAATTAGGTAACTTACAGGGAATGGATTTTCTTTTTAAAGAAGACATTAACTACCAAAACTGACTCACAAAGTAATAAACGATCTAAACAGGCTTAAAACAACTGAAGAAATTTAATTAGCAATCGTCACCATCATCATGAACCCACAAAGAGAAGCTCAGACCCAGAAGGCTTCAGTGCTATCATCTACCAGACCCTTAAAAAATAATTTGTGAACAATTATTCAAAGTAAGTAATACTTCCCAACTCAATACCCAAACCAGACAAAGACATCACAACAAACAAGAACTACAGACCAATATTGTTTATGAATATGGACACAAATCCTTCCCAAAATACTAGCAAGCTAAATCCAGCCACATAAAAATGTTAAATTGGACAAGTGGTATATATTCTAATAATATAAAGTTGGTTTAACATCTGAAAAGTAAATTAATGATCCCAACAGACGCAAGAGGGTGAAAAACCTAAAGGAAAATGACTAACAAAAGACTCCTGATCACAAACTTAGTGACTTAGTGACAACACATTTATGATCCTAGAGTTCTGGAGGTCATGAATTCACAATGACTATAGGTCTAAACTCAAGCTGTCACTTGGTTCCTCCCTGAACGTCTAGAGGAGCATTTGTGTCCTTGCCCTTCTCTGGTTGTGGAGACTGCCCCAAGTTCTTTGTCTTGTGATCGCGCACGGCTCAAACCTCTGCTTCTGTTATCCCATCTGGTTCTTTCCCTCTGCTTCCATTGCCGTATTTCCAAGCTATCTCCTTCAGCCCAAGAGGACTGTTTCTTCTGGTATTACATGCTCCAGAACTCTGTGTCCTATATATGTCATGGGAATTCCTCCAGACAAGAAGGACAAGAGGCTTCTCCAGCAACATTTTATGGATCATCCCATCCCTTTTCCTGGATTCAGAGATGATGAAGAAGATCCTAGAGTTACACTCAGATTCTCTTTCAACAGCTGTCTTTGTGACTGAATACTATAGGTGATTCTTCCACAGCACTGATAAAACGTTACCCAGCTACACCCTTGATTTTCTCTTCAAAACTCACTTTTCTGCCAGATAATCTCCTAATCGCAGTTATCTTTTACAACCTGGGTAGGCTGCGAGTTTCCCTCATCAAATCCTAGCTCCTTTACTTAACATTTCATAGAGAGCAAAATGGAGTCTCTCAGGGCAAGCAGGAGCCCGTGTCAAGCAATGACGCAAGCAGTTAAGGGACCGCAGCTAGGAGATACCGCCGGGACCACCGTCAGCTGACCCCCCAGAACTGATAGTGAGCAGAACCAGAGGAGGTCTGCAGAGACCCTAGCTGATTAAATCCCTTTAAAAAGGGAAGGATTTTGGCAGCAAACTGTCAGACTCTTCAGACCTGACCCTTCTATGTCTGACCACTTAAAAAAGGCAACTGGCCCCAAAGGCTCTGCTCCATTCATCTCCGAACAGAGCGGAGATCCTTCACTGCTTGAACGTCAGAAGCAGTAAGTGCGGAGACCTGACCCGGACCAGACGGAGGCCTTATCTCAACTGCGCGTTCACAGACTGACTTCGCGTCTGGTTCCTTAACTTCCTGCACCCTCTGTCATCTTGTTTGTTGTGTGGCTTGTCTTCTGTCCTGCTCTGTGTGCTGTGTAAGAAGCCAAGTTGAATCACATGGTGAAGTGTCATATGAGTTTGGAATCCTGAACCTGCTTTATAGTGTGATTTACCTTTGCTTTATGGTTGAATAAAGCTGACAATGTGGAAAGACACAACTCATGTGTGCGCCTTCACAGTGTGCCCATGACACATTTCTTCCCTCAATTTTTCCTTTTTTCCTCTTACATTTTACTATAAGCAGCAAGACCTCCTCAGACCACACTTCCAATACTTTACTTGGAAATCCCCTTAAATATCCAAGTTTACTGCTTACAAGTTTGGATTTCCACGGAACTGCAGGACACAAGTGAATGAAGCTATCACTAATTAGCAAGGATCGCCTTTCCTCCAGTTTCATTAACATGTTTCCTATTTCCTTCCAAGTTCTTACCAGCAGAATCTATAAAATCCATAGTCCTAACAGTTTGTTCAGAATTATCCAGGCTTTTTCTATCATTCCCTTCAAAAATCTCCCAGTCTTTACCAATTGCCCAATACCAAAACCACAGAAACCTCTCCCAGTGTTTGTTAGAGCAACACCCCATCTCCACCCCATTACTAAAAGCTGTATCAGTCAGGGTTCACCTAGAGAAACAGAACCAATGCTGATATATGTCCAAATGTTTACTTTGCAGAGCTGGCCAGCATGATTGTGGGGCTGCCAAGGCAAGTCTGAACTTGATAGCTCAGACTGCCATACAGGGCAGGATGGAAAGCTCAGGCATGATCTGGGCTATCAGCTTAGTCTGGGCTGCTGTAACAACACACCACAGAACAGGTAGCTTGTAAACAGCAGAAATTTCTCACAGTTTCGGAGGCTCCGAGTCTGAGAGCAGCGTGCCGACATGGTCAGGTGAGTCCGAGAGTTCCCGCCGAAACCTCACACAGTGGCAGTGAGCGAGGGAGTGTTCCAAGTCCTCTTTTATAAGGGCACTAGTCCCATTAGTGAAGGCTCCGCCCCATGACCCCATCACCTTCCGCAGTCACCACCTTTTAATACCATCATCTTGGAGGTTAGCTTTCAACATGAATTTTGGGGGAACAGATACAGATGAGAGCACCTCCAGCCCCCCAGTTATTCGATCGAACACTTTCTTAGGTATTGTCACAAAGGTATTTTATAGCTATAACTAAAGTACTCAGCTGCCTTAAATAAGGAAGATTATCATAGGTAATCAGGGTGGTCATTGAATCAGCTGCAAGTCTTGAACACCAGGGCTGGGGCTTCCCTGAGAAAGCAGCAGCTCTGCCAGGGGAAGGCAGTTTTAGTTCACATCTGAAAGATCTAGTCTGCCCTTCTGGCAGCCCGCCCTGGGGATTTCAGCCTTCCCTAGTCAGTGCTCACAATCACAGAAGTCCACTCCAGGCAATAACTTTTTAAATACGTAACTGCTATTGGCTCTGTTTCTCTGACTGAACCCCAACGGATTCCCCCGGATTCAGAATATTTGTTCTTACGATGTAGCATAAATCAGGTTAAATAGATGACATCTGTTTCCAATAATCAGACTCTTACCTGAATTTGATTTAGAAAACTTCAGTTTCAAAGATATGAAATATCTACTCGTAACACTTGCCAAATCAGAGTTAATATTAAATTTAAAGTGGCATACCCAGCCTCTGAATGGTTTTGTTTGATCATGAAAAATAATCATTAAAAACCCTATAAATGTCTCAATATTAGCGAAGTGTCTATATTTGTGTCTTAAATGTATTTATTTAAACTGATATAATTGGTCACACACACAAAAACATCTATGCTATTTTTCAGCAGAAGTGATCTAGAGGCCCTTTAAAATGATCTTATAAAGATCACCTTAGACTGATTATTTTCAAGTGAGGAACCATTTGGATCCAATTTGATTTCATGGTCTTAATGAAGAAAACTAAATGACCTTTTCCAACTATTAACATTTTTCCCTGCCTGAGGCAGAAAAGGCTTCTCACTGGGCCAGACTAAAACAAAGCAGCAAAAATCTTCTCCTTATTTTTCTTAAAGAAGAAATTTTATTTTATTTGTAATGAACCGATTAAGAGGAGAGCCATTTAAGCCTCCACATATAAGCAATTACACTATAATTCTGTTCTCCAGGCTCTACTTTTTTTATAAGCAGTTAGATTAGGAATATACAATGACAAAATTTGAAAAACAGCAGTAATGAGAAATTGTGCTTAGCTAGTTTAGTCAAAAAACATACAAGCTATCCTGGACTGAGGTGGTTTGTTTGAAAATTCTGATGATGCCAAAGGAGTTTTACTGAGCAAAGGTATACAAAACGTCATTCTATATAACCAATATATGATTTTTGATAAAAAAATAAATAGCAGAAGTCCTCTGCTTCCAGCCATGACACAGCAACTGGTACTAGACTTACTTCTCCAGGAAAACAAAAAAACAAAAAAACAAAATATTTGAGGCAACTGCTGTTGGGCAATGAGCAGCAGGCAGCATTAGGACTCTGATTTTCACACAAAGGCAAACACAAGAGGTGAGCCCCATGTGAATCATCCTAACCCCTTGCATGGGGATGCTTTTCTGCAATGAGTTAAGGAGTGCCTGGGCTGAGTGAAGGAGGTAGAAATTAGACTCCCTTCCCACTAAAATGATAGGATTCCAGGGAAACAGAATTTGCATGGAAATTCACCACAATGACTTCACTAAACGCTGTGCTTTTTAAGTGTAGACAAAGACTCCATGAGACCTACAGATACCATTTACTTCTGGGCTGAGAACTTGCTGATGATACCACAGGTTATGCATCACTAGGGATATTGGAGTTCTGACCCAGTAGAGGTGGGGAGTCGTCACTGAGCACCAAGTACATCCAGATTAAATTCCCAAATAAAGGTAAGCCTGATAGTAAGGAGCACACCCTAGAGTATGGACCACTCCCTAGGAATGAGCCCCAAACCATTGCAGCCTTGCTCTAATGCAGGATTAAATCTGTCTGAGAGGAGCAAAGGCTCTTCCAGTAATTTAACCACCAGCAGAAACAGATCTCAACACTTCTCAGAGCAAAACGACATAATCCAAACACCTTAAAATATATCACTCAAATGACCAACATAAAATAAGAATTTACTGGATATATGGTGAAGCAGAAAAATGGGACCTATAATCAAGATTGAAAGCTGTTCATAGAAAAGACCAAGAGCCTCCCCAGATGTTTAAATTAGGAGTCACTGAATTCGAAGCAATTATTATAATGTCTTCAAAAAGGTAGGGGAAAAGATGATCCTAATGAATAAACTATGGAATTTAAATGGGAAAATGTAAATTAAAACAAATGGAAAACTGTAAATTAAAACAAAAATCTACACTTGAAAAGCTCACCTCCTGAATTGAAAACTTCATTGACTGAGCTTAACAGCAATGAAGAAAACAAAATAAGTATTTGCTGAACTTAAAGACATATTGATGTAAAGTCCCCAGCCTAACTTACAGAGAACAAGGAGATTGAAAACTAGTAAGTGTCTCAGTGACTTAGGTACAGTATCAAGTTGAATATATGTGCAATTTGATTCTAAGATGGAAAGGATAGAGAATAAGAACAATTATTTAGAAAATATTTCAGCAATGCATGTAAAGGTTTGTTTTAGATGATCTCACATTTGGGTGTTTTGCACTGAAAAGAACATTCAGGATGTCTAGTCTGCCATATTGCCACCAGTAGTTCAATACATTCATTTTTGAATTGATATTAGTTTGTTTCAATATTTTCCAAACCCGTCCACTTCCACCCTTCACAAATGACAGTATAGAGACACAAAAGAATTAGTGAACTTTCCTAATATACCATCAGGGGATAAAGTAGATGCTTGATGAGTCAAACCTCTTTGGGTAAAAAATATGTGGTATTCTCATCTCAATATTTTTTGCCAATGGTATAATAAAGACATTAACTCTGTAGTGTTACCCACTCTGCATTTTTCATGTACAATAATGATACTTATGACTCCCTGAATTGCTTTTCCAGTAAGAGGCAAAAGAAATGTAATGATATACTAAACAAATTGTTGTAAAGATAACAAATGCTGTTTAGATGACCTTTCAATCCATGAAATGCAGAATGCAGTGTGACTTCAGCTGTCTCCCCCCAATTTGAACGCAATAGTAATATTAAGATATATACTGTGCATGACTCAATGTATTTCTACCTATCACAGTGTCACTTGCAAATAGTTAACAAAATCATCAGGCCATAAGTATATTGTGGCTGTAATCACTTTCAACACCAACTATTTTTTCTCTTTGCCCACATTACTCAGTGCCTAATACAGTGTGTCTCACACAGTGGTCCTATCATGGTTTCTTGGTGGCATGCTAGAAGGACTTGATGCCTAGAACAACTGTGTACACTTGTCCTTCTCCTTGAGAAGATAAAACAACTGAAACATTATTTTTATAGTAAATCATCTCTCATAGGGCATGGGATAAATGCAAACTTCCTCTGCATTTTCTAAAATGAAACCTAGTGTTCAAAGACATCCTTTACTCCCAGAAGAAGCTTTAAACTACACTTTTACATTAGAGCAGGCTTTTACTTTGCTTATAGAGGTACTTCAATAGCAACACTTTAAAAGTACTGGGTTAAGGGAGTATATTTCATTTTGTTATTTAATCTTTATTTACAAAATATTGAAGTGGCTTATCATGAAAATACTGCATAATATAGCTATAAACACAGAATTAGAAATTAAAAAATAAAAACAAAACGATGTCAGTAGAGCCAACAAAAGCCTCAGGGTAAGAACAATGTATTTCCTTCTAGACCTGACCATCTGCAACAGACAGGGTGTTTTCAAGGGTACACATTCAAATTGGGTCTCAGAGAGGTCCTTCAAGTACCCTCACCCAGAAGAAAGTTGAGTAGTTTTTCTTTTTTTTTTTTTTGCATAAATATAATTTTTCTGTTTATGCAACTCCTTTTAGAAGAAATGAATGTGATCACTTTTATATAAAAAACAATGAAATGCAAATAAGATCCCTTAGGTTACTTACATACATACCTCTTGTCCCCTTACAAGGAAAACTAAACTGAGTGATAAAAGAAAGAGCTGATATAATAACATTTCTTTAAGGACTATTGGATAATGTTCCTGAAGTCTCCTCTGAAAATAGGTTTCTAGCTTATAGCTAAGTGTGTATGTTTTCTCTGAGTTAATGCAGACTCAGGAAAAGGCTCACAGATAACTGCCCTAAATATACTGGCAATAAGAAAAAGTAAAAGTATTAAATAGAATCTACTATAAAAGATCAGAAACAGGGGTGCCTGGGTAGCTCAGTCAGTTAAGCATCTGCCTTAAGCTCAGGTCATCCCAGAGTCCTGGGATCGAGCCTCACGTCGGGCTCCCTGTTCAGTGGGGAGTCTGCTTCTCCCTCTCCCTCTGCCCCTGCCCTGCTCGTGTGCTCTCTCTCTCTCAAATAAATAAATAAATAAAATCTTAAAAAAAGAAAAGATCAGAAACAACATTCATTACTTTGTCTAATGCCAAAAAGTTTAAATAGATTTGTATTTTAATAGTAACAATAAATAAAAACCATTCCATAGTTTAAAACCTGAGTCAAAGTAAATGCAACATTATATGTTGGAATAAAAATCCAATGCTATTTAAAAGGCCCCTCACTTTAAAAGTCATAATTTGATAAATTATCCTGACTTCATGACTTTTATTAGTAACAAGTTTTCAAAATAATAAATTATAGTGATTTCATCACAGATATTCACTTTTGCTAATATCTGATGAATTATTATCAATGGAGCTAAAAACTGAACCTTGTTCAACTATATACTTATACACAGATACAGAAAAAAAAAAAGATCCCCCTCTTGAATATACTCATCTGCCATGGAAATCATTGAGAAATAGGCCCAACATTATAAAGAGTAGGTAGGTTTACAAGAAATGTTAGATTTAGTTTGAAATATTCTATATTCAAATTTAAGTTTTAAATTGATCCATACCCTTCTTAGTTATGACTTTCAAATATAAGAGAAATACATACTATTTAGCTTATTCTTGTTTCATACACATCCTTTGCTCTATCTAAACTAGTTTCAAAACTCTTCTTAGTTTCACCTCAGGTCCCAGGAAATGAAGGAGATTCTGGAGGGGATATCTAAGCCATTGCTAATCTCTTTCTTTGATTTCATGACTTTACTCATGGGTATCCACTCCCTGCTTCTCAGTAAATTTTCTACTTTAGCCCTGGATTGTCACAAATTGCAGTAATCAAAAAGGATTCATGTACTTATAAGTACCAGGAAAAGGATTAATATAAGCACAACCGGTCTGTGACCAATCCAATTTCAACTGAATTGTACGATATAAAGACATAGTTTATTTTCTGCATCTGTGTATATGATGGTGGGGAGAGCGGTAGAAGAAATAGGAATTTCTGATTCTTTTTTTCACTCAGGAATTGAAGTGAGATTAATCATTACAACTACATTAACATTTTCTTTTCAACTGAAGCTATAGTCAGTGTTAGTGTAGGGCACAATGTACGCTGAAGATTTCTTCCAGCATGTGAAATAATTTGCATCTTTTCCAAACCAAAATCTAAGTCACTAGTTGTACAGTCACAAAACTTATCATCGGCTAACTCCAACACACGAGTCTCCTTCTATTATCCTTGAGTAATAAAGAGGAGTCAAAGTCCTCACCGATATTTATGCATGGGACTCGAATGCATTTAAAATTTTTTGTTCACGTACTTACCTTCCTAATTATATTTGCTTACGTGAATATCACAATTCGTTTACACACAAAGTCAGATCATCCACTGTGAATAATAGTACCATACAAATCTGACTTCGGGTTTTTGTAATCAACAAGCACAGATAAAAATTATTCTGAAGAGTTTGGAACAACTGATCCAAAACGGCTCAGTTAAACTCATATCATGTAAACACACAATCAGAAATTAGCTATCTTTGTGCAGTAAAATACCATTTCTCCATTTTTAACATTTTTCTCATTGGTTGAGAGAGCATGCAATGCCATGAGAGTATAGGTCCATGAGCTTTTCAAGAGCTGTGACATGATTTAGTCATTTCTGTATCTTCAGTACACCTCAGTGCACAGCATATGTATATTTCACCAATTTTACAATGCACATTTTTAAATAATTTAACATCTCTGAAATTAGAATGTCTTATAATCAATGGCATGTCATAGTTTCTTTTTCTTTTCCTTTTTTTAACTTCTTAGTGGAACATACATGTTAGTGCACCTTACGATCAATGATCCAATTGAATATATGGTAGTGGGCATTGACTAAAAGTTTATTGAACTTGAAAAGCAGCATATTATGATGGAAAGATAGTTCTACGATCTAGCTCAGAGATATATTGCAATATATGCACTGAAGCAATGATGTTTGTGAAGAGATGGGATTTGAGCTTAATAGTGGGTGTTTTTAACAGAGGAAATAAGTTACTACACGAAGAGACTTGGTAGAGTCAAAGACAAAATAGAAATTTTTCTTACAGATCAAAGGAGTGGCACATCAGTCTCACATGGAGAATGGGGATTGGAGAAGTGAGGGGACATAAAATATAGGGAAGGAGAAGGTATGATTAGGGACTAAAACTCATAACCCTTGGATATTTTAGTGAAGTGCAAGACAAGATCACATATTGAGGATCAGACCAGATTTAGACATGGAGCTGAGAAAGGCTGGGTAATAATTTGGTTCTTCATGTATGCAAAAAATGAAATTCCTGAAGCAATGTTTTGTGAGGTTCTCATCAGCATCACCTAGAAGAGAGGTGCAGTCCTACAGCAAAAGGAGTTGAGAAATGTAGCAGGAGAGAAAGAGGACTCCATAGGATCTTTATTTATAACCCGGACAATTCCCTCTGGTCTAATGTTTCATACCCCATTCAATAAAACCAAAGCCCTGATATTGAAAGTAATAATGAAAAATTTAAAAACCAGTCTCATGGCATTTTTAAAATGAATGGATATGCCTAAAATTCATCTAATCAAATCAATCTGGTCAAACCAAAAACCTTAGTACCAACTGCCATTAGCAAGGGAGAATGGGAAGGAAAAAATCTAGTTTTTATATTAAAAGGAATTAAGTAAAAAAGGAAGAACGGACCTCATATAACTCCAAGTTAAATAACTTTAGGCCACCCCAAGGATGATTCTGTGTGTGAACCTAGATTGGATAAGACAAATAAAAATCTAAAGGTAGAGCTTAAAATTCTATTTATGTAAGTCCAAATTGTTATACGTCAGAATTCTTGTATTTTACAATCTTGGCTTCTGGTCGGGTTGGCCAGATAATAGATTATGTAGTTTTGCATTCATATGGAAATATTTGCTATATTAAGTTGTTTAACATCACTGCTCATTAGAAAACCCACCATCATAAGCTGGAAAAAGTCCAACACTGGCATTCTTCGTCTTGGATGGAGGATTCTAGGATAGGAACACTCTTGACAGCTTGTTGTTTTTATTTATTTTTTATTTTTTTAAAGATTTTATTTATTTATTTGACACAGAAAGAGACAGTGAGAGAGGGAACACAAGCAGGGGGAGTGGGAGAGGGAGAAGCAGGCTTCCTGCCGAGCAGGGAGCCTGATGCGGGGCTCGATCCAATGACCCTGGGATCATGACCTGAGCCGAAGGCAGACGCTTAAGGACTGAGCCACCCAGGCGCCCCAACAGCTTGCTGTTTTTAATCATTTTCCCTGGTTTTGCCAGAGCCCAGGAAGGTTGGCCCCACTTGTATTGAGGAAAAGTGGAAATGCCACCTTACATTGAGCAATTGTACACTCCACAGAAACAGTTTAGTTTATATTTTTGGGTCTTGGACTCATAATAATCAGATTATGAGAGAAATCCATCCAAATACCTCTATGACTTCCTCTGAGACTTACTGTAATTCTTTTTCTTTTTTTAATCTAAAAACATTTTAGGATTTTGTAAAGTATCCACTGGTGCTCTTGTATTCCTTATTAACTAGTACCTTTGGAAACCATATTTTGTGTGTCCCTTATTCTGTCCTTAGAAGAAGAAAAAGTGAAGAAGTGGAAGACATATTTGATCCACAGTTGGGAACTGGAAAAGCAACTGTGTTAAAATGAGGGAGGGAATCTCTGGGGCTAGCAAATGTACACCTGATAGGGTTTATTACATCGTCGATGCTGTTTGGATTGAGAAATAAAATCAGAATGGGTTTGAAAGGGAACAATTAAATAGATACTTTGTAATAGGTTTTACTCTTGTAATAAGTTTAGTGAGAAAAGGCAGTAAGTGAAAAGATGAAGTAATGGGGTGTCTGGGTGGTTTAGTCTTTTGAGACTCGGACTCTTGTTTTCGGCTAGCGTCATAGTCTCAGGGACTTGGGATCGAGCCCTCTGTTGGGCTCAAACTCAGCACAGAGTCCGCCGCTTGTCCCTCTCCCTCTACCCCTTCTCCAGCTTGTGCGCGTGCTCTCTCTCTAAAATAAATAAATAAAACCTAAAAAAAAAAAAAAAAAAAAAAAGATGAGGTAATAATTTGTTCCTGAGATTGCACTTGTACAAAATAAGCAAGAAGAATAACGGTCTCATGATGAGAGCAAAAAGCAGGCAGGAAGAGGGGCTGGAATCTGGCATGTGTGTGCCTAACAGGGAGAGTATGTACAGGCTGAGAATAGCCCACTGGCCACCGGTTGTGGAAAAATGAAGTCAGAAGAAAAAAAGATAAGAAAAAAGAATGTCAAGCAGGGTGATCTGAAGAGTGACTAAGTTTCATGCTCAAAGTCAAGCAAAGCTGAAAAAGCAGCTTTTCCCTCCAGCAGAGCTCAAAGGGCGGCATTGCTTACTGTACCCACCTATGTCGCCACGTGGTTCTGACAGAAGTCATATTAGGAGCCATAGGCTTTCCATGTAAACCCTGATCCCCAGAAATCACTGGTTTTCTGAAAACAGCAATAATAATTTCAAAATTCACAGTAACCCATTCATACAATATAAACTCCATTAACAATTTTAGCTGTCCATTTAAAACAAATTGAAGCAATTTTTCACTGCGTTGGATATTTTTTAAAATGAATATTTTGCTTGTTTGTTTTCACTAATTTACTGGTAAATTTGACTTGAAATGGTCAATCCAGCTCTATAATTATGCAAAGCTAATGGATTTCTTGGACTAAGTCATTAGATAATTATATTAGCTAATGTTCTTTTGGTTGTGAGCAATGAAAGCTGTCTCTGTGAGCTCAAACAGGAACCTTAATGGCAAGACACTGCAATACTTTATGTCATCAAAAGAACCGTTGTACAAACAAGACTGACAAAGGGATTGAACCAGGCAGGCCAGCTTTAAGTACTCATGGTCCTTTCCTCTAGACTAGAGCAGAGATGAGCACACTTTTTTTTTTTTTTTTTCCATAAAGAGCCAGATAGAAAACATTTTAGGCTCTGTGGGCCATACAAGTCCCTGCTGCATTACTTGGTGCTACCATTGTAGCGTGAAAGCAGCCAGCCGCACACAACGCACAAATGAAGGAGCATGGCTGTCCTCCAATAAATCTTTATATATATACACTGAAATGTGAACATCACAGAATTTTCATGTGCCATGAAATATTATTCTTCTTTTGACTTTTTTCTCCGACCATTTAAAAAATGCAAAAACCCCAAAACAGGTCGTAGGCTGGATTGGCCTGAGAGTCTTAGTCTGTCCCCTTTTCCTCTAGGAGGCTGCCAAGAACTCCCCAGGACTTTCAATCTCTCTTTGTTCAAAGTTTAAAATGATGGAAAAGAGAACCCTATTGTCTTATTTGAAGTTGGTTTTCTACTCTTAGATCAAATGTTCTCTGCCAGATGGGAAAGGCCACACAAAGCAGGCAGAGTCTCTGGAAGCTTATCCTCGGTACCAGATGCAATGATCAGAAAAGTTAATGTTAACTTTAACTTTAAAGGCAGAGGAGTGTTAAGAACTAAGCAGCCCCCTCAACAGGAAAACCTACTACAATAACATTATTTCTTTGTATTTGTCTCCAGACTATTAACAGATGTATGTACTTAGTAGATAGGAGCTTGGTTAATCAGTGCATCCACACTTAAACTCTGTTTTGTCTCTTTATCTCTTCTTGTCTTTGGGATAAGAAATAAATTCCCCGGGTGGGACACTAGGAGCCACCAAACATCAGTGCAACCTTGCTTTGATCTATTCCAAGTTCCACGAGATCTTACTTGAAAAAGTTTCAGAAGCTTAAAGAAAAAAATTCAACTGCTTAGAGGCTTAAAGCTACCGCCTACATGAAAATACGTAATTTGTGAAGAATGACATAGAGATCCTGCCTAATCTGATCTCAACATACACTAATAATCAGCCACCCCCTAATATGCCCCATGCCCCTACTCAACTGTTCTCTAAACACAGTCTATACACAGCTTTGTGTCTTGAAGCAAGTTCCGCCTAAAACACACATTTTTCCTCCTTCCTTTACTTAAGAACTCCTGTATGCATTCATTAATACACACAGTTAATTGTTCTTTTAAAACACTGTTAATCCTTATTATAGATATATCTGCCTAATTTTTCTTTCAAACATTAAAGTACAACTATTAGTTTAGGCTTTTATTATTTCTTTCCCCCTTGGTCTTTCCCATCCATATATATTTTGATTAAATACAAGATGCTCTAAGTTCTCCCACATTATGCCATCTACATACCCTCTGCCCTCTCTCTTAATCCAAAATTACATACCCCATAAAACCTTATTGGCAATATTGGAATTATATTTGAACTACCTAAAAATAAGACATACGAGTTTTTCCCCTGCCTACATCATTAAGTTTAAAATAGCTTTGGGGAAATGACCGTGTTTTTTATGGCCTATTATAGTAGGCATAATGCTAAAATGGTCTTTAAGATTCCTACCTACTGATATGAACATACCTGTTTTATCCCACCCCTTCAAGTATGAGCTCAACCTATAAATATGATGGGCTATAACATTCCTAATTATGTTACATGAAAAATAAATTTTACAGATTTAGTTAAGATCTCTAATTAGGTGACTCTGATTTAACAAAAAGGTATAGTATTCTGGAAGGCCTGACCTAATCAGGTGAGCCCTTTGAAAGAGTGAGAGATTTCAGAGAAATGCTCTTGTGCTGGTTTTGAAACAATGAATAGATAAAATAAGTATAATAAATAAATAAATATTTCACACAATGGAATATTGTTCAGCCATTAAAAAAAGGGAAATCCTGCCATTTGCAACAACATGAATGAAATTAGAGGGCATTATGTTAAATGAAATAAGTCAGACAGAAAGGACAAATACTGAGTGCCTGGGTGGCTCAGTCAGTTAAGCATCTGCCTTCAGCTCAGCTCATGATCCCAGGGTCCTGGGATGGAGTCCCACATCAGGCTCCCTGCTCAGTGGGGAGTCTGCTTCTTCCTCTACCCCTCTCCCTGCTCGTGATCTCTCTCTCTCTCATGCTCTCTTTCTCAAAAAAAAAAAAAAAATCTTTGAAAAAAATATTTAAAAAAAAGGACAAATACCATATGATCTCACTAATGTGTGGAATCTTAAAAAAAAAAAGAAAAAAAGAAAAAAAATGTCTAACTCATAGAAGCAAAGTAGAAGGGTGGTTGCCAGGGGCTGGGAGTGTGGATGGGAGAAATGGGAAAATGTCGGTCAAAGGTACAATCTATAGTTATGAGATAAGTAAGTTCTAGAGATCTAATGTACAGCCTGGTGACTACAGTTAACAATATTGTATTTCATACTTAAAATTTGCTAAAAGAGTAAATGTTAAGTGTTTTCACCACACACAATTAACTTGGTTGTGGTAATTATTTCACAATGTGTATTAAATCATCATAGGGAACACTTTAAAGATTTTATTTATTTATTTGAGAGAGAGAGAATGAGAGAGACAGCACATGAGAGGGGGGAGGGTCAGAGGGAGAAGCAGACTCCCTGCCGAGCAGGGAGCCTGATGCGGGACTCGATCCCCGGACTCCAGGATCATGACCTGAGCCGAAGGCAGTCGCTTAACCAACTGAGCCACCCAGGCGCCCGGGAACACTTTAAATATATACAATTTTTTGGTCAATTTTACCTCAGTAAAGCTGGGGGCATGGGAGGAAATGATGGAAGAAGGGGCAAATCTCTGTTTTGTAAGAAAACCTATGGATAGGACCGCATGGAAGGAAACAGATGGGGAGTAATTGTGCTCCGATGAGCTATACTGACGAATTACAACCAGGAGCTTCAACGGCATCTGATTTAGAATGATTTAGATGACGATGAGATTTTGGACTTTGAAATGATGATATTTAGATTTGATTTTGGACTCTAAGTTGAAGATATGATGAGATTTAGATTTAGATTATGAGATTTTGGACTTCAAACCAATACTGTGATGGGATAAGATTCAGGAATTGTGATAAAGGGTGGATGTATTTTGCATTTGGGAAATATGTGAAACTTTGGGGGCCAGAAGGCAGACTGTGGTGGCCAGAATTCTAATATAGCTTCCAAGATTCCTGTCACCTATTGTATATATTTGGTATTATCCCCTTCTATTGAGTGTGGACAGAACCTGTGGTGTATGACAGAATATTGTTCTCATGGTCAGGTTACTTAATCATGGCAAAGGTAAAGGAATTTTCACATAATTCAGATCTCTAACTCATTGACTTTGAAAGAGATTCTCCTTGGTGGGGCTGACCTAATCAGATGAGTTTTTAAAAGAGGAACTCTCTTGCTGGACTAAAAGAAAGGAAATAAGCATGTGGTAAACTGCTTATGGAAGAGGTCACATGGCTAGGATCTGACACATGACTCCAGGAGTTGAACGTGGTTCTAGTTGACAGCTAGAAAGAAAAGGGGGAACATCAAACCTATAGGAGCAAAGGACTGAATTCTGCCAATAACCACATAAGCTTGGAAGAGAACCCAAACCACCAAAAAGGAATGGAACTCCAGCTCTCATCTTGAGTTAAGCCTGGTGAGATCTGAGCAGATTTAGCTAACCAGTACCTGAACTTCTGACCTACAGAAACTATGAGATAATAAATGGATGTTGTATGAAACACTTAAGTTTGTGATAATTTGTTACACAGCAATAGAAAACTAGTACAACTGTGTTGAGATCATTAGTCTCAGGTCCCAGATGCTAGCCTGGTGTAACTGTTGACTGTATGTTATACTCTGTATCTAATTGTAAGTCTTCCAAAGAAAATTTAGCACACATTTGCATAATTCTCTCATGAGTAAATTAAATACATTGTTTCTCTTATCCTTCCTTTATAGGAAAGCTCAAGTGTTTCTATATTCCTTGTCTGTTCATTGTTTCTATCCTTGCACTGAAATTAGTATTATTTTTCATTGTTTTTAAGTCTTTTTTTCTTCACAATTTGATAAATGTTTATGCTTGCTTAATTGCTAATCTGAAAAAAAAATGATCAGAACTTTCATTTGTATATGAGACTATTTTATGTCCCTGTTGTGTAGAGCAACTAACTACATTCCCTCAGCAGGAAAAAGATCCAGAAACAGAGCTAATTCTAATTTCATTAAACACTTGTCCTCGATTAGTTTCCTTCAGTATCCTGAAATCACATGAACTGTGCACCAGTTTATTTCACCAATTATTGCTTCAGCCGAGAGACAGGAGTTAATATTCCCATGATCCCATTTTTTTAGGAATTATTTTTTTATATCAAAAAGTCTCAAAGTTTAAGTGTATAAAATAACACATTAAGAAATGAATCACAAAATATGTGAATTAAATTAAACTGTAGTTATAAACCATCCTTTCTGAAATTTTTAAAAAAGCTGTTCCTAAAATATCTATAGATAATGCAATTATATAAAGGGCATTTTAAACAGAATTATACATGATTTTTAAGAGAACATGTAATTTGAATTTCCTTAAAAATCAGCAATATATATTGAAGTAGTTATGGTAAAAAAAAAAAAATGAGACTGAAAAAATTTAAGACTGACAGTACCTCCATGAAAGTAGAAGGGACGCAGGTCCAGGGGTAATCGGTATTAGTAAAACCTGGATTTTTTTTTAAGGTGTCATGGATGGTGGAGAGAATGTAAAAGGTTCAGAACATTTTCTGACATACAAATGTGAGATTGGTGTGGTGAAGCCATATAAGGAGATATTATTTACTAAGGCACAGAATTCTTCCCACATCCAAGAAGGTTCATGGTGAATTCCATCAATAATGGCAGCCTTGCTTTCCTAAGCCAGTCAAATGAAAGCTGTCTCATCCTTTCCTCAGTGTGCCAGGATTTTGTGTCAGATTACATTTACTTTTACTTTGATCCTGGATTTTAAGTCCCATTTTTGATCAGAATAGTTTGAATCTACTCTCCAACTCTCATCCCAAGCAGTGTGGCACTGAGTGCAGTGCTGGTCTGATCAAAGATTTCAGTGGGTGTGGATTTGGGTTTCATCCAGAGGACATCAAAGGCAATCTGACTGGGTCTCAAAGTCTGTTTCTGAGCTGATCTCTCAGCCGCCTGTTTCCTTGCCGAGACCCGAGTTCTTACTCTTGGCTTCCATGATGCTGATTTCTCTCTGCACCACTTACCCCACACACATTTTTCCTTCATTTTCTCCATGTACTGTTAACACAAGCTGGTGTGTACAGAAAAAACTTATTAAATATATGGGAACTTAGAGGAAATTTTAAATACTAAAAAAAAAAATACTAGAACCAAATTATAAGCTTCTTCCTTTGCCTCAGGGCAATTTTTCTTTCAACATTTTTCCCATATGATTTTCCTTTTCTAGGTAAGACTTTATGTTCCTGGTCTTTTTTTAACCTGAACAATTGACTTTTTCAATCTCTGTCTTCTGCATCCTCAGCTCAAGGCACTTAATTGATTTCATAATACACTAATGGGTGGTGGCTTATAACTTACTCAAATCATGCCTCAAAGCCTTCAGATATCACACACACACACACACAAAATACTAATCAATTTTTCCCCAAAAACATCAAAGCATCTGCCTCTGAAATGAATCTAGCCCCTGTACCTAGAATATGTGAGCAATATTCTATTATTGAAATAGTATTGTTTCTTTCTCTTGGATTACTATTATCATTGGACCTGTTGTTACTATTACAACTATTAGCACAATTGCCACATTACTGCTATCATTACTACTAATATGTTGCAGTTCATATGATGCTTGATTCTACATCAAAACCTAGAGTTTTTATTGTTCTACTGTCCTCAGATACTTGTTATTAACATCTGTGGTAGGTAGCCTCTAAAATTGCTCCCAGTGTTTCCTGTCTTTTGGTATTCATGACATTGTTAATCCCTCCTGTTAATTGTGGGTTCCACTGGTGACTCACTACTAAAAATAGAATAGGACAAAAGGCACTTTGAAGACCGGGTTACAAAAAGACTCTAGCTTCTGTCTTGCTTGTCTTTTCTTGCTCTTCTGCTTGCTGGTTCTGATGGACGCCAGCTGACATGTTGTGAGTTGACCTATGGAGAAACCACACAGGAGGGGACTGAGGCGGGCCTCTAGCCACCAGCCAGCAAGGGCATTAGGCTCTCAGGCCAACAGCCCTCAAGGAACCGAGGCCTGCCAACAACCATGTGATCAGACTTGGATGCAAATCCTACCCCAGTGGAGCCTTGATAGGATTACATCTGTAGCTTACAGCTTAATTACAGCCCTAGGAGGAATTCTGACTCAGAGGACCCAGCTACATATAGTGTGTAGATTTCGGAACTACAGCAGCTCCATTGGCTTAACCCGCTATGTTTTGGAGTATTTTATTATGCAGCAATAGAAAACCAAAAAATTACCTTCCATAACTGAATTTGTTGTCTCCTTTATGGTTATATAATTCTTTTTACATGTGAGAGAGTGAAAAAATTGAGTAAAGAGATGTGAAAAAATAAAAAAGAAAAGTGTATAGTTTGTTCATTAAATTTCAAAATGTAAAAACCATGTTGAATCAGATGAGTTTTATTAATAGTTAGCCCTCTTGTGTGTTTTATAAGACTGGTGCCTTGGTCAGCACTCTGACACTTGGATGACAGACTTTTTGAGAGCCTGGTTTCCTAAGTCCAACATGTTCTGGAGAGGTTATGCTTATTTTCTTCTCAGGGAACTAGATGTTGAAGGACCTGGAGTTTCTACCTCTCCATTCACCTTCCCTCTCCATTCCTATGCTTTCAATCACCTCTGCATTAGATTTTAGTAGTGACTCACATGATATAGAAAGGAAAAGGGACCTCCAATCAATATGGTTTTCCCAGGCTAACACCCCATCTGCTTCTAGTCAACGTAGAACCCTCGTCAGTGGAGGGTACAAACCTCTGTCGGCTTTTCTTTCTAATGAAAACTGCCAGGAATACGACTGTTGGTGCTGCTTGAGGCAGAAGCTCCCAGCACTTTTCTTTTTCTTTCTTTTTTTTCTTTTTCTTTTTTCTAAGGAGGGGGGTGAGGAGGGGCAGAGGGAGAAAGACAATCTTAAGCAGGCTCCACACCCAGTGCAGTCTGACACAGGGCTTGATCTCACAATCCTGAGATCATGACCCTAGCCAAAAATCAAGAGTCAGAGTCTTAACCAATGGAGCCACCCAGGCGCCCCTCCCAGCTGCTTTTCATGATGACTTTTATTTCTTCCTCAAGTGCTGGATGCTTTCACATCAGTTTCTTCTTTCATTGCCCATCTCCAGATTTCTCTTTAAGCACTATTCAACAATTGCCCCTATGTGTTCAATCTAAGATTACCAAACTTCTCTTTTATATATTCTGATTCTATAGAATCTGTATGTTTGACAAATATCCCAGGTGATTCTTACCCACAGGGAAGTTCCAAAATCACAGGAAGACAACCTAAAACTGGGCCTGTGCTGACATACTACCTAAAAATAACAGTGGTACTGTATAGTTCTCTATCCTAAGCCATTTAAATTTTGAACCTCTTTAACTCCACACAATTTACAAATAAGCAATACCTTTTCCTTTAAAAAAAGACTATATTTTAATATTTGCATAAATGAAATTCAACACATCCATGCTACAGGCACTATATCCCAGTGGGATACAGATGAATCAGACATCTTTCCCGTCCTCGGAGAGCTCGTACTCTGACAACACAGTTCAAATTGAGGTAAAAATGGAGAAAAAAATGCTTCAGAAAAGGAGAATGAGATGTACCAAGCATCCTATGGAGGCGTGTGAGTTCCAAACCACATGTAAGCACAGTAATTCTATCTAGGATTTTTAAATTCCAAGTCTAAAAGGAAATATATCAAGTCAGATATTTCTTTTTATGGGATGAGGTGGGAGACAGGTGCTATGGAGCAAATCTTTATTTCACCCATACACTGCAAAGAATTAAATTCAAAGTGTTTTTACATGAGGAATATTAAATGACATAAGTGGTATTTATGAATATAAGAAAAATAGGGTCATTCCTGATGGTTTTGACTCTGACCCAGAAAAAAAAGTGTCAGTGGGGAGATAGTGGTTTGGAGGAAGAGGTTGGTAAAGAGAAAATTAAATACTGATTAAATACTGAATAGTAGGATATGTTTTAAAAGGTGCTTGCAAGTCATGTGTCTGTAACTCAGCAAGCAAACATACTTATTACATGCTAATAAGCTTGTCAATAATGGAAGTCAATATGAGCAGAAGATGAGAGGCTTTGCTTTTCTGCATGTCTGGCCCTGCATTCTAAAATACACCCTTGGCATTACCTTTAACCATACATTTTGCCAAGTGACATAATTATGACCATTATAACGTTAGGATGTGTCAGTGTCTCCATTTCAAATTTGGGAAATGTGGATTACTTTTTTGCCAGTAATTCTCAGAGTATGTCTATAAAAAGCCCATCGACTTCTGGGATGAAGCTGTGCTCTTTGCACGGTGTCATCGTACAGAGGACTTATTTCAGAACCAAATGAAGATTCAGTGGTGAATCTCTACCAACAGTTTATGAAATCTAAATCTGGGAGTTGCTGAGGTACAGTGTTCCCATTGAGTACTTTGTATAAAATGGATTGGAATCTGCTCTGGTCTTACATCTCCTTGACAGTCAATTTTGTGCCTTATTCGCAAATGTAGCACTTTGTGGGAAGCAGTTTGCCATCGATGTTACAAATCCTAATGAAGTGCTTTACCTCCCGCCAGATTTCAGTTGGGAAGGCTTTCAAATGTGTTTCCATTTATACATGCCTGCTTTTTACCCTTAGTGCACAACGAAATCCTACTGAAGAATGTGTTTTATTTTCTATTTCCTTTCTCTGGGATATATGTTGAAAGACAGAAAGTAGATTGGTGTCATAAATGCAAAGAGAGAGAACCAATTATGTCATAAAAAATTGGATAGGCTTTGCCTAATGTAGATGTATTGTTATAAATAAGAGATGTGTAGAAGTCTGTAGACTTTGGGATTTCCTTCTCTATGCCACTGATTTTAGTTTTATATCAATAGTGAGGCGGCAAGGATTCTATTTTCTTTTCTGCCAGTACCTGCTGGACCTCAGAAACTATACATAAAAGCTTGTAGTTTCAGTGTTTTAGAGAGCTCATTCCATATTTTTCTTCTCTCTGGCCCGGGGCCTTTAAGAACCACAAAGTCTGATGTAATTCTTTCCTTTGCTCTCCTGTTGAGTCCGTAGGTGTTCAGAATGGTTTGATACCTATCTAGCTGAATTCCTGGGACCAGATGAAATTTAGATCTCCTCCGACGTGGATGGAACTAGAGGGTATTATGCTAAGCGAAATAAGTCAATAGAGAAAGACAAGTATCATATGATCTCGCTGATATGAGGAATTTGAGAAACAAGACAGAGGATCATAGGGGAAGGGAAGGAAAAATGAAACAAGACAAAACCAGAGAGGGAGACAAACAATAAGAGACTCTTAATCTCAGGAAACAAACTGAGGGTTGCTGGAGTGGAGGGGGGTGGGAGGGATGGGGTGGCTGGGGGATGGACATTGGGGAGGGTATGTGCTATGGTGAGCTCTGTGAATTGTGTAAGACTGACGAATCACAGACCTGTACCTCTGAAACAAATAATACATTATATGTTAAAAAAAAAAAAAGATAGTAGGAAGGGAAAAATAAAGGAGGGAAATCGGAGGGGGAGACTAACCATGAGAGACTATGGACTCTGAGAAACAAACTGAGGGTTCTAGAGGGGAGGGGGTGGGGGGGTAGGGTAGCCTGGTGGTGGGTATTAAAGAGGGCACGTATAGAATGGAGCATTGGGTGTTATGCGCAAACAATGAATCATGGAACACTACATCAAAAAAAAAAAAAAAAGAACCACAAAGGCTGGGCACCACAGGAAAAAGTATTAAATATGATAAAAACATTAAAAAGATAAACTATGACATACACAAACAATGAATCATGGAATACTACATCAAAAACTAATGATGTAATGTATGGTTATTAACATAACAATAAAAAATTAAAAAAAAAGGAAGGCTCATAGATGAGAAAAAAATTAAGAAAAAAAAAGATAAACTATGCCAAATAAATAAAACTGGAAAAATCACAAAAAAATATTTAAACAAAGCGACTTGGTTCGCTCTATGACTCTTCAGCACCATTTTTTATGACAATTCTAAGTCCAAGCCTGATCACAGTGGGACATGAGCTTTGGTAAGCTGACAACAAAGGCTCTAACAATTATATATTTGGCTTCCATCTTTCAACATTTTTAAACTAAAACACATGGTGCCTTGAATAATCATTAACATGGTTTTGATTTAAACAACCATACTGGTCACGAGATTTATTCTTGTTTTATCACCCAAAGATAGAAAATTTAAAACCATGCTAATAAACCATAGTATTTTATCATTTGTTCATTTTTATAATCATCAGTATCATTTGAAATCTTACTAAGAGAGGCATATATCTTTGGTTTCTGTGGCTGTAAGTATGATCAAGGTATAATAAAAAAAATGCTGAACACAGATTTCAAAGTAATTGTATAAAATTATACTGTTGGTCTTCAAAGACAGCACTAATAATAACCCTATAGTGTTACTCTATGCAGATGTTGTTCTAAATGCTTCTCCCATCACTTCATCACATCTTCTCGCTGATGTTATTTTATAGTTAAAGAAACTAAGGCCCAGAGAACAGAAACATACCTGAGGTCCCCAATGTTGTACATCTAGTAAAAAAACCAAGCAGGGATTTGAATCCAGACAGCTCGGTTCCAACACTACAATTTACCCCACCTCTCTGGCTCTCTCTGATTCTAGCCTAAGGATTCTGCAGCCATGATAAGAAGGAATAAAAAAATCTATAAACTGGGAGCCACTCAAGCACTATTAGTTTTGTTCTCTATAGTTTATATATTTATATATATATATATATACACACATATATACATACATAATATATATTATATATTATTAATATGTATTATTATTATGTTAATTATTATTAATTATATACAATATAATATATATACATTATTAATATATAATTATATATATAAAATATATTTTATTATAGTTTGAACTCTATAGTTCAGCTGCTGCTTCTTGGGTCTTTGGAGAGCTCCATTCATCTAACCCAAGATGGGAGAGGATAGTCATCCCTGTCCAGTTGAATCTCTGGTTGGTCAGGTCCAAAAGCATTCCTGACATATCTGTGCAAGGTAGCTGCTAGTTTCCATGCTGTTCCCCTGCTCCAAACTTCCTACTTTTATTCCTTATGGCCATTTCCATATGTCTAATACTTAGCATTAGATTTCAACTATAGTCCCCAATCTCATTTCTCTTTCACTAACTAGCCTTTAATAATAGGAGGCTTGGAAAACCTTGGAGGCTAATGTACTGCTAAATCTTGGGCTCCAAGTCCCACACGCTGTCCCAATTTGTAGTCAGGCCCAAACTTCTTTGGTGATCCCCTTGTAAGCTACTATTTGAGTGGCCTACCTACTGCCACAATCTCCTTCCTCTTTCCTGACCCCTTTTTTTCTCCTCTGGATTCAGAACATGGCTCCTACACCCCTGTTATCTCTGGGTCACTGTCACCATGGATCACTCTATAGTTCAGCTGCTGCTTCTTGGGTCTTTGGAGAGCTCCCTTCATCTAACCCAAGATGGGAAAGGATAGTCATCCCTGTCCAGTTGAATCTCTGGTTGGTCAGGCCCAAAAGCATTCCTGGAATAATAACAGGTCCCAAGCTTTTGCTATTGCTGGATATGACTGACCATAAATAAAAGTATACTTAACTGAGACTTCCTGAAATTATGTGAACTGAACTCTCTTCCATGTTTTGATATTTTTCCTCTGCCTAGTCTTTTTTCATTCCATTTTGGGAGCACATCAGGGATTCCACTACATGAAGTGAGAGACATATTCTTCTAATATTCCTACAGAAAGACTCATACCTTTGAGAACATATTTGGAACACTAGCTAAGGCTTTTTTTTTTTTTTTTCATATGATGGTATTATATAAAATAATTCAAAGTCCATTAAAGTTTATCAGGCTTGGAATTAGAATGATTTCTTACATCAATGACTAGGAATTTTAAAGAAGGGGGAACATTTAAAACCCTTGAAGTTCTGAGTTACCAGAGCTGTGGACGGTATAAGGAATATTGTCAAGAAATTTGAAGGAGGGATGCCTGGGTGGCTCAGTTGGTTAAGCGGCTGCCTTTGGCCCGGGTCATGATCCCAGGGTCCTAGGATCGAGTCCCACATTGGGGGTCCCTGCTCAGCAGGGAGCCTGCTTCTCCCTCTCTCTCCCTCTGCTTGTGCTCTGTCAAATAAATAAAATCTTTTTAAAAAAAAAAAAAAAAAAAAGAAATTTGAAGGAAAACTAACTCATTAGCAGGGTGAAGGATAGTCCTTGGATAGGGAAGACATCCCTCTTCTATTTTCTCCCCTGCCCTTTTCCATGTCTTATATGTGGTTGTTAGATAACATACCCTTTTTGCAAGAGGCCACCCACAGCAATGGATTGGCAAAGGTAGCTTTAGACAGTTGCAGTTTTGGATAGCAAAGATTCTAATAGTCTGCATACAGAAAAACTGGATACTTTATTATTCAGTTACCCATTTTGGTTTAGTGTATCAAAATGAATAGCTAATAAAAATTAAATAGAATGTGCGTGGGCTGCAAAATATTGTTAGTTTAGGGTGAAGATGTGAAGATGAAAGTAGAATTATAAGAACACTGTCTTGAGGGCCTGTTTTCTTCCCCCTTGTGTGTTGTTGTTTTTTTTTTTTTTGGCTTCTTTAAACTATAAAATGTTATCAGTGGGTACTGATATGAGGTATGCTGGCCTCTGGTATTTTCTACCTCAGCAAAGAGGAAATTGCTGAGATGTGCACAGCTGTAACAACTATGTCCTACATAAATGCATCTAGCCTGTCTTACATGACTTTTTATGTTCCCCGGGAACTGGTTGATCTTATGAAGTTTTTAATCTCATGTGTGTATGTGTTATATAAATTCTAAGGCCCCTGCAAAAATCTGTAAGTATACCTCTATTTTTTTTCAAGGCAGTATTTTCAAAAAAAAATTTTTAAAAGCCTATTCTTATGAATAAATTAATGGCAATAACACTGCCTTTGCCCAAGTTTTGAGACCAAAAATTTCATATGAGTTCAGAGGAAACACAGAAGCCAATCAGAAGAGAAATAAGTAAACAATAAACAAATACAACCACAAGAGTTTTACCTATGCATTCACAAAACTTTTAACAATTTACATATTACATATAAGGAAAGCAGCATCTGTTATTTGTGATAAACATTTCCCATTTCTTTCTTTGGGGGGCAATTTTTTTTTCCGAAGTCTTTCTTTGTTAATACAATAGAAAACAAAAACGTCACAAACCAAAAAAAAAAAAAAAAAAAAAAAGAAAGAAAGAAAAGAAAAGGAAAGAAAAAAGAAGAAAAGAAAAAGGAAAAAAGGAAATATTTCATGTATATCAGAAATTTAGGAGATGCTTTATATTTATCTTTAAGATAATTTTTATAAAAGCATCTTTTGAAGCACATTCTCAAATGTGCTTTTGAGTAATTGTATATCACTCTGAAGTTTTACTTGCTATACTTCTAAAACAGTTTCTAAATATTTGTAAGTCTAAGAACAATGTATGACAGTATCTATTATTAGCGACATTTGCATTGTGAGCAAGACAAATTATTCTTTTTTTTTTTTAAAAGATTTTATTTATTTATTTGACAGAGAGGCAGAGAGAGAGGGAACACAAGCGGGGGAGTGGCAGGCAGAGGGAGTGTGAGAGGGAGAAGCAGGCTCCCCACCGAGCAGGGAGCCCAATGTGGGGCTCGATCCCAGGACCCTAGGATCACGACCTGAGCCGAAGGCAGCTGCTTAACCGACTGAGCCACCCAGGCGCCCAAGACAAATTATTCTAACTTCTTCATTTCAAAAATAAATGTCCCTCTGCCTTTCTCTCTGGTATACTTTTTCTTTTTAGCCTCTTTTCCATTTTTTTTTTTTTCATTCTTACATAATATTGGCAGAAAACTCAGTGAAGGAAGAGGTAGATACCCTTTAGAAACAAAATCAGCAATAATAACTACTAAAACACAATTTTTATAACTGACTAAAGTTTATAACTAAGCAAAAATTCTCAAAAACACAAATGGAATTTTGATGTTGTATACATTCTGAAAGGACACTGATTTCATTATTTTGGATGTTGAAATTCTTTAATAGGAAACTTTTCTTTTGATCTTTCTTAGACTTTGTGTTAAAGTTCCCACATGAGAGTTATTGCTGATATTCAGGACATGTTCCCAATTATGGGTCCCTAGCTCTATGGAATTTAATGACACTCACAATATCTATTAATTGGCAGGACTGACACAGTGTTCTCTGGTGAATGAATAAATAAATGATATTTTAGGTATGTGGCCTGCTGTATTAGAGAGAGATGGAGAAGAGAATTGTACTATGAAGAGAGTAACTAACTTAATAATTATTAAGTAATTGACTTAATAATGAATACTGGAAAAGAAGTTAGAGAAAGTAATGGTAGAGAAAAAAGAGAAAAAATATGTAAGATACAGGACAAACAATATTAAGGAAATGAGTTATAACCAGGATAAAAAGGAGGCAGAGGATCCTGCTATTTCTGTTCAAAAGTCCACAGGAAAGTGATGGTGTTCTCACTGTCCAGGTCTTCTGTAAGATAGTAATTCCCATTTTGAAAAACATTATGCTATCATACACTTTTATCTGTATAAATTCCAAAGACATCTTGTGAATGTATGTGTATGCTTGCATGTGTGTGTATGAAAATAAAGTTTAACTCTGCATATCTCAGTATAGAAACAACATCATTATATAGTAAATATTTCAGAGCTTTTGCTAATTTTAGTTAGCATCACTGAAAAATAATGTTGGTCATTTAAAGAAAACTTTAAATGAGTAAGTTAGAATTTAAAAGCAAATATGTTCTGAACCCAGCTATCTTTATGTACAAATGTATATCAAATATTTAGAAGGGAATGTGGAAGATAGCAACAAAAAAAAAAATTCCAAGAAAATCCAGTACTATATTACATTTACAAAGAAGGCAGACAACTCTGTACATTTTGGTACAATTCTCTGTGGCTCTATCATCACTTTAAAACAAAAAGTTAAAAAAAGCAAACAAACAAAGGAAGGCAAGGTAGATCCACATTTTCTTCATGCACAACCTGACTTGAAGGGGAGAGAAATCACATTGTATGCCAAGCTCACAATATTTATGATAGATGTTTACATAAGAATAGTTCAAGCCACCACACATGCCATGTAGACAAGAAGGCTCTAACTGGTGCAGGGAAATTGCACAGAAGCTAGTTGGAAGAACTTTTATTCATCTGTAAAGAAATGCAATTCAAAGAAAAAGAGTTGCTATGTTTCTGAGTATTTTTGACAAGTTTTGGAAAACGCATTAAAGACTTTGGATCAAGGTAAGGATGTAAACTTAGTACTGGGAAATTCTCCTCTGACACAACTAAGTAATGATCATTCCAATAAAAGTATTCAAATAAATTACAATACTATAAATATAATATTAAAAACAGCACAACCTCAATAAAAAAAAAAGTTTCCTATGGATTCTAAATGCACAGAAGTAAACTGGGGATGGAATGACACAGTACATCAGTAGCTGATATTGAAAAACTTTTGAGTGGCAGAGGTCTGGACCAAAACTGACTATTTGAATTAAGGAGGCTAAAAATAAGTGGGGAATGCTGCCTGGGACTACAGCTGATATAAATTAGTGTACTTGTGGTTGCAGGAGAAATCATTGCAGATGGAGCTTGGGTACAAGTCATCCCTTGGTTGAATAACTAGGGCTGGAATATCAACAACGTTACTATGAGACAGAAGGCTTTAGCTACTGATAGAATACCAGACTCTGGACTGGGAGTCTGCTAGCAGTGCTCCCAAAGCCTATAAAAAGGAAAAAGTTAAGTGCAAAGATTGAGGGAGAACATTTCAAAGGAAAATCTTCCAAATATCCAGGGAAGATGACAGAGTAGGAGGAGGCAGAGGCTCATCTTGTCCCATGGATACAAGTAGGTAACACTCACATCAACGTAAATAACCCAGAAAATAGCCTAAAGACTGGCAGAATAAGCTCCACAACTAAATGTAGAGAAGAGGCCACAATGAAGAGGGAAGAAGGGTGGGGATGCAGTTGGAAACTAAAGGGACTTGTGGGACTCTCTGCAGGAGGGAGGGAAGGTACAGACACAGAGAGGGGAGAGAAACAGACTATTACACTGGGGAGCCCACATGGGGCAGGCGGATACCTATAACATTTGGCTTCAAAAACCAGAGGGGCCAAATTTCATGAGTTCTTACAACCAGTGGGACTCAAAGCCTGGAATTTTAAAAAATCAGTGAGCTCACTCTGAGAGAGCCAGGAGTGCAAGAAGAAACTGAGTCCCTGCCCATAAAGATCACAACAAACAGCTTGGAGACACAAAATAGAAGTAGCAGTCTGAAAGGTGCCAGGGGCATACAGGAGGGAGAGTTATTTACTAATCTGTGAGCATGTCCTGGAGGTAAAAATCACTGAGGAACTCCTCCAGGAACAAAGGGACGGGCAAGTGCCACTTTCTTCCCACATGCCCCAACATAAACATATGACCATCCGCAGGACTCACTACCTAACTTGCTAGCACTGCCACCCTGCCCCACCATGCTGTGCTTCCAGGGATGCACTCCCTCTGGACAGGCTGCCCAGTCCCTGCACAGTAGGACCCCTCCCACAGAGGACAGGGACATGCAAAGCTTCCCAGCACTCCCACCCTGCATCACTGCCCCCTGCACTGTGCTTTGGCAGATCCACCCTCTCTAATACCTTCTTGGCCAGAGCCTATATAGAGTGGTGTCAGAGACCTGGCAGTGAGCAAGCAGCCCTTACAGTAGCCAGCACCACACAAAATGACTCCTGACTCAGAGAGAGGGAAAGATAGCCACACAGTGGGCTGGAAGCAGACAACTGGTCTGGCTGTAGGCCCCACCCACCAATGAAAACTTCTCAGGAGACAGCACAGGGAAGGTGCCCTCCAGTTTTGTGCTACTTCATCTCAGATAAACACCTGCTCTGATTCAGCTCAAGCCAAAGGGGTCTCCATACTGGCCCACTAACACCAGTTACCAAACACTGTCCACAACAGGCAAAGAGAGCCACTGCAGATGACTGGACTGAAGGAAAAAGGGGCTCAGCCACAACAAAACAGCACACACATCACAAATAGGAGACACCCCTGAAGTGCCAGGTCCTGGTGAACAGGAGACACAGCATGGCAGGGCACGAAAGGACCCCTTCTTTATAAGGCCGTTACATTCAGTGCAGGTGACATAGCTGTCCTTCCTAACACAGAAACAGACACAGAGAGTTAGACAAAATGAGGAGACAGAGAAATATGTCCCAAATGAAAGAACAGGCCAAAATCATAGCAAGAGCCCTAAGCCAAATGGAGATAAGTAATATGCCTGATAGAGAATTTAAAGTAATCATCATAGATACTCACTGAATTTGAGAAAAGAGTAGAGGACATTAGTGAGACCCTTAACAATGAAATTTAAAAAGAACCAATTAGAGATGAACACAACAAATGAAATTAAAAATATACTAGATGGAATAAATAGTAGACCAGAAGAAGCTGAAAAATGAATCGGCGAACTGGAGGACAGAGTAATGGAAAATAATCAAGCTGAGCAGTGAGAGGAAAAAAATATGCAAAATGAGATTATATTTAGGGAACTTAGCAACACCACCAATAATAATGACATTCGCATTATAAGGATCCCAGAAGGAGAAGAGAAAGAAAAGGGGACAGAAAATTTATTTGAAAAAATAATAGCTGAAAACTTCCCAAAGCTGAAAACTTCTCAGAAATCCAGATCCAGGAGGCATAGAGATCCCCCAACAAAATCAACCAAGGCGGTCCACATCAAGATACAGAAAATAAGATGGTAAAGAGTAGTGATTAAGGGAGAATTTTAAAGGCAGCAAGAGAAAAGAAAACAGTTATATACAAGGAAAACTCCATAAGGCTATCAGCTGGTGTTTCAGTAGAAATTTTGCAGGCCAGAAGAGAATGTCATGATATATTCAAAGTGATGAGAGGGAAAAATCTATACCCAAGAATGTTCTATTCAGCAAGGCTAGCATTCAGAATAGAGGGAGAGATAAAGGGTTTTCCAGACAAACAAAAATTAAAGGAATTCATAACCACTAAACCAGCCCCACAAAAAATGTTAAAGGGGACTCTTTAAGTGAAAAGGAAAGATCATAAGTAAGTAAGAAAAGTAGGAAGTACAGGGACGCTTGGGTGGCTCAGTCGGTTAAGCATCTGACCCTTGGTTTCAGCTCAGGTCATGATCTCATGGGTTGTGGGATCGAGCCCCACATTGGACTCCTTGCTCAGTGGGGAGTCTGCTTGAAAGATTTTCTCCCTCTGCCCCTCTCCCCGATCATGCACGCACACTCTCTCTCTCTCAAAATAAATAAATAAATCTTAAAAAAAAAAGAAAAGTAGGAAGTACAAAAGCAGTAAAAATAAGTATATCGGTAAAAATCAGGCAAGGGACTCACAAAATAAAAGGATGTAAAGTATGGCACCATATACGTAAGATGTGGGAAGGAGAAGGAAAAAAATGGGTTCAAACTTAAATGACCATCAACTTAATATAGACTGCTCTGTGCAGAAGGTGTTATATATAAACTGATTGGTAACCACAAATTAAAAATCAGTAATAGATATGCAAAAAATAAATAGAAAGAAATCTAAGCATATCACTAAGCATATCAAGTTATCATGAGAGAAGAGAGCAAGGAAAGAAAGGAACAAAGAACTACAAAAACAACCACAAAACAAATAACAAAATGTCAATACACACATACCTATCAATTACTACTTTGAATATAAATTGACTAAATGCTTCAATCAAAAGACATAAAATGATGGAATGAATAAAAGAAAAAAAAGACCCATCTATATGCTGCCTACAAAAGACTCATTTCAGACCTAAGGACACCTGCAGATTGAAAGTGAGGGGATGGAGAAATATTTATCATGCAAATGGACATCAAAAGAAAGCCAGAGTAGCAATACTTACCTCAGAAAAACTAAATTTTAAACCAAAGACTGTAGCAGGAGACGAAGAAGGGCACTATATCATAATAAAAGGGTGTATGCAACAAGAAGATCTAACAACTATAAATATTCATGCCCCCAACTTGGGAGCACCCAAATATAAAAAAGAATTAATAACAAACATAAAGGAACTCATTGATAATAATACAGTAATAGTAAGGGACATTAACACCCCACTTATAGCCACGGACAGATCATCTAAGCAGAAAGTCAACAAGGAAACAACGCCTTTGAATGACACACTGGACCGGATGGACTTAACAGATATATTCAGAACATCTCATCCTAAAGCAGCAGAATACACATTCTTTTTCAAGTGCACATGGGACATTCTCCAGAACAGATCACATACTGGGTCACAAATCAGGCCTCAAAAAGTACAAGAAGATTGAGATCATACCATGCATATTTTCTGACCACAAAGCTATGAAACTTGAAGTCAAGCACAAGAAAAAATTTGGAAAACCCACAAAAACATGGAGGTTAAAGAACATCCTACTAAAGAATGAATGAGTCAACCAGGAAATTAAAGAAGAAGTAAAAAAATGAATGAAAGCAAATGAAAAAGAAAACATGACAGCCCAAAACCTCTGGGATGCAGCAAAAGCGGTCATAAGAGGGAAGTATATAGCAATACAGGCTTACCTCAAGAAGCAAGAAAAATCTCAAATAAACAACCTAACATTACACCTAAAGGAGCTAAAAAAAGAATAACAAATGAAGCCTAAAACCAGCAGAAGAAGTGAAATAATAAAGATTAGAGCAGAAATAACTGATATGGAAACAAACAAACAAACAAAACCCCAGTAGAACACATCAATGAAACCAGGAGCTGGTTCTTTAAAAAATTAATAAAATTGATAAAACCCTGGCCAGACTTACCAAAAGAAAAAAAGAAAAGACCCAAACAAATAAATTCACAAATGAGGCAGGAGAGATCACAACCAACACCACAGAAATACAATTATAAGAGAATATAAGAGAATTATGAAAAATTATATGCCAACAAATCAGGCAATCTAGAAGAAATGGATAAATTCCTAAAAACATAAAAGCCACCAAACTGAAACAGGAAGAAAGAGAAAACTTGAACAGACCAGCAAAGAAATTGCATCAGCAATCAAAAAATCTCCCAACAAAGAGTCTAGGGCCAAATGGCTTCCCAGGGGAATTCTACCAAACATTTAAAGAAGAGTTAATGCCTATATTTCTCAAACTGTTTCCAAAAATAGCAAATGGAAAGAAGACTTCCAAACTCATTCTACAAAGCCAGCATTACCTTGATTCAAAAGCAAAGACCCCACTAAAAAAGAGAACTACAGGCCAATATCCCTGATGAAAAAAGATGCAATAATCCTCAACAAAATATAAGCAAACCAAACCCAACAATACATTAAAAAAAGATTCACCATGATCAGTGAGATTTATTCTCAGTTTGCAAGGATGGTTCAGTATTCACAAATCTATCAGTGTGATACATCACATCAATAAGAGAAAGGATAAGAACCATGATATCATTTCAATAGATGCAGAAAAAGCACTTGACAAAGTACAACATCCATTCATGATAAAAAGAATGTAAAAAAAAAAAAAACCTTTAACAAAGTAGGTTGAGAGGAAACATACCTCAACATAATAAAAGGCATATATGAAAGACCTATAGCTAACATCACACTCAATGGGGAAAAATTAAGAGCTTTCTCCCTGAGTAGGAACAAGACAAGGATGTCCACTCTCACCACTGTTATTTAACAGAGTACTAGAAGTCCTAGCCTCAGCAATCAGACAACAAAAAGAAATAAAAGCCATCCAGATTGGTAGGGAAGAAGTAAAATTTTCACTATCTACAAATGACATGATACTAAAAATGGAAGACCCAAAAGACTCCTTCAAAAAACAGCTGAAACTGATAAATGAATCCAGTAAAGTGCAGGATACGATATCAATGTAAAGAAATCTGTTGCATTTCTATATACTCATAATGAAGACACAGAAAGAGAAATTAAGAAAGCAATCTTATTTTCAATGGCACCAAAAATAATAAAATACCAAGGAATAAACTTAACCAAGAGGTGAAAGACCTGTACTCTGTAAACTATAAAACACTGATGAAAGAAATTGAAGAGAACACAAAGAAAATCTCACAAAATTAAATTTCCAAAGCTCCTAAAGAAAACTAAGAAGGACACCAACAATGAACAGCAATAGTGACACATTAGACCTATGGAACAATCTCTAAGTGACTTTAAAATGAATTAAGCTCTGCAAACTATAAAATGAGGAAATAATAGTCTTAAGAACAGAATAAGACATCAAAAACAAATATCTATGAATAAAAAATACACAAACATAGGCTTACAAAGTTTACTATAACAGTATGGACCATGTATTGTTTACAAAATCTAACAGACTTTTACATTATAATCGACTATGTGTCTATATAATACTCTTGATTTTGCTTCTTGGCCCACAAAGTCTAAAATATTTTCTATCTGACCCTATAGAGAAAAATTTTGCCAATCCTTGGTCTATAGAATAATAAAGCATGTGTGACTTTGGTCAATTTAGAGAAAAAAATCATCAAGTCTCATTTAGCTAAATTTCTAATAGTTTCCAGCAGTACCATTAATTACAAATAGTTGATTCAGGTGTTCTACGTAAGCACAACTTGTAACTCATTCCCAAAGCCTGCAGTAAGGAATTCTGTTACTTAAGCTATGCTTAAAAAAAAAAAAAGAAAGTGGAGCAGTTTCAAATTGGGAATGTACCAGGAACTTTATTTTAGGCAGGGACTATACAAGTTCCTGTAGAAGGAAGGTAAACATCTGTCCTTTCACTTGATACAAAGTCTATATACCTGTCAGGTTCAGACAATCAACTCTGCTAGCACAGATGTCATAGAACTTGACTCCAGGGAGCTTATTGATTCTGTTTTACTTGGCATACATCTATAGGTCTGGATGATCATTCTGAACCCTACAATTAGGGGGCCATAAAACTGATCAGTGGTTAATATCCAAAGAGTTACCCGTGCAAAATGCTGGCCTAGAGAATGTAATAAGCATTACTTCTAAAGGAAAAGCCTCCTCTTTTTTTTTCTTTTTTTTTTTTATGTTATGTTAATCACCATACATCATTAGTTTTTGATGTAGAGTTCCATGATTCATTGTTTGCATATAACACCCAGTGCTCCATGCAATACATGCCCTCTTTAATACCCATCACCAGCCTAACACATCCCCCCACCCCCCCTCCCCTCTAAAACCCTCAGTTTGTTTCTCAGAGTCCATAGTCTGTCATGGTTCATCTCCCCCTCTGATTTCCCCCCCTTCATTTTCCCCTTCCTTCTCTTAATGTCCTCCATGCTATTCCTTATGTTCCACAAATAAGTGAAACCATACGATAACTGACTTTCTCTGCTTGACTAATTTCACCTAGCATAATCTCCTCCAGTCCCATCCATGTTGATGTAAAAGTTGGGTATTCATTAGAAAAGCCTCAAGTCTTATTGTAAAAATTTCTATCAGTTCAATCTGGATAAAAATACAATTTGCTACATCTGCAAATTAAACCAAAGATGAGGCATATGATACAGAACCACAATGTGGCAGGTATTAACCATATGTAGCTATTGAGACTTACATTTCAATTTAATAAAATTTACACAAAATTAAAAATTTAGCTCCTCAGTTGCACCAGCTATATTTCAAATGCTCAATAGCGGCAGGTGGGTACTAGCTACCATTTTGGACAGCACAGACTTTTTTTTTTTCCTTAGATTTTATTTATTTATTTGTCAGAGAGAGAGAGAGCACAAGCAGGGGGAGTGGCAGGCAGAGGGAGAAGCAGGCTCCCCGCTGAGCAAGGAGCCTGATGCAGGACTTGATCCCAGGACCCTGGGATCATGACCTGAGCCGAAGCTCAGACGCTTAACCAACTGAGCCACCCAGGCGTCCCAACACAGACTTTGAACATATGCATCACTGCATAAATTTCTACTGGACAGAGCAGTTTAAGTTCATGATAATATGGATATCTACATGTGTATCCTGGTTAAAAAAGAAAAAAAACCCAGCTAAAATATTAAAAAAAATATTCAGAATGAATGGTGCTATGAAAGCCAGGGGACCAAGGATTTTCAGAAATGAAGGGTGAGTTGCAGTTTCAAATGCAATAGGATGACAGTTAAAGAAACAACTATTTTAAATTTAATTCTGTAAAGGATGAACTAGTTGATCTTAACTGATGAGCTTCATGGAAGAAAGTGACAATTCTGCATAAAAATTATTCTGGCAGAAGATTCATTTCACTTGTTTGCTGGCTTACCAGATTAGCTAATCATTTACTTTGTGGTGGTGGCTTGTCACAGAAATTATCTAATTGTATCTTCATTTTAAACTATAAAAGGTCCCTTGGCATAGATAAATCAAACAGAAGTTCAGAGATATTAAATAATTTGCCCAGGGATGCCTGCGTGGCTCAGTCGGTTGTGTCTGCCTTCGGCTCAGGTCATGATCCCAGAGTCCTGGGATCAAGTCCTGCATCGGGCTCCTTGCTCAACGGGGAGGCTGTTTCTCTCTCTGCTTGCTGCACCCCCTGCTTGTGCTCTTTCTCTGACAAATAAATAAATAAAATCTTTAAAAATAAAATAAAATAAAATAATTAATTGCCCAGATCCATTTTGGAGGTAAGATGGTGATAGATTAGGGGACCACATTTCATCTGGTCCCTTGAATTTAGCTAGATAACTATCAAACCATTCTGAACACCCATGACTTCAGCCTGAAAAGTAAGAAAAAAAATATCTGGAACTCTACAAGTAGAAAAGCGACTGCTTTTTGCAAGGTAGGAGGTGAGGAGATGTGAATCTGAGGGGAGATATCAGAAGATAAATGGATAGGGGAGGGAAACTCCAATAGCCACCTACCAGAAAGTGATATAGCCCTGGAGGGCAAGATCAGAACCCTTAGAAATCTGCTCCAGTGAGAGACACCCCTGTTTGAAAGGGGCTCAGGGGATGAAAAGGGAAGAATTCTACGTGGGTCAGTGTGGTCTCAGGATCTTGGGAGTCACAGAACTAATGGGGGTGCCTGAGCCGGTAGAGTGCCAAGCCGTGGAGCAGGAAACTGGTTACGGTCACCGAGCCCAGGAGGGGACTCTCAGCTTGGGTCACCATAAACTGCCAGCTGGGTCAATTGGGTGACCGCTATCCACCTGGACACCCCAAAAAGGACTGGAATGCGTGGACTGTCTGACATCTCCCAGAATGGTGGAGCAGGTGCACACACAAGCCCATGACCCCTCTCAGCCCCAGAGCACTACACAGGGCAGTAACTCTGTACCCTCGGACTCCCCCTGGGAGGATTGTGTGGGCACGCACTGCAGGAGTCTGCAGAGTTTGGCACACACAAAGGTGAAGACTGTTTGTCCCAGAGGTAAGAAGAGGGGGGACCATGATCAGCTCTGGGGCTGGAGAATGGGGCATGGCCATTTTTATTTTGATCCTCTAAAGAGGCATGGAAATCCTTCAGGGAACAAAAGCCACACAGAGGACCAGCTTACACTGAGCCCAGACCCTGGCAAGGGTCGGTGCAACTCCACCCAGGTAAAGACACCTGAGAAACAGCACAGCAGGCCCCTCCCCCCAAAGACAAACTGGAAGAACAGGTGCGCAACTAGTTTATGGATCCCACAAGACTGTAAAACTCCAGTGTTAGGGGAAAATCGTATATAGAACTTGAGGTTTTTTTCTCATGATTCGTTATCTTTCAGTCTAAAATTTTCCATTTCTATTTTTTTCTTTTTTCCTGTTTCAACTAGTTTCTTATTTTATCAACTCTTTGTTTTTACATCGCTTTTTAACTTTTATTTTTTCCTTTTCCTTTTTCTAGATATATGCTTCATTTTTGGCCTTTTTTCACTTTATTCAATTTTATTTCTGTATATATATATATATAAGTTTTGCTTTCTTTGCAATTTTGGGATTTAGTTTCTTCTAACACAGAGACCAAAATTCACTCAGGAACAAGTGGATCACTCAGTTTTGTCCACCCTGTGAGATTATATTCTCTCCCCCTCCCTTTTTGTTTTGTTTTGCTTTGTTTTGCTGTTTTGGTTTCTGACTGCTTCGGATTTGTCTGGTGTGTATTTTGCTTGGGTCGTAGTTGATATTTTTGATACTGCTCATCCTCCCATCCATTTTTCTCTGGGCAAAATGACTAGAAGGTGGAATTCATAACAAAAGAAAGACTCAGAGGTAATGTTCTCTGCCACAGATCTAATGGATATGGATATAAGTAAGATGTCAGAGATGAAATTCAGGATAACAATTATAAAGTAATAGTTGGGCTTGAAAAAAGCTTTTATGCTACTAGAGAATCCCTTAGTGCAGAAATGAGATCTAATCAGGCCAAACTTAAAAATACTATAACTGAGACGCAGTCTAAACAGGATGCTCTAACAGCTAGGGTGAATGACACAGAAGAGAGAGTAAGTGATATAGAAGACAGGAAGGAAGCTGAGGAAAAGAGAGAAAAACAACTAATAGCCCAGGAAGAAAGGCTTTAAGAAAATAATGATGCCATGAAACATTCCAATGTCAGAATTATTGGGGTGCCTGAGGGTAAAGAGAGAGAGAGGGCCAGAAGGTATATTTGAGCAAATCATAGCTGAGAACTTCCCTAATCGGGGGAAGGAAACAAGCATTCATGTCCAAGAGGTAGAGAGGACCCCTCCCAAAATCAATTAAAATAGATCAATCATCTGACATGTAATAGTAAAGCTTGCAAATTTTCCAGAAAAAGAGAAAATCCTGAAAGCAGCTCAAGACAAGAGGCTCCTTACCTACAGAGGGAGGAACATCAGACTAACATCAGACCTATCCACAGAAACCTGGCAGGCTAGAAAGGGCTGGCATGATATATTCAGGTTACTAAATGAGAAGAACATGCAAACAAGAATACTTTATCCAGTAAGGCTGTCATTCAAAATGGAAGGAGGAATAAAGAGCTTCCAAGTCAGACAGAAACTGAAAGAATATGTGACCAGCAAGACAGCTCTGCAAGAAATATAAAGGGGGACCCTGTAAATGAAGAGAGAGCCCAAGAGTAACATACCAGAAAGAAACAGAGGCGATCTACAGAAATAGGGACTTTATAGGCAATACAATGGCACTAAATTCATATCTTTCAATAGTTAATCTGAATGTAAATGGGCAAAATGCTCCAAAAGACACAGGGTATCAGATTGGACAAAAAAGCGAGACCCATCCATATGCTGTCTACAAGAGACGCATTTTAGACCTAAAGACACCTCCAGACTGAAAGTGAGAGGATGGAAAACCATTTACCACGCTAATGGACCTCAAAAGAAAGCTGGGGTAGCAATCCTCATATCAGACAAATTAGATTTTAAACCAAAGACTGTAGCAAGAGATGAAAAGGGACACTGTATCATACTTAAAGGTTCTATCCAACAAGATCTAACAATTGTAAATATTTATGTCCCCAACATGAGAGCAGCCAATTATACAAACCAATTAATAACCAAAGTAAAGAAACACATTGATAGTAATACATTAATAGTAGGGTATTTCAACAACCCACTCACAGCAATGGACAGATCATCTAAGCAGAAGATCAACAAAGAAACAAGGGCTTTGAATGACACACTGGACCAGATGGACTTCACAGATATGTACAGAACACTGCATCCTAAAACAACAAAACACACATTCTTCTCGAGTGCACATGGAACTATCTCCAGAATAGATCACATACTAGGTCACAAATCAGGTCTCAACCAGTACCAAAAAACTGGGATCATTCCCTGCATATTTTCAGCCCACACTGCTTTGAAACTGGAACTCAATCACAAGAAGAAATTTGGAAGGAACTCAAACACTTGGAGGTTAAAGAGCATCCTATTAAAGAATGAATGGGTCAACCAGGATATTAAAGAAGAATTTTAAAAATTCATGGAAACAGAATGAAAATACATCTGTTCAAAACCTTTGAGATACAGCAAAGGCAGTCCTAAGAGGGAAGTACATTGAAATACAAGCCTCTCTCAAAAAATTAGAAAAATCTCAAATACACAAGCTAAACTTACACCTGAAGGAGCTGGAGAAAGAACAGCAAATAAAGCCTAAATCAAGCAGGAGAAGAGAAATAATAAAGATTAGAGCAGAAATCAATGAAATAGAAACCAGAAGAACAGTAGAACAGTTCAACAAAACTAGAAGCTTGTTCTTTGAAAGAATTAATGGGATCGATAAACATCTGGCCAGACTTATCCAAAAGAAAAGAGAAAGGACCCAAATAAATAAAATCATGAAAGGGGAGAGATCACGACCAATACTAGGGAAATAGAGACAATTTTAAGAACATATTATGAGCAACTATATGCCCACAAATTAGGCAGTCTGGAAGTGGATGCATTCCTGGAAACTTATAAGCTCCCAAAACTGAAAAAGGAAGAAATAGAAAATCTGAACAGACCAATGACCAACAAGGAAATTGAAGCAGTAATTAAAAACCTCCCAAAAAACAAGAGTCCAGGGCCAGATGGCTTCCCGGGGGAATTCTACCAAACATTTAAAGAAGAAATAACACCTATTCTACTGAAGCTGTTTCAAAAAATAGAAATGGAAGGAAAACTTCCAAACTCATTCTATGAGGCCAGCATTACCTCGATCCCAAAACCAGACAAAGACCCCATCAAAAAGGAGAATTAGAGACCAATATCCCTGATGAATATGGATGCCAAAATACTCACAAAGATACTAGCCAATAGGACCTGACAGTACATTAAAAGGATTGTTCACCATGACCTGGTGGGATTTATTCCTGGGATGCAAGGGTGGTTCAACATTCGCAAATCAATCAACGTGATAGATCACATTAGTAAAAGAAAAGACAAGAACCGTAATGACCCTCTCAATGCAGAAAAAGCATTGGACAAAATACAGCATTCTTTCTTGATTAAAACTCTTCAAAGTGTAGGGATAGAGGAAACATACCTCAATATCATAAAAGCCGTCTATGAAAAGCCACAGTGAATATCATTCTTAATGGGGAAAAACTGAGAGCTTTTCCCCTAAGGTCAGGAACACAACAGAGATGTCCACTCTCACCACTGTTCAACATAGTACTAGACATCCTAACCGCACCAATCAGACAACAAAAAGAAATAAAAGTCGGGTGCCTGGGTGGCTCAGTTGGTTAAGCGACTGCCTTCGGCTCAGGTCATGATCCCAGACTCCTGGGATCAAGTCCCACATCGGGCTCCCGGCTCGGCGGGGAGTCTGCTTCTCCCTCTGACCCTCTCCCCTCTCATGCTGTTTCTCTCTCGCTTGCTCTCTAATAAATAAATAAATAAAATCTTTAAAAAAAAAAAAAAAAAAAAGAAATAAAAGTCATTCAAATTGGCAAAGAAGTCAAACTCTCTCTCTTTGCAGATGACATGATACTTTATGTGGAAAACCCAAAAGACTCCACCCCAAAATTGCTAGAACTCATACAGCAATTCAGCAACGTGACAAGATACAAAATCAATGCACAGAAATCAGTTTCATTTCTATACACTAACAACGTGACTGAAGAAAGAAATTAAGGAATCAATCCTATTTAAGATTGCACCAAAAACCATAAGATACCTAGGAATAAACCTAACCAAAGACATAAAGGATCTGTACTCTAAAAACTACAGAACACTTATGAAAGAAATCGAGGAAGACACAAAGAGATGGAAAAACATTCCACGGTCACTGATTGGAAGAATATTGTTAAAATGTCATGCTACCCAGAGCAATCTACACATTCAATGCAACCCCTATCAAAATACCATCAACATTTTTCACAGAGCTGGAACAAACAATCCTAAAATTTGTATGGAACCAGAAAAGTCCCCAAATCGCTAGGGGAATGTTGAAAAAGAAAACCAAAGCTGAGGACACAATGACTGACTTCAAGCTATGTTACAAAGCTGTGATCATCAAGACAGCATGGTACTGGCACAGAAACAGACATATAGATCAATGGAATGGAACAGCGATCCTCAACTTTTTGATCAACTAATCTTCGACAAAGCAGAAAAGAATATCCACTGGAAAAAAAGACAGTCTCTTCAATAAATGGTGCTGGGAAAATTGGACAGCCACATTCAGAAGAATGAAACTGGGGCACCTGAGTGGCTCAGTCGGTTAAGCGTCTGCCTTCAGCTCAGGTCATGATCCCAGGATCCTGGGATCAAGCCCCGCATCGGGGTCCCTGCTCGGCGGAGAGCCTGCTTCTTCTCCCTCTCCCTCTGCCTGCTGCTCTGCCTACTTGTGCTCTCTCACTATCTCTCTGTCAAATAAATAAATAAATAAAATCTTTAAAAAAAAGAAGAAGAAGAATGAAATGACCATTCTCTAACACCATACACAAAGATAAACTCAAAATGGATGAAAGACCTCAATGTGAGACAGGAATCCATCAAAATCCTAGAGAAGAACACAGCAATCTGTTCAACCTCAGCCACAGCAACTTCTTGCAAGACACATCTGTACAGGCAAGGGAAATGAGCAAAAATGAACTACTGGGACCTCATCAAGATAAAAAACTTCTGCGCAGCAAAGGAAACAGTCAACAAAACTAAAAGACAACCAACAGAATGGGAGAAGATATTTGCAAATGACATATCAGATAAGGAGCTGGTACCCAAGATCGATAAAGAACATATCAAACTCAACATCCAAAAAATAAATAATCCAGTCAAGAATTGGGCAGAAGACATGAACAGACATTTCTCCAAAGAAGACATCCAAATGGCCAACAGACACATGAAAAAGTGTTCAACATCACTCGGCATCAGGAAAATCCAAATCAAATACAATACAGGAAAATACAGGAAATACAAATCAAAACCACAATACAAATGAGATACCACCTTACATCAGTTAGAATGGCTAAAATTAACAAGACAGGAAACAAAAAATGTTGGCGAGGGTGTGGAGAAAGGGGAACCCTCCTACACTGTTGGTGGGAATGCAAGCTGGTACAGCCACTCTGGAAAACAGTATGGAGGTTCCTCAAGAAGTTAAAAATAGAGTTACCCTACAACCCATCAATTGCACTACTGGGTATTTTCCCCAAAGGTACAGATGTAGTGAAACGAAGGGGCACCTGCACCCCAATGTTCATAGCAGCAATGTCCAAGATAGCCAAACTGTGGAAGGAGCTGAGATGTCCTTCAACAGATGAATGGATAAAGAAGTTATGGTACATATATACAATGATATATTACTCAGCCATCAGAAAGGATGAACACCTACCATTTACATCGACGTGGATGGAACTGGAGGATATTATGTTAAGTGAAATAAGTCAATCAGAGAAAGGCAATTATCATAGGATTTCATTCGTATGTAGAATATAAGAAATAGCACAGAGGATTATAGAGGAAGGGAGGGAAAACTGAATGGGAAGAAATCAAGAGGGAGACAAACCATGAGAGACTCTTGACTCTAGGAAACAAACTGAGGGTTGCTGGAGGGGAGGTAGGTGGAGGGATGGGGTAACTGGGTGATGTGCACTAAGTACGGCACGTGATGTGATGAGCACTGGGTGTTATATGAATCACTGAAGACTACATCTGAACCTAATGATGTTGGCTAATTGAATTTAAATAAAAAAAATAATAATTTGTCCAAGGTAACTAAACTGGTAGGTACCAGAGCTGAACACCAAAAGACAACACACAAACTCCAAAGTTCATTACTATTCCTTTATGTTACGCTGCCTAATCTTATTAGATATATGATAAGTATAATAATATGTGTTAGAGCTAAATAAAAAATATGGGCTAGGTGTTAAAATAAATTTATTAACAGATGAACAACCAATTCTCAAAGAGGATTAATCAAATGATATCAATTAATAAGAGATAACTGAAGACACATTATTTGGCTCTCTGCATGTACTGCTGTTCTTCTAACGAAATCAACAACTTGGGAGACAGCATTCTTAACCCTGTGGCTGTTGTTTCATTTTTATTTCTCATATACTGCAAATTACTGTTTTCCTTTCTTTCATTTTCTGTTTCTGCGGTGTTGATGGAAATCACTGTTTTGGTTTAATTCCTAGCTTCATCATTCTACTATAAATTAATTGAGAGTCCATTGGTTCAATCAATGAACAGTTATTTACTACCCACCATGTGCCAGGCCTTTTGGTGGGTTGCTGCAAATAGAAATAATGGCCTCTGGCCTCATCAAGCTTAGATCTCCAAACTACTGTTTCTTCATGCATAAGGCAGAAATTGTACTCCATGTCTAAAATTGTGAATTAATGAGCAAATGTATTGAAAAAGGTTAGCACAGTGATGACTGTCTAGTTATTTACTCACTTACTAATTCTCTTACCCCTTTATAACCTGTGCTTGCTATTTGTTTTATTTTAGTAATTTCTCCTGAAATAAGCTGTTTTAAATATCTGGAGTTCTGTTCCTGAATCCCAGATCGTCCCAACTCCTGTCACTAAATATTCTTGACAACCTACCTAATACTCTGATGGTGATGTGTCTGGGCTGTCCCGTCCACTGCTCACCTCTAGTACGTTTATCCCTTATGCCTTGATGAACTTCTTCAAAGGACAGTATGTTTTCCTCCTGCCTAGCAATAATTTCTTCGGATTCTAGTATCTACAATGAGTTTCAAAAGGCAAATTATAAATAACTCAGAATTTCACCCAGTCATTACATAAGCTTACATTTTGCTATTCAAGTACATAATCAAAATAATGAAGGTGAAACCTTCTATTAGAAAATGATACATCCTTTAGATTGAGACACTGAATTGCACCCAACTGCAAAAAGAAAATGTCCTAATGAAGCTAAAGTTGTGAGCTTAATTGCTCCCTTATATTCATTTTTAATGAAGAGTAACAATTGACTTGACAGGCTAATTATTATAACATCCTGGGTCCACAGTACGTAATAAGAGTTACAATATACCAGTCAATCAAAATCTTTCAATTCTGTTATTGTGCTTGAAATCCTCAACTTTCTTTGTTTGTCACATTAACTGGATGACATATGGAAATTACTAAAGGTGTTATCCTCAAGAGAGAAGAGAAGCATGAAATATTCTGCTCATATTTCTATTGCAATTGATGTTGTGAAATAGCTTTGGGTACATTGAACATGAATTTTTTCCAATATTATAGTAATTATATTACCATGGGGCATACTGAAATGGAAATTTTGATAAGAAACACTAAAGCTTACTGCATTCTATTGTTAGACAGAATACGTTCTTATAGAATGGAGAGGGATTAGATAAAGTTTATAATGCAAAACTCTAATGAAAGGTATGTTGGAAAATATAATGATAGGTAAAAGTTATTGCTGATGTTGCTAGATTGTTTTAATATAAATTTTCAGTAGCTCCATGCTTGCTGTATAAAAAGTGGAAAAGGTATATTTTCTGGGAAATTTCATTGTTAAGAGCTTATATTTATAATTTATTACCTGAATGTGTGTGATTCCTCCTTCCATTTGCAATTCAACCTTTCTGGTGTATTTGCCCAATCATGTTTGTACAGTACCCCCATAACCAGCCATCAAAACACAGAGAGGACACTATAGAGAAAAAGGCGAATGCAAAGTTATTGGTCCAGAAGTCAAGCACACAAGAGAATGAGAATTGAAATCCTGTTTGGCAATATAGCACGAATGAGAATTCAAGAAAGATTTTCAAGATGTCAGCAAGATATTCCTGACAGAACAGTACAGATGCACTTCAAAGATGTCTTTGCATCACACCTGACAGGAAGAAGTAGAATTTTGTCTATTATTTAACTAAGAGTTACCGCTACCAAAGTGACTCACTCAATATTTTCTTATCACTTGAAAACTTTTTTATAACTATTGAAAGAACTTTTTTATGCATATTCTGATAAACACATTTGTCATACATCTCTTAAATATCTGTAAAAATAAAAACATGAGAAAAGTTAATTGGTCAAATGATTTCTACAATTTCTTCTCAACCCAAGTTTTCTGAGATATTCTCTGACTCAGTGTAAAAAAGTCTATATTTTTCTACACAATATGGTCTCCTCAGACACCAAGAGAATTGGTAATGTAGCATGTTTAAAACAGTGCTTACTATTGTCCTTGACATTTTCTCTTAAGTTGCTGTCAATTCTTTGTACATTGATGCTGTTGCTTTCTTCCCTTCACCAAGAGATGCCAACAGATTATGAAATAGCATCCAGAACTCCTATAGTTTCTGCAATTTTTTTGAACTAAAATATAGAGGGGTTGCATTTGTCTGTGCAGACAACAAGAAATAATAACCAAGTTTGGGGACGTCTGGATGACTCAGTCAGTTAAGTCAGTTTAGATCTCAGGATCATGAGTTCAAGCCCCGTGTTGGGCTCCACGCTGGTAATGGAGCCTACTTTAAAAAAAAAAAAAAGAAGTACAAGTCTGTGCACGCATGCATGCACAGGGAATAACTATATCCCCCTTGTCACCAGATAAGATGGGCTTTTTCCTGAGGCACCACATAGTTCCAGTCATTCTCGTATTTACGAAGGATATGATTAATCTTCTTCAAAACAGGGCTTTTCATTGGAAATCCAGATCCAATACAGTACTTGCAACGGATCAAATTATATTATGGGATAGAGATACATGCATATCTACTAAATAAAGGAAACTGCAAATAAGAACAAGGATAATGGATTGGTTTGATTCTGATCATATGCCCCTAATCCCTGCTCACCAGGCTGCTATTTAAAATACACTAGCTTTGAGCAAATAAGTAAATATCTCAGGCCCACCTAATCTTGGACCTCATTGTTTTGTCTAGCTTTGACTTTCTTGTATACCTTTCAGGGTATGACAGGCATACATTGCAATATAAAGTCTTATTGCAAGGGCTTTGCTACACTAAATATGAAAGTATTGTTTTGCTTCTGCTCTTGATTCAGTTGTTTCTTCTGATCTCAGGACTATATTGACTGTATTTATTTTCCACTTCTCTTATTCTCTCTTTTCTTTTTATTTTAAAGATTGTATGTATTTATTTGACAGAGAGAGAGAGACAATACAAGCAGGGGGAGTGGGAAAGGGAGAAGCAGGCTTCCTGCAGAGCAGGGAACACGATGCGGAGCTCAATCCCAGGACCCTGGGATCATGACCTGAGCTGAAGGCAGACACTTAACGACTGAGCCACCCAGGCACCCCACCTCTTATTCTCTTATAATGCTTCACCACCCCCACCTCAGTCTTTTCCTTTCTCCTTTTATTTACTTATTTAATTTTTTTGCTAAACTACATTTGTTTTCACCAATGTATTTATTTCATCATTGGCCACTTTTTTCTCAAGAACTGATCTTACTCTACCCAGCCCTCCAAGCCACTGATTTTCAGACAAATTTATGGACTGTATATTTCTATCAGTAAAATAATTGTAAATGGAGGTATATAATTGTGCATGTGGATATGTGTGTACTGCTTTACTAATTGTTTTGCCCAACTTCTACTCATCTCTGATTAGATCATCATTGACAAACCTTTTGTTTCATAATATTGCTGATAAGACAGCTAGGAAAAGAGCAAAGCTGTCAATTCTGCTATTGGAATTGTTCTTGCTTCTATTGTATTAGTTTAGTTTTTAATCTATATGTCTTTAAATAAATATTTTAAATACATTTTTGTGAGTGCAAATGTAAAATTAGATAACATAGTTTATAAATCCTCTCAACTTAGAACATGTAAATTTCAATGTCCCAATAAACTGAAAGAATCTCAGAGTGAGTGTGAACCTCTGAAGTCCTGAGTTGTAGATTTACTCAGATTTAGAGATTTAAAGCTTTACTCCTTTACTCAGATTGCCTCCCATGTGATGATGTGTTTGACCCAGAGCCAGCTGACAAATTAAATGAGGGAACATTCAGTACCAAGCCTTCTATTAATTATAAATGAAACTTAATTTCTTTAATATGTCGATATAGGTATAGGTATAGAGATGGGGCAAAGATATTGCTACTGCATATTCTTTCTTCATTTCAATGGTTGATCTTGCATAATCTCGAGAATGCACTGATTCCATTTGGAGATTACTGCTCTAAAATAACCCTCTTGGGCGCCTGGGTGGCTCAGTTGGTTAAGCGACTGCCTTCGGCTCAGGTCATGATCCTGGAGTCCCTGGATCGAGTCCCGCATCGGGCTCCCTGCTCGGCAGGGAGCCTGCTTCTCCCTCTGACCCTCCCCCCTCTCATGTGCTCTCTCTCTCTCTCTCATTCTCTCTGTCTCAAATAAATAAATAAAATCTTTAAAATAAATAAATAAAATAAAATAAAATAACCCTCTTGATCTCCTTGTCACAAAGTCGATGTGAAAGTACTGTGTACATCTTTCTTGAATTCTAGTTGTTCTAACTTCTCTGCCTACATGAACTTTACTACTAGTTGGGGAAAAAAAAAAAACAAAACCCTAGCATCCTGCAAAGAGCAAACCAAACAGCAATAAAAGAAATTCTGTCTCCATGTAACTTTCTTTTCTCTGGTTTTGAAAATGTTCCCCCTCAGGTATGGAGCAAGGGAAAAAAATGAACATACATCAAAATATGCCAACTTGCTTTGAAATCTTACAGTTGCTGATGAAAAGTAATTCACCTTTAGCTCTTTCTTATCTACTATGAATAAATTATATAGGCAAATTTCTTTTTTCTTCATTTTTGTTTTTTACTGGGAGATGGATAATATTAGTGAGTGGAGGTTAAATCACTCTTGTCTTCCTTTTCTGCTTTCTTTTGCTGCTTTGCAATTTTATTTTTTATTTAAATTCCAGTTAGTTAACATACAGTGTAATATTAGTTTCAGGTGTACAATATAGTGATTCAACACTTCTATACAACACCCGGTGCTCATCACAACAAGTGCACTCCTTAATCCCCATCACCTAATTCACCCATCCCTCCACCCACCTCCATTCGGTAACCAACTGTTTGTTCTCTACGGTTAAGAGTCTGTTTCTTGGTTTGTCCCCCTGCCTTTTTTCCCTTTGCTCATTTGTTTTGTTTCTTAAATTCCACATGAGTGAAATCATATGGTATTTGTCTTTCTCTGACTGATTTATTTCGCTTAGCATAATACTCTTTAGCTCCATCCATGTTGTTGCATAAATTCTTAACTATTGACCATCTACTTTGTGTGAGGCATCTGTTAAAGACTAGAAATGAAAAATATGCTCATAAAGTCCTCATGGAACTCAGAGTCCAGTAAGCAAGACCAATGCACACATATTCAATTCCAATAAACTCTTATTCATGTACCCCGCATATAAGAATACAAGCAAGGGAATAATTAATTCCCTTAGAAAGAAGATAATTTGACCTTAAATGATGAATGGCCATTTTGACAGGAAAACATGGAAGAGCAGAACCCTATATGAAGAAGGAAAGCTAGAGAAAATACATGGACTCTAAAAACTGCTTCCTTCCATGTTATCTTTAATGACTAAGAGAGGAAGAGGGGATGACTACACACACTGCTCAATTTAGTTAGAATTATTTTGTTCAAATGCAGAAAATCTCAAGTGTAACCAAATTGGGATGTTTCACAAACTTTATTTCATGAGTAAATCATTTATTTTTAAAATTTTGAAGATACTATTCATATGTACAGTAGAGCTATTTTTCTCACAAACAGTAGAATAACTATTTCTAGCTAGCTTCATTATACAATAAATTCATTTGAGGGCAAATGGTAGCTGAGAAAACTACAATAGAATCTTAGAAAAGGCAGGAAACAGAAAGGCTGAGGATTTGTGGAGAAGAACTCACATACATGGGGTGCCTGGATGGCTCAGTCGATAAAGTGTCAGACCCTTGGTTTGGGCTCAGGCAGGATCTCAGGGGCATGGGATCAAGCCCTGTGTCGGGCTCTGCGCTAGGCATGGAACCTGCTTAAGATTCTCTCTCTCCCTTTGTCCCTGCCACCCACTTGCATGCACTCTCTCTCTCTCTCTCTCAAATAAATAAATAAATAAATAAATAAATCTTAAAAAGAAAAAGAACTCACATACACTTTCTTCATTCTGTTTCTAGAGACTAGCCCAGTTTCAAAGATTTTATGTCATGATTAACTTTCACAAGAGTTTAACTTGATTAGCTTGAGTCCTGAGACCTAGAGGAGAAAGGAGCAGCCTGCATATAATTGGACAGGGTAGGTTTCTAAGAGCCATTATTACTGAAAGAGAATGGAAGGAAAGATGTGCCTGCAAAAATAATTTATTCATCATCACTTTCCTTGGCTTCACAGCATAAATACAACATCATTTTGTTTCACACTAACAATTTAACACATGCGTGTAGCATTCTTTCCTGTCATATATATCACAATATCGTATATATTATAAATGTACAATGTATATCTAAATACACAATATACACACACCCACACCCACACACACATATACACACACCTCCTCCCTGCCTCCCCAAAAGAGAGGCAACCATAAACTCAAGGTATAAACTCAACAGTTTCATGATCTCTGAATGATTTGCATTCTTTTTCTTGTTTCTTGTCCTTTTCTTTTTCTTTCTAGATATCCCATAACCTATGCCATATGCGTTCATAATCAGTATGTCCTTTATTAATAGTATGGAAAAGGAGGGGGAAAATATAGTTTTGGTGTTTGAGTGTAATCTAATAAGCAAACACCATAATATCTGCTTCTGTGATTGTTCAAATCTATAACTGTATTTGTGGTGCTCGTCCTCCTGACGATATTCCCCTTCTTTTTGCCAAACAACTTAGCTAACTGGAATACTTTGCCTAAACTTTAATTTTAAAGAAACTGATTTTCTGGCGATTCTGCTTGGATAACACTTCAGTGGTCTTCTTTTAAAATTTACATTTGCTATATTAATTTAATATATTACACACTGAAGATCTTATATTCTGCTCTATTCCCTTCATTTAACAGAAACCTATTTACCAATGATATAAATTATTTTTTGTCTATAGATTCAGTGGCATAATGCCTAAAAGGGCTATAAGATATTATCAGCTTCTAATATAATGTAACCATTTTTGTATGCCTTGGTGAGGATAAACCTAGAGTGGCAAAAATGAGATTAATTTTAGAGAAGATCAAAGAATGTACTTTACTGAGTCACTGCTCCCACATCTGCTCCTTGGTTCCTGGACTTCTGCATTCTGGCGATAAGAGAAACAGCACTATATAGATAAATGGTTTGGAGGGCACAACATATGCCCCATACTAGCACTCTTAACCAAATGGTGTTGGGAGCATCGTCTTGTCATTTGTTAATTTTTCTCAGAGCCATGTAGCAAGTTAAGAGCTCTTTCTCTAAGGTTAACTAATGAAAGGATCATGGCTTTTCATCCCCATGTTAGGACCCAACTCTCCCATTGTGAGAATGATGCTGGCCAAAGGCTCCATCCATTCTGTCACGGACTTTGGGAATCATTACATCTGCTGAATGTTCAGACTAGTTGAAAGATTCAGTCACAGTCTCACCTGGTAGTGCTTTTTCTTGCTCTGGGACACACACACACACAAATGTCACAATTTCTTATTTCACCTGGGAAATGGGTTTGAAAACCAAAATGTTTTCCAAGTCCTGAACAGCCTTTGAAATACTGTTGTTCCTTCTTAGTGGTGGCAGAACAGAAAATGAACAGTATTTCATTGACTTTAGAGGTAATATCCTGGTATGCCTCCAGACTATTCCAACTCCAGAAACTTTCCTAAAGTGAAATCTAAAATGTTCTCTTTGGCTGTATGATCTCCCACTCTGTGGTCCTCTCGTATAACATCTATCTATAGGACAAACTCTTACTCTCAGGGCAAGAATACAAGAGTGTGGTAGACTGAATATTGGCCCCCAAATATGTCCACATTATAATCCCCAGAACCTCTGAATATGTTTCTTGATATGGCAAAAGGTCTGAAGTTAAGGAACTAGGGATGGGAGATCATCCTGGATTATCCAGGGGGGGCCCAATGCAGTAACAAGGGTCCTTAGAAGAGGGATACAGGAAGGTCAAAGTCAGACAAGATGTGATAAAGGAAGTAGAAGAGGAGCAACCTGTGGCCACAAGACAAGGACACAGATTCTCCCCAGAAGGAGCATGGTCCTGCTTACACATCATAGACTTCTGACCTCTAGGACTAAAAAATTATATGTTTTTGCTGTTTTAAGCCATGAAATTTGTGGCGGGCAATCTGTTAAAGCAGGAGTTGAAAATGAACACAAGAAGTAAAAGGATACTACTGGCTTTACTGGGAAAAATAAACTTTTTCAATAGCTGATACCAATAACCAGTGGCTACATTATTTTATCCCCTAAGGCAACATCAGGGATGGTGTATATAGTTGAAGTCATTTTTTTTTTTAATTAAGTTTCAATAATCCCATAATTTTCTAAGTCTCATCAGGAATTTTCAGAGGTCAGATTAAAAATTGAACAGGGACAATATGGAAATTTTCACCCCGATTTTTTTTATTTTGTAGGTTTTCGGTGCTGGCACTAATATCTTTGAATTTCCTGAGGATATGTCATTACTTTTGTAGGGAGAGGAGTCTCCTAAAGCTTCATCCTGACCATTCCTGCAAAAATGATCTTTACAGTGTAGTCAGTGATGGACTCTTCCATTTTCTGAGAATATTCATATTATTCATCTCAGAATATGAGAAGGAAAAAAAACAAAAACAAACTAGGATGGGTTTGAGGCAATAATCAGTCCTCCTCTATCACTTGAACACTACAAGCAGCCCCCCTTCCCAGCAGGCCACGGTAATACTTGACACGTTGTACCCAGTGCTTTCTAAAATTGTCAGCTATTTCTCACTATCCCGTATAAAGTTGTTCTGGATATTAATCCTGGTCTCTTTATGGAGAGCTACTGAAAGATTCACAGTATATATTTGTGGTTGTAAAATGTGTACACAGTTTCCCCTTTAAGAGACCATAACAACTGTATTTCATTTCAAGCAAACTCCTGGCTCATTGTCAGGTATATATGGGGATAATAATTTTCCACATGATCTGGTTACTTTTCAATCTGCTATGCTCAGTATAATAACCACGATGAATGAACAGATGAACATAGAAGATCCAATCCAGCATTGCAATATCTCAAAGTCTGCGATAACACTTCTTTCTAGGTATCTGGCCTTTTTGGAATTTTTGCTCTTTCAATGCCGGTTAACAAACTGGATCCAGGTTTGCTTTATCTAAACCAGAGGCAGCACCTTGCTTCTTAAGCTCACTCAATAAATGCAGAAACTCTGTTGAGAGTAACTATTTCAATAAATCCAGCCTCATCCAAAATCATGTTCCCCAGCCCCCTCCTGGGCTAAGCTTTCTCAAAATCCAATCTTACAAATAATTTCCAGGCTCTGACTACACAAATTAGCAAATTCCTGTATATCCTTCTGGGACTAATTCTTATCTTCACTATTCTAATTCTGCATTTCAATCTCTGTATATATTCACGATTATGGTCAGTAGTCTCTCAACAATACAGAGATTGTTTGATTTCTCTTGAATGAGAAACATGGATTTTCTTTCTTTTAAAAAGGGTATTTCATGAGGATTTGAGAGATCTGGGTTCTCCAACTAATCTTATTCTCATATACTGCACCCTAATTGTCCCAGTGATTGGGGATATATTAGTTCTAGAATTGTGCTTGAACTTTACATAAGAAAACTGAGAAGGCTATAAATTGAACTGACTTTTAATTCAGCAATCTACAGACTTAATCTCTAAGGTTGATTTTTTTTTTTTTGGTGATCTCAGCCCTACGGCTATAAGAGAGGAGATTTTTTTCAGCCTAGTCACAGAAAGGCCCTGAGTTTCAGTCCATGCCTTGAGGCAAGCATTTTAAGATTTGAGCTTGTCATTCTTTTGCTTTTAAAATACGGAAAACTGTCAGAAACAACTCGCCTTACCCATGCTTACAGAATTATTCGACCTTTCTGAGCTGTTCTAGGACAGCAGTTAGTCACCCAAAGCTTTGCTCATGTTGGACACATGGTTCCAGGTGACCACAGGGAAATACTTAATTAGCCATTATACTGCTGATTACCTTGGGGCAGTTACTTTCCAGTTCTAGAATGTTAATGGGAATCTCAATGTCATTTCCCGCATTTCAATGCCATAGCCCATTATAAATACCCCACATTTCACTGAGGGTCTGTTGCATGAAATTCAGTGTAAATTTTTATGTCCGTTACTCTGGATACTTGGTCTGGATAAATTCACTCTGGACAACTTAAACTTTAAAAATCAAAGATAAAAATCAAAGATAAAACTAAAATAGACTTCAGAAAGGACAAATGTTGGGAGAGCTCTTGAGATTTAGGTAGATTAATCTCCTATCTATTGGTTAAAGTTGATAATAGCAGTTAAGTTGATAACAGAATAGACTAGACAGTGATAACAGAAACTACTGCATCAGAAAACAACTGTATACACATGTCAGTGTGTATAATGAAATGATTAAGAGGGTGGTTTAGCAAGTCGGGCTGAATGGGATCAAATCCTGACCCCACTTATTTGCTGGCTGTATGAACTCAAGAGACTATGTCTCTCTAAATTTCTGTTTCTTCATCTGTAAAATGGCAATTATGAAAATGCATATGGTAGTTGTGAGGATTAAATTAACTAATGCAGTTGGCATATAGGGACTAACCCAAATTAAATACGTTTAAGACACATAAGGATTGTCTATTGATTTATATGTAGATAAGATAGATAGATGATAGATGATAGATAGATGATAGATATATACGTATTCTATACCACCATGCTAATACAAGTTACCTGTAGTCTAGATATATTTAATTCATAAAATAGCATGAGAGGACTGAATAGGGAAAATTCAAAATCTCTTTTCAGTTTTCTTATGACTTCACAACTAACTAGAGGTGAAAGGGGGCAGCTAGAAAGCTCAGCAGTTCTTAATGGTGTAGGGGATTTTTGAGTATTTTTTCTTTCTTCTTAAGTAGTTCCTCTCATTAAAGTATGAACAGATGCACACTTGTGTATTGACTCAGATCTGTAAAGCATAAGCAGAATTTACCCTCTATATTCCAGTATTTTTTTCTGTAATGCAGATTAACGGTTGTTCTCATTTTTCCCCAGGTAAAGAACCAGAGGACCAATAGGAGCTGGGGAAATACACTTTGTTCTTTAAAAATCAGCACAACAGAGACAGAGCATATAGGGACAAGGTATTCCAATTTTTATTTATCCTTTCATGTAACCAGTGACAAGGTGACTGGTTTCCACTTGCATGCTGAATTTTCTGACAAAATAACCTTTAAAAGACTCAAATGAAGGCTAGCCTAATAAAAGAACGAAATTATAAAAATCTTCAAATTTGAAAATAGAAGAGGTTTTAATTTACCAATAAGACTAAGAATGATTACATTTAGATTCCAACCTCTCCTTAAACTACCAAATACAGGGGCGCCTGGGTGGCTCAGTTGGTTAAGTGTCTGACTTTTGATTTTGGCTCAGGTCATGATCTCTTTGTAGTGAGACTGAGCCCCATGGGCTCTGCACTCAGCAGGGAGTCTGCTTGAGATTTTCTCTCTCCATCTCCTTCTGCCTCTCCCCTCTGCACTCTCTCTTTCTAAAATAAACAAATAAATCTTTTTAAAAAAACTACCAAATACAAAACTAAACTGATGATACAAGACAGATCCCTTTAGTAATTCATTTACTACTCAAATCGCATTGGATGCTTTAGCATATCAGTAGGCAGGTGGTTCAGAGTTTTGTGCAATGAATTGCAAAGGCCAGTTTGGACCCAAGATTTTCTGGTCCTTTTGCTAAATCACCTTCAGTTTGACAATATCTCTTCAAACACCCTATGTCTACAGGGCAGTGTAACACAGGTTGGGGAAAGCAGGTAACGATCTTTCTCCTCCAGCCCCAGATGATTTCCCTTTGTCTTCCATTGGCCACAACTAAACCATGTACCTGCTCTGCAGTTGAGAAAGAGTCGAGGAAAACTGGCATTCTCTTCCACCTCTGTAAGTGGTTAAAAAATTAGGACTTATCACTTAGAATACACGAAATGACTGGAGGAATGACAGTTAGTTGAGTAAGAAATAGATCGATATATCACATGCTTCATTGACAAGAATAACAGACTCTTAATTATTTCAAGTTTGCTACAGCATTTTCTGGGTTATTCCTCAGTGTAATGCAACCTGGTAAGCCTACGCTCTATTCAAATCTCAAAAAATTGTGTGATGCAGCCAGAGAAACGTAAAAGCATTCCGATACCCATTCACTGATACTGCATGACTACGAAGCCCAATCACCTGCTTTCTCATCAGAGGTGTTCATTTTGGCAAATGTCATCCAACAACAGCAACACAACAAATAAGCAGTTTTCTCATGAGAAAGAGATAGGGAAGAAACAAATTCTACTATGTTTCTGTTTCCATCTTATTCTCCCGTATTCTAGGTTCATAACTGCTGAGGCGGGAGTGGCAAACCCAAGGTGTTAGCGTCAAGACTTACGGTGGTCAAAGTCTGATCAAAAGAGAACATTTTTCTTCTATGCTCATGTCTCCTGTTTCCAGATCTTTACTACATAAAAAAAGAAATATATATGGTGTAAATGTAGGTGTGGTGAACCACAGCAAACCATAGTTCCTTTCTGTCCCATTTCCCTAGGATTCCAGGTATTTAGATGAGGAAAAACCACCCCACAATGGAATCCCTTGTTATCTCCCTTCCATCTTCCTACTTTCTTCTTCCTTTCCTAATTTCCCCATAAGTCAGGAGGGTAAGTGTTACAAACAATTGTTACAAACAGGGATATTGCTATGGTATTACGGAGGGAAATGTTACTTGATTTTTTTAGCAGAAACTCTTGTAATATAAGTTTTGAGTTGAAGCAAAGTTCCTTCAGTTTGTATTTTATTATGCATTTTTATGACTTGAGAGTATAGTCATATGAAGTAGAGATTCTTTTGATTACACTATTAAAAACATATTTCCTCAATCTATCATCTATTACATATGTTGCTACTTGGCAGCTACTTGAAGTTTATAACCAGAATATGAGAAATTCTTAATAGAAATCCTAGTATCCAGGGATCTTTTTAACAGCATGGGTGAATTTAAGGGGAAATAAATATTTCATATTTGAGCAAAAGTTTTGTAGTTCAGGATGGTTTCCTGATTCATGTGGGTGCTTCCTTTCTGACCTATGTTTAATAAAGATTGAGGCCACTGGTCCACGTAATGAAGTCTATCGTTTGTAGACAGCCTTGCTTCTGGATCTCAGGTACACGACGCTCACCATCTTGTTAAATCTTCCCTTAGGGGGAAAACATTTGAAGTGCCCAAAAATGTATTATGAAATTCTCTTTCAGAGGGACAGTTGACAAAAATATAAAGTGCCACGTTTTCTTTTAGCACCTAGGGCTAATGCAATATTTTCTCTTATTCTCCCATAAGATGTCTAGGTTCGCAGCTGCTGAGGTGGGTGTGGCAAACACACGGTGTTAGCATCAGGATTGACGGTGCTCAAAGTCTGCAGGTGTCACATCCAGTCGGAGCACTGCAGTTCTCCCTCTCCTCTAGCCTCAGGGTCCACTCTCAGTTTTTGAGCCTTTGACAAATAAATGCAGCTCTGACAGGAGCAAGAGCAGATGTCTCAGGTGCAGACTGCCATGAGATGTAACCATTAGACCCAGTTTATGAAAACACAGAACAGAGTCCAATCTTGCTAGAGTTTTTAAAACCTCAAGGGATGGGTGTAAGAGAGGTCATAGAAATCCCACTGTGACTGTCCTGGCTAAACTTCTATCCTAGACACAAATTCCAGATGGGGCAAATCCCAGACTAAAAGCAGGCTGGACTTTTGAGAGTTTTCTCCTGACAGAAATTAGCGAGCGTACTTCCTCGTTTTAACTAATGGGACCTGTATACTTATGCACCTATGTGTTCATATGACCTACAGTGTGTACTCAAACACCAAAGCATGTTTCATTAACAGAAAAGTAAATGAATGGATGAATGAATAAAAGTTGACTTACCCTCCATATCCTGAGTTCTAGAATTGTGACTACAAGAAATTGCCTTGTAAAGTTTCTCCCCCTTTTTTTTATCCAGATAGTCTTATTTGTATCTCAAAATAACTATAACATGGACTAACCCATATTTTCTGCTTAAAAATCTATTTCTCATTCTCTGGTTCATGCCTTGGTGCATGACAATAACATCTACGCAATCTTCCAAAACAGAAATTTCAATCACTTTGCTTTTTCAAGTTTTTCAGTAACTGAGTCCCTCGGATCTTGCTTTTCAACATGTTTGGTATTCATACCCTTTACTCCATCCTACCTGTTCCTGCTGCAGTTTAGGAACACATTACATTTTACTTGCATAAGTGAAATAGTATCTTAAAAAATTGGTTGCTCTTAGTCTCACGGATCTCAAGCACTTTCTCTGCAATATCTAAAAAGAATGAAATAAATTATGGATCTGATTCCATCCCTCACTTGCTTAAATCTCTTTAATTTATCCTCATTGCAAAAGAGATATAACCAAAATGTGCTAGTATCGTGAATATCTATCGATTTTTCAGGAATATTGTCAAGTTCTAACTTCTTTATGAATACATTTCCTTTCACCTCTGTTTCACAAGTAGACCTGACACTGTATTTCTCATAGTAAAATTCTTCTGGTGTCTAAGAGGTACTCAATAAAGGAGTAATAAATAAATGAAAAATACAGATTATACTGAACTGAAATCTATTGCTTTACACCTCCCCTTTTATCCTAGATATTATCTTAGGACCTTAAAACACTAATCCTTTTTTGTAATAGTTTACAGATATGAAAGTTATTCCAATAATTTAAAGATATTCCTTCATAGATCTGTCAATCTGAGAATCATCTCTTTTCTGTGCTGATCTAGTTCTTCATTCTCTTCTTGAATTATATCTTTTATGTTTTTGTCAATTATGGAACTATCCAAACATAAGCAGAAGAAAAGAGAATAGGGGCGCCCGGCTGGCTCAGTTGGTAGAGCATGTGACTCTTGATCTCAGGGTCATGAGTTTGAGCCTGGTGTTGGGCATAGAGATTAATTAAAAAGCAAAAAGAAAAGAAAAGAGAATACATACTGAGTCCTAAATGACTAGCTTCAAGAACTAGCAAATTTAGACTAAATTTAGTTGTTTTGTCAATATCATCACTCCCAAGCCCAAACAACTCAGGTTTATATGAAGCAAATTCCAGACCCACTCATCATCCTGGTCAATGTCCTCTGGACATGTTTTAGTTGCCTTGTGTCCTTCCATATGTGACATCCAGAGCTACACTTGAATAAGCAGAATGAGATAATCAGCAGAGAAAGATTGTCCCACCGACCACACTCACTCCACACACACACACTTCTCAATGACTATCATTTTCTCCTTTAGTACCTATCTTCCAATGTTGATTCATTTTAATTTACCAGCCAGGATACTTGTGACATTTTTCTCTAGTTCTACATGTCTTCTGAGCCTCCACATGTAAAACTGTATGCACAACCTTAGAAACACCAAGGAACACAACTCATTTTTTAATCATTTCTGGAGAATTTTTAAAGAAATCACATAAAAGCGTAAATGGCTTTGGGCTCTTAAACAGCTTATAAGTTACTCTAAGAGTAAAATGGGATGAATCTGAGGAAGGAGGATAAGCTAAGTGGGGAAGAGTAGTAGAAATGGGAGAGAGAGTCCTCTCAAAATTCTCACTCAGAAAACAATGAAACCCGTTTACAAATTATTATTTGACTTAAAATTGGCACAATTTCAGTTTTATAGAGAATCAATCTATTCTAAAGTCACTCCTCTACACAAAGGGACAACACAGCTACTAACTTCCTCGGGTTCCTCGGGTGACCACACATTCCGGTTTTCAAGGCGATGCCTCAGTTCCAGGCTCACCTTCCATACACGCTCCGCCCCAATGGACAGCATCCCTTTAAACATCTCTTCTTCACAGTGAGCACCAAGGCAAACTTTCTCAAGACCACGCGCTGGAGGAACACTGCAAGGGGAAGGGCTCCCAGCTGCACATTGGGTCTGCGCGGTGAGGATGAGGATTCTAGTAGAGCTCTGTCCCCAGGCTCGTGCCCAGAACCTCCGCCTGGCCTGGTAATGACCTTCCCACAGTTGCCCCACACGGAGAACGGCGTCCTGAAGCCCTCCTCACCACTCTGGCACCGCAACTCCCTCTGCAGGCAAATAAGTGACTCATCTATACCCGAAAGGTTCCCTCTGCGCCGCCACTCTCTCTGCACACCCACACCACCCACTAATGTCCTGTACCCTGTACGTACCAGAGGGCTGCCTTGCTTGGCCCATGACAGCAAACCAGCTGTAGCTGGGGCAAACCAGCAAATGTCCCTGCTATCTGCGGGGCTGAGCTATACCTTCTGCATTGAAGTCTGAACCCCAGCCTGGGGGGTGGGGGTGGGGGTGGAGGAGAGGCTTTCCAGTTCATCCTTCCTTTACTACTCTCCCCAAGCGCTAAGGTACAAGACAGGGTCTTTGTATCTTGTAGCCACTCTTTTATCAGAGTGTAATTATTCTTTATACTGAACTCCTTCTGTTTAAAAACTAAAACAAAAAACATTCACTCCATTAAAAAAAATAATTGCTATATATGCATGGCATCTCAATCCTGGCAACAACTCCATAATATAGGAACCCTTTATTTCAATCTCACATGCAATTAAACTGAGTCTTATAAAATTAAGGGTGTCCATTGTCATTAATTTAACTAGTCGATGAAGCTACTTTTTGTTTTTATTTATTTATTTTTTTACTATAAAGCCATGTTTTTTTCTTCTACCTAAGCCGTGGATAACTCCTCTGGTAAAGAGGAACATCTGTGATGAACAACAACCATGGTATTTTATTATTTTTTTTTTTTAAAGATTTTATTTATTTATTTATTTGACAGAGAGAGAGACAGCGAGAGCAGGAACACAAGCAGGGGGAGTGGGAGAGGGAGAAGCAGGCTTCCCGCCGAGCAGGGAGCCCAATGTGGGGCTTGATCCCAGGACCCTGGGATCATGACCTGAGCCGAAGGCAGATGCCCGACGACTGAGCCACCCAGGCGCCCAACAACCATGGTATTTTAATATACTCACTTTTAAATCTCTCTTTACTAATCACAGGAGCTCTAGAGACGTTACATATACAAATTCTACCCAAGAATTCAATCCAGCTCTCCTTCTTCAGTGTTGCAATGTAAGCTCTATAATATCATATGACAGTTTTCTGATAATATGCTATGATTTAACTTCATTATTTGGTACTCAAATTTTCTGTCAGGATGTCTGAATATTCACACCAGTCACATTTTTATTTTTAGTCTTGTTCTTGGAAAATGAAAATAAGTAGTATTTTAATGTTTTTAACATATGAGTGCTATTCAATGTACAGAAAGAAATGCTTTAAAAATCACAGAAATTTCTATACTGTTATCAGTTAATATGATTACAGGAGCATTGAGGTTTCTAATGCAATTATAGGCCAATACCTATGCTGTGTGGGAAAGAAACATTAAAGCTGCAGACACCAAGGAATAAATTCAAAAAGCTATTGTGTAGGTTAACTTAGCAGCAAAACCAGCAGTAAGAAAGAAAAATGACTAAAACTGTATCTAATAGATTCGCTCAAGATTAATTCAAGAGAAAAATAGGTGTTTTTATAAAAGGGCACCTTAGGCAGGAATATTAAACATAAAAGATACAAATTAAAAAGATATACAAAACTTGTCATATACTGAATGATATAAACACCCTGGAAAATTGGATTTTAATGATTTATACTATGATTCTGTTCTATTTGTCTATAATGATAAAATATCTCAAAGATCCTTATTTAGGCCAGATCTACAGTTTATCAGTGTTCTCAGTTACAGGTTGATTCCTGTAAAATGGATTATGATATTAGAAACTAACATTATCTCATAATAGTAGCCATTAAATATAGTATACAGTTAGTGACTATTAGAAAGAAAAAAATGTCTTATATAGATGTTATATAGTAGTTAGATGTACTAAATTCATGTAATCTCTCTTTTAATGCAAATATAGTATAAAGACAAGTCTTAATCAGTAAAACAAATCATCTTTACTTATTCCTCAAATGAATTTAGAGTTCTCATATAGTGTCACATAGGGCAACTTCTCAAATTTCTCTGGGCCTAAAATTCTTTCTCTCTAAAATAATGGGAATTTTTTTCAAAAAAAATTAATTATATATATTTTACGCCAGACAACTATATACTGTGTTATGTGCTAATGGAAAAACCACAAGAACCAAACCAAATCAAAAAGATGTCATAATTTCTGCCTTAGTCAGACATTTTGATTGTTTAAAATACTTGATAAGAATAATAAGAAAGTTCTACACCCACACTGTTTACATTATATGAAACAAAAATAAAGCTCTCATTCCTATAGATATTCCTCAAAAACTATTACCAAAGAACAGAAAATAATGACATCCTACGGGGTGCCTGAGTGGCTCAGTCGGTTAAGCGGCTGCCTTTGGCTTGAGTCATGATCCCAGGGTCCTGGGATCGAGCCCCGCGTCGGGCTCCCTGCTCAGTGGAGAGCCTGCTTCTCCCTCTCCCTCTGCCTGCCTCTCTACCTATTTGTGCTCTCTCTCTCTCTGTCAAATAAATAAAATCTTTTTTTAAAAAAATAATAATGACATCCTACAGCAGTTTTAAGGACTTATCAATGTTCTCCAACAAAAAGTACAAATTGTATTCATAATGATAAATAAAATGTACTTAAGGGTGTACATATATTTTGAGAGACTGTATAACATCTAAAATTATTTTTTCTCTAAGATTCTAGAATTGTATAATAGTGCCTTGAAAAGCAAAAACATTAGCATAATTATCTCGACTTAAGATTAATAGAGAAATATGAAGCACTAACTTGAGCAGTTAAGATAGATATAGAAAAACATCATGGGATTTAACTTATTTACTTATTAGTATAATGAAGGTTGATGACAACTTATTCTCATTGTCCTTGAAACACTTTACAATTATAGTAAAACTTGAAAAAAATCTCCAACTTGTTTCTTAGATTTTCTTGCTCCATATATTTTTATTGGTAAAATAGCTTCTCTTGAATGCCCACACTTAAAATGAGCTCTTTATTGAAAGTTACGATCTTCTTCATTGAATGATCTAAGACTATGTACGAAGTTCTCATAGATCCTCATTTTCCTCTTTTAGCAGCTGAAATAAGACTGACCATGATTTACTTAGATCAATTCATTGACTTTGTTTCATTCTATACTCTAACTCTTGGGGCAGTCAGATAAATTCAGAATGAACTACTGGGGAGATACAAAGGTTCAATAAAACAGAGGAAAAGTAAAAACATAACTACTCTAAGAAAGAATCCCTACATAGAAGAGAGGGACCACCAATGCCTCTATCCAGTCTTCTTCTTGGGATACTCTAGATGCAATAGATTATCTTTATTCACCAGCTGTGAGAGATTGGCTTCCTACCTGAATTCCTACTTCTGGTGCTAGGATGTTGATTCCAAATGTTTGTTTTATTTTTTTATCCTGGTTTCAAACTTTTTTAAAAAAACAATTTTAAAAAGTAATTTGCTAGAGATTTTATGAAGAATAACAAGTATAAAAGTATTCATTTAGTATCACTTTAAATAGATTAAGAAATGGGGCGCCTGGGTGGCTCAGTCACTAAGCGTCTGCCTTCGGCTCAGGTCATGATCCCAGGGTCCTGGGATCGAGCCCCGCATGGGGCTCCCTGCTCCGCAGGAAGCCTGCTTCTCCCTCTCCCACTCCCCCTGCTTGTGTTCCCTCTCTCACTGTGCCTCTGTCAAATAAATAAATAAAATCTTTAAAAAAAATAGATTAAGAAATGAACCAATATATAATTAACATAAACACAAATATGCTAGAACTCTATGTGTGCATTTGTAGAAGTGTGTAATAATATTATTAATTAAATTGCTATTAGCATACAAAATATGCAATCACATGGAAACATGGCAACTTTGAGCCATGGTTAATTGCTTGATGTCAAAAAGAGGGTGAAAATATCAAACAGATAATACAGAAAGTCCATGAAGAACCAAATTGCCTCTAAACCATAGCTTGCAAATATGTGACACCTTCGCTATCACTTCTCCCTTCCTCTATCTGTTGAGGACATTGCTAATAAAGTACTCTTTATCTTTGAAGATAGAAGAAATTTAGAAGACTTTCTAAGGCAATAAAACACATGGCTATTACTCATCAGCTCTAAAATATGCTATGAAACCTATTCTCCTGTCCCTATCTAAGAAATCACCTGAGAGGAAACCTAAGTTAAGAAATAAGACAAAATACAGCACAACAAAGATTACTGGGACTAGGTGGGAAGAGCATGTTCAAGTACCCAGTGCTGTATATCTATATGTGTATCATAAGCAGGCAAGGTGAATGCAAAAAAGAGTTTTCTGCAGCAATAGCAATGATTACCCCATTAAAAGGTTTAAGCAATTTCCAAACTTAAATTGGTATTAAAAAAAGGATTTCCTATGGACTCTGAGAAACAAACTGAGGGTTCTGGGGCTGGTGGATGGGGGGGTTGGGTTAGCCTGGTGATGGGCATTAAGGAGGGCACGTACCGCATGGAGCACTGGGTGTTATACGAAAACAATGAATCGTGGATCACTACATCAAAAACTAATGATGTATGGTGACTAACACAATAAAATAAAATTTAAAATAATACATATAAAAATAAAAAAGGATTTCCTGTCACACTAGATTCCAATTAATTCTGAAATTGGTGAATGGGTGAATTTCATGGGAAACTAAGATGAGACTAAACTTTAGCAAAAACTACCAAGAAAGATGATGTTAAAACAGAAGGGGCAAGGAAAATGCCACAAACTAAATGTACAAATCAGTCTTGAGAGTTACATGATTTACAATATCAAGTTCCTTCATTGACTATGATCCTTTATAAAAGATGTCTATTCCTGAAAAATACCATTATCCTTAGTCAGTTGATAAACTCCTTTCTAGTCACCTAACTCTAGCTCAAGTGTTACCTCTTCCATTAGAGTCTTACGCAATCTCTCACTTGATGTCAGGAAGTCACTCTCTTCCATTAGAACACACTGCACTGCATTATTTTTCTGTTTCTTTGAACACATACATTGGATTTTCAACACAATGAGACAATGGATTTTGTCATTTTTATTTACATTTTCCATGCATGAGAGCTGTTAAATAGATTGTGTGTGTTTACATGTTTGTGTATAAATGTAAAAGCAATAGAATACACTAATTAGATGGTATTTCTACATAGTTACTTCTATAAAATTATGAGTTTATGAGTTATTTCAGGTATTTATTTAATGTAACTTTTAGAAAATCTATCTATATTGGAAAACTACTACCTTGGGCCACACCTACTTTGCTGCCTATTTTGGTAAATAAAATTTTATTGGGACCTGGCTATGCCCATTCACTTACAAATTGTTTATTGCTGTTTTCATGCTACAATAGCATAGTCAAGTAGTTGCAACAGAGACCACAGAACCCACAAAGCTAAGAATATTTACTATCTGGCCCCTTAGAGAAAAAAAAATTGCTGACCCCTCTTCAACATAAACATGTCACAGAGGCATAAATACATTTGGATATTAGTGGAATAGGACATTTGTCAAGAAGATATGTTTGCAGAGCAAGTTCACTGCTTTTTTCCCACTGTAGATTCCATTTTTATTTAGAATGTCTTGTGGAATGTTTTACAGTTTTCTTGGCCTTTTTCCCAAGCCACCTCTTTGTAATCCACTGCCCCAAAATTATACAACTTGCAGTTATAAAGGCTCCCATATTTCTAGGTTCTAGATCTTTCTCTGAGCCTTGATATCAGAGTGCTCAGTAGTAAACCAGTTCTCTTTGGATCTCACTTCCTTTATCTATTAAGTGAAAGGTTTGGATGGCATAATCTTGTGCCCTCTCCCAGGCAAGGCTGCCTTCATGGGTGTGTGACCTATATAGTTGCTCAGTTTCATTACAACTCTCACCTATAAATTGACTAACTTTGTACCCCAGGCTGCAGCAATGTTTGTTTTATATCTGGGCTCTTGGAGGCATCAGAGCTTTGGGAAGTAGCTGAAGCTCAAATGTTTCTTGGGGATTATCTTTCTACCACTTCTTCTCCATTGTCAATGTTTCTTCTCCAGACCATCCATTTCCTAGGTGCCTGGTGCTCCTATATCTTCTGAGGTCTCACCATCCATGGACAAGAGATGGCTTAATATTCTTTTCATCCCAGGAATATTTGTATATAACAAAATCTTGGAAATTAAAACATACTAAGCCAAAGAGATATGACATTATCTAGAGACCTAGCTCTCTCATTTTATAGATGAAGAAACTGAGAACCAGAAAAGTCCTGAAACTTGCCCAGGTTAAAGGCAAAGCCCAGACCAGACAGAACACGTGATCTTGACTGCCTATCATCTGCTTATTTCAGCACTCCAAGGGAGGAATGAGGAATTTCCAAATTTTCCTACAAAGTACTATAAACAGCAGGATGGCATCCTCCAGTTACTTCAATAATTCAAGGTGGTGCAAGGTTTTTCAAAAATTTTCAGCAAAGCATCCTCAAATGCAGCCTGATATACAACTAGCGCTTTGCTTGAAGCTTTTAATTCAAATAATAAATATAATCACAATGATAGTCATAGTAAAGGCCTAATCTTTCCTGTGCAGCTAGTCTGTGTCAAGCACTGTGCTACTACTTTACATGCATTTCCCATTTGCTCCTGTACTAGTGAAAGTAACATAACTTCTTTGCATCTTTGTTTCCTCACATGTAAATTAGGAAGCACAGGAGGTACAGAATCAAAGTGGTGACAAATGTTAAACCCAAAACATGATGGGAAGTTCTGGATATTTTTTGCTGCATAAAATATTACTGGAAAATGTAGAGGTATAACGTACCAATCATTGGGGTCATAATCTTGTGGGTCAAGACTTCAGAAAGGGTGCAGATCACTTGAGATCTCTCCTGCAGTTGCATTCAGATGCTGGCTGGAACTGCAGTCATCTGAAGGCTCCCCTAGACTGTCAAGATGCCTCTCACACGGTTAATTGATTGAGCCTGGTTACTGTTTATGAACTCACCTAGTGATGTTGATGAGGGCCAACGCTTGGCTTTTTCAATGTTACTGTCTCAGAACAATCAAACTTCCTAAACAGCAGCTGTGTTCCTCCAGAGCAAGGACCTTAAGAGAAAGAGACAGAAGCTGCATGGTCTTTTGTATCAGAAGTAGAACTGCCCCCATACTCCATTGTTCAAAGCAGTTATGACAAGCCCAAGCAGTGTTGGGGCACACCTCTTGATGGCAGAAATGCCAAAGGTTTTGGGGGTCATAATTTAAAACCATCACATGATCCCTGCTAGGAAAAAATATTTTGATCATACAGGGACAAAAAGTTGATGGCATTTAAGGAGTAGACTATGTCATCCTCTCCAAAGCTAGCCATCTTCTTTTCTGCATCTTTCAATCTCTAACTCAAAAATCTTGAGTATATCATCCAATTCTCATCTTTGTGAGAACTGACATATTTTTTGAGTTCTGTAATGCTTACCAATATCTAATCCAACTTGCGAGCCACATAGAAACTTCCAAAATGGGCTGCAGGGTAAGAAATTCCCATTAATTGCTTTTTGCCAAAAGGGAAAGGAAGACTGTATTGAGAGTTTCATATTATCCCCACTTTGTGCTTAATTATTTTACTGACAAAGTCTGCTGGTGGATGGAGGAAAGATTTTACAAATTTTACAAATTTACAGTAAAAATATATAATCTGTAACTTGGCATATGTTACAGTAGGAGCATAACCTTCCTAATGATAACCTTTACAGAAGTTACATCTTGATTCATGTACACAGATTCAGGCTACCTTTTGTTATTTTTGCATACAAATTTATGCTTAATATGTATACATGGCTCTTGGTGTGTTGTTCCATGAATGTGAGTAGACACCTAGACTCATACTCAGGCAGGACCACAATATGTAGGCATTAAAAAACAAGTGCATATCAAACAATCGATCAATCCACAAATATTTATTAACCTGCCTTAAGCAGAATGCTGTTGTTTACAGCTAACAAAGCTACGAAAATCATGAAAGAGTCTCTTCCCTTGAGTAGCTTCTAGTTTTGTGTAAGGAACTGTAAAAATAAAGAAATATACAGAAGGTATAATCCAAGTGACATAGGCAATAACTTCTCAAGTAGATGCATGAAGAGAAAGGATCTTAGGTAAGTATATGGGAAGGGCTTATTTAAATCCCTGGGGTCACATGCTGCAACTGTGCAGAAAAACTTTGATAGAACTACAAGGAAGGAGTATGCTTCTATGCTTCTTTACTTTGATGTGGAGAAGCCCTAAATTAGCCTGTGATCCAGGGCAGGTGTTAAAATATAGACATTTCAGCAAGGCTTATAAACTGATCTGAGAGGTTTATGTGACCTTGGCAAGTAGCATATTATCCATCACAGCCCCGGCTTTTGCTTGGTGGTTGTTGGAGATATAATGAAGACAAAAGCCAGTTCGCCTAGCTGAATTTTAGGAGGTTCCATTTGCCTTGTGACCCAAGTTTGCCAAGTCCAGCACAAAGAAATAACAATATCACAATTCTTTCATTTTATAAAATCTCAGTTTTACCACCAAAATAAACATGAAGCTCATAATAAGCAGTTATGACAATTAGCAACCTATTTCAATGCACTAGTGATTATACAGGGTATTCTGACCAAGAAAATAACTATAGATTTCCTCTTTACCTAAGTGTATAGATATTCATATTGACACTGATAAGATGATCTGGATATATAATTGGTGGTATACTTTCTCTCCAAGTCCTGGGATTTCCCTGACATATTTTGATGTTATCATTCATTTTTACCTTGCTCTTTTACTTCAGTCCAAATAACTGACATATCTTCCCTCAATCACACAATTTCACTTTTTATTTTAAATTTTAAACACTTTACTTCATTTTATTTTCATTTAGGCTGACTCCTAAAATAAGAAGACACGAGCAGCAGAGCCATGACCTGCCGCAGAAGCACAGCTAATCCATTGCCTGCAAATGGCTTTAGAGAAATATCTGGTGGGGAAATCTCCTTAGATTTATTTTTTTTTCTGCAGCAATGCAGAAATCAATTGACTGAGCTATTTGCCACTTGAACTTAACTTGAACAGGGAATTGGTAGGCAGAAAGATGAGAGTGTGTCCTTCTTCATTGTCCTAAATGGTGAAGAGGGAATGAGTACACATTCATCTTTTATGCCAGCTACATTATTTCCATAATGCAGTTTTGGAATAAGCTCATCAAGTTAAACTTTGGGACCATGTGAATTGCCTTTATAGTATTAGAGGGAAAAACATGCTTTGTGTGCTTTGCTAATCTGAGTTTGATATATTTAAGACTTAGCTGATATTTCAGATTTTATATTTTTCAACTATAGAATTTCCATTTTTAATAGATTTTTTTATTGCTCTGCTGAGATTTCCTAGATTTTCATTTATTACCTACATATTTCCCTTTATGATATTGAGCACAGTTTTATTAGCTGCTTTACAGTCCTTTTCAATTTATTCTAACATTGAAGTTATCAAAAGGTTAGTCTTTGTTAATTGTCTTTTCTCTTGAGAATGGGCCATGCTTTCCTGCTTTTTTTTATTCCCTGTATGTTGAGTAGCTTTCCTTGGTATCTTTGACATCGTGAATGGTATATTGTAGAAAATCTGGAATCTGTGATGGTCTTCACCAAAATATTGATTTTTTTTTTTAAGCAGACTGAAATCAGAATATAAAACTCATCTCCCCAGTGATGGGTAGCAGCTCAAATTTCAATTGAATTCTTTTTCTGGGTTGCTTGATATTAATTTTACTCATGAATGGTCCAGCACTAAGCCAGATATTTGAGTAGTGACTACACACAGGGCTTGTTTCTCTCCTTCTCTGGCTTTCACATTTCTGGGATTTCCCCTTTGTTGTCCTATAGCTGTAATGGCGTTCACGTCTGTCTTCTGGTTCTTCCGGGCAGCATGACTATGGGCTGTCCATTTGAGTTTTAAGTGCCTTAAATAGTGCAGATTTGGGCCTGCCCTCAGGTAGAAGACATAAAAAATGAGAAACTTACCCAGTGCCATTCCTTTCTTCCAAGAGTCAACTC